>NC_136658.1:51867024-52467024 GCF_903797595.1 Erithacus rubecula
AGGAGGAAGGAAGGAAGGAAGGAAGGAAGGAAGGAAAAGGAAGGAAGGAAGGAAGGAAGGAAGGAGGAAGGAAGGAAGGGGCAGGAAGGAACAGGAAGGAAGGAAGGAAGGAAGGAAGGAAGGAAGGAGGAAGGAAGGACGGAAGGAAGGAGGAAGGAAGGAAGGAAGGGGAAGGAAGGAAGGAAGGAGGAAAGGAAGGAAGGAAAGGAAGGAAGGAAGGAAGGAAGGAAGGAAGGAAGGAAGGAAGGAAGGAAGGAAGGAAGGAAGGAAGGACGGAAGGAAGGAAGAAGGAAGGAAGGAAGGAAGGAAGGAAGGAAGGAAGGAAGGAATTGAAAAGCTTCTCTGCATAATATAACAACCTAGGTAGCCATAAGACGTGTGTAACTCTATTTATATTTCTTACCTCTAGGAAATTTATTGATCACAGAATACCTAATTTAATTTTGGAATGAGGTTCCTCTAAATAGTCTTCTACTGCTTTTCTCACAATGCTGTCTTTTTTCCTGGTTTTCTTTCACAGACTAATATATTAGGCCCGTGCAAATTTCAAGAATATAGACTGGAAAGGCTTGAGATTGCCTAAGATTTCTTTCCTAACTCACCCTATGCTTCTTGAATTCACTTACAATGTGGCTAGCAAACTAAAAGTGCAATAATGTAGAGAAGCAAGCAAAAAAAAAAAAAAAAAGAAAAAAATCACATTTTACCAAAATGTTACTGTACAAAAATTCCTCTCATTCACTTATTCTAAAACAATTATTTTTACATGGAAAGTTTACTGAAATATTCACGCCTTTATTTGTGTTTTATTTGTTTGTTTTTTAAGAAGAAGTGTTTTTAAATCTATTTATCCAAAGATTTTTTAGAAGTACAGGACACAGAATGATAAAAAGACTCCAAGAATATTCAGTTCACACATCTAACCTTGAAAGAAAAACACATTTTTTAATTAAATGTCTATGTAGCTATTTATGATTTAAAAAACAACAAAAAAACCTAAGAGCATATAATACAGAAAATTAGGGTAAGCCTTCTCTATTTCATTTGATTTAGAAACATATCCTGAATATTTTATATATAATAAGAAGGGGAACTTGGAGCTAATTAGTTCAGGTATTACAATTAACTTAATTATCTTCTATGATTATAAGGTAGTTATACCAGCTTTATTAAATTTGACATTAGAAGATGTCATTTTCAAGGTTTTAAAATATTTTCCACCTAGAAAATGTTATTAAGGACATGTTTTGAAAGAAGGGTAATTTGTTATAACTTGTTATGTTTAAACTAGAGGAACAGTAAACTCAGAGGAGATTCTTTATTGCATCTGTGCAGTTTGTTACACCTGACAGCTGAAAGTTCAGAAGTAGAGTTGCTCTCTTTCTGTTTTTAAAAAAGAAGGTCAAGAGTAATTGAAGGGTAGGAGGAGAGGAGAAGGAAACAGACAACATCAGAAGTCTCCCTGTTCAAAGCTGGAGGAAACCTGCTTATTCTTTCCCCTCTCTACAGACATGGCATTCAGGTGTCTGCTATGCAATTTCCAAGCTGTGATTTTTGTAACAGGCTTACTTTTCAGAATGTGGTCCAATTTACTCTTTTTTTTTTTTGCTGTATCATTACTGAAAATATGTTTTGCTTTCGTGTAATTTAGAATCGACGAGATCTGAGATCTATGTGATAACGTGTACTGGTAAACTGGTGTTTAAAAAATTAGTCAAGAATGTGTGGAAACTCTGTAAAATCTCCAAAGGGAAAATTTGCCATCATGAAGCATTCCAATCTATAATTTATATTTTAGTATTATTTTTTCACCCTTCCTTCTCCACATTCTCTGTGTTTTGAGTTTTACACAGAGAATACAGTGTTTATTGATTCAGAAGAATTCAACCATCTTAATTATATACTTAGATTGCATAGGTCACGCAAAGAAAAGAAGAGGAACATAATGAACATTAATTTAAGCTTAAGAACAGTCTTGTCTGCAACATACAACACATTATTTTCATTTAGAATGACATAGAAAGTCCAATCAATATAGTGTATTTACCCAAGTGATCATCGAATAGGTAAACTTGTAGCAGCCTCAAGGACTTTTTTTGTCCACATTTTTAAAGGCATTGCATAGTTTGATGTAAAAAGTTTAGCCAAATTCCATGAATGTACTTATGACAGCTAGCGCTCCTCTAAAGCTTAATCTTTTTACCACCAAAGCTTGATTTCAGCATTGGTCAGGGGCTGAGGTGGCACCTTTTTAGAATTGTTTAAGTTATTTGCTATCTCTAATATCTTCATCCAAGATTCCTATTTTCTAAAACTTATCTCAGCAGTTTGAGATTTTTATTGTTGAGAACAGAGTACTGTAATCTTTTAAAGTGTACTTTATGTGTCCACTAAAAAAAACCACAAAAACAACAGCAACAACAATAACAAAACCCACCAATAAACTAAACCAAACAAAAAAAAAAAAATCATTTTCTGTTGTTTTCTATTGAGTAGGTTCTGAGTTTACATATATATGTATAATGACTGCGGGGAAGGTGGGTGATATGAATGTAAGTTTAGGGCCTTGGTCTGAGATAATTGCTCTAAGTATTCTTTATAAAGAGATGGATAGAAATACAAAGTTTTAGGACATAGCACATGTAATCTAAAATAGACATCTGAAAATATCATGAACCATGTTATAAAGTGTCCATCCATCCTCTGTCAGTAAAGACCTAGCCAGCTGTCTCAGTTGTTTCCATCAGAGATGTCTAAATTTAGGTGAGCTATTTATGCAAAACTGAAGCAAATAAATAAATAAATATTTTAAATTAGGTTTATTTCCTTTTGTTTTTTTTTTTTTTTTTTTTTAAATAGCACTAAGTTACTTGTGAAGAATAAGCAGAATATTTTGTAGAAATTGTAAGTTTTGTTTATAATTAATAGCCACAACTCCTCATTAGTGCTAGGGAGCAGACTCGCAAGATTTATTTCCACAAATACCCAAAAATGCTGAGGCTATCTCTCTCTCAGCATGAGTATGAGCTTTGGTGGTTACCAATGTATTTCCCCTTCCATGCTGTATTTTAATTTTCACCAGAATGAAAAACATTTAATCTGTCAGACAGAAGTAACAAAGGCAAAGACTGAGCCTAGCATTTCTGCTCATTAAAAGTTGTGCTATTAGAGAGTATGCAAGATACACTGATATGATCCTACTTTCATCTGCCAAAATCTGCATCCCTGGGCATGTTGGAAGGGAATGGAAAAGATTATAAAGGCAAAATACTCTGCTGCATGTTTACTCCAAGATAAGTCCAACCATGGAGTGATGGAGATAGTTGATCATGAGTCTGGTCAACTATATATTGACTATTATTTTCATCCAGCTGTATACCAGAGAAGAGAACATTCTAAGCCAAACAACAAATCTTACTCATACTGTGCTCCAGTCAAGTTGCTTCTCAGCTGCAAATAAGAGGCAATGTCTTCACCCTTTTGAGCAAGCTTGTTTTATAAAGATACAAACAGCAGGTATTGATCATGCTGGAAGACATCTTTAATCAGGTTTAGGCAGCACTCTGATCTGAAGGCCCAAGGTAGCAGACTTGAATGCCATGCTGTTATTCCAAGAAAAGGTTTTGTCAATTAGCATGGATGTAAAATTGTAGCTGATGCTTAGCAAATACCTATTTTTTTTAATGAACTCCCCAGCAGTAAGGCTGTATAAACTAGTTAAAACCATTCCTGTACTCTGAAAAATGTTCAGGGGCACCGAATTTTTGCAACAGCTGCTGTATGAGGGAATATATGCAGCTCTTACAGATGACTGACAGCCATATGAAAGATCATTTTCTGACAGTTTTCTGGCGAGCATTTGCCTGTGGGCTATACTCTGCCTTGGTCTAGTCTCTAGAACAAGAATCTGCTGATCATAATGCCTTGACTAAAACAGTCAACCTGAAAGCAAAAATAAATCTTTCAGGGGCTTTATTCACCAGACTTCACACAATCAGACATATCCAGTTCATCTCCTCATATTTCTCAGTTATTTTCCCTGTGTTCTCCCTAAAAGTATGTCCTTGTTGGCTTTTCTGTCAGGAAAAAACTGACCAGTTCTTCACCTAAAAGGCACTACATGCCTAGAAGAATTTGTACAGATGAACAGATATCTGTGTGGCAGCTTAGTAGTATCTTTAGATTCTTAAAAAAAACCAAGTCTTGTCAAGATTTCATGTGTCCTGTTAAGGATAAAACTTAATTCTTAAATAACCCCTCAGATTTTGCTTTTGATGGAAGTTGTGACTCTTTTTAAGCCTTCAAAAAATGTGCACACTACTAAGTTTTTAGTGATGCACTTGCTTAGAAAAAGTTTTCAGTTTCACCACTCACATCTCAGTTTCCATGTCATTGATCATACCCATGTTTATTTCATTAAGCTAAAATAAACTCATTGCTGTAAAAATGCTTCTATATCTCTTTCCCAGAGACGATAAAATAGATATTTACAAAGATGACATGGCAGTTGCCAAAACCAGAAAATGTGTCAGGTTGGAAAGTACCACAGTGGGTCATCTGATCAAAACTCCCTGCTCTATCAGTCATCCTAGAGCACTTGGCACAGGATTGCACCCAGTTCTTAAATCTCTCCATGAGAGGCTCCATAACCTCTCTGGGTAATCTGTTCCAGTGGATAGTCACTCACATAGTATAGAAGTTTTTCCTCATGTTCAGGTGGAACTTCCTGTGCATCAGTTTCTGTCTATTGCCTCTGGTCCTATTGCTTGGTACCCTCAAGAAGAACCTGGCTCCATACTTTTGACACACTCTTCAGATACTTACAGACATTGATGAGATCCCCTCTAAATCATCTCTTCTTGAGTCTGAACTGACCCAGCTCTCCCAGCCTTAAGAGATATGTTACAGATCTTTAAGCAATTTTGTGACCTGCTGCAGGAGCTCCCTGTCTCTATTGTACTGAAGAACCCAGAACTGGACACATTACTTCAGATGTTGCCTCTCTAGGGCTGAGTAGAGGGGCAGGATCACCTCCCTCAGCCTGCTGGCAAAATTCTTCCTAAAGCATTCCAGAATACTGTTGGCCTTTTTGGTCCCAAGGTCACACTGCTGGCTCATGGACTACTTGTTGTTCCACCAGGAACCCCAGATCCTTCTCTGCAGAGGTGTTTTCTAGCTGGTTGGTCCCCATCCTGTGCTGGAGCAGGGGGTTATTCTTCTCCAGGTACAGCACCCTGCATTTGCCTTTGTGGAATTTCAGATATTTCTTTCTGCCCATCTCTCTAACCTGCCAAGTTTCATCTGAAGGGCTGCATAGCTTTCTGGTGTATCAGCCACTCCTGACAGCTTTATGTTGTTAGTGAACATGAGAAGGTTCCTGTTTCTTCATCCAGGTAATTGATGCATAAGTTCTACAGTACTGGGCCCAGTACTGAACCTTGGGGGACACCAGCAGTGACTGGCCTCCAAAGAGATTCTCTGCCACTGATTATGACCCTCTGGGATCTGCCATGTAGGCAGTTCTCAATCCACCTCACTGTCCCGTCATCCAGTCCACACTTCCCTAGTTTTCCTATGAGGATGTTAAGAGATACAGTGCTGAAAGTCTTGGAGATGAAGTAAACCATATCCACTGCTCTCTCCTAATTCATGCAAGTAGTTGTTTCATTGTAGAACACAATTTTACCCTAGTCAGCAAAAGAAAATGTATCAATTATTGTCAGAATTCTGTGGGGAAAATTGAGCCCCTGGAAGAAATCCTACAGAAAAGTTTAAAACATTTAGTTCTTTATTTTGAGGGATTCTTCTTTATGCACTGAGGTTGCAAAGGAAAGCCTTCTTTCTGCACAAGATCATTGATGTATCAGGGGATTTTGTCAGCATCTGTGTACCAGACAAGGCAACTTGAAGATTTCTGCTTCTGATGGAGATATAGCTTTATGTAATCTAAAACAAAAACAGCAACAAAAAAACCCCACAAACCCCCAAACAAACAAAAAATGAATCCCCAAAATCAAACAAAAACAAACCAAAATCAAATGCCCCCCAAAACCCTAAAAAACACCTGAGTCAACCAACCAAAAAAACCCACCCCAAACAGACCACCAAAAAAAACCTATCCAACACAAACCCCCCCTCCCCAAAAAAACCAACAACAAAAAAAAACCCAAACAAATGCTAACAAGCAAGCAACAACAACAAAAAAACAAAAAACAAACAAACAAAAAAAATAAAATAAAAAACCTAACATCAAACCCAAACCACCAAAAATCCCAAACCACCAAAAAACCAAACTTAACAACACAAAAAGTGACAGTCACTCCAAATCCAAAACTAAACACTTTGGACTCCCTTCAAAATGCAAAGCTTTATATATTTCAAAAACCTTGTGTGCATCCTCTAGGTCTTTTACTTCAGCATTATTATAGGTATCCATGTATTATGTCTGTAAAACCAGCATCTCTGAAGGGTTTTAGCACAGGTGCAGCACAAAAAGAATTGGTTGCCATTTACCTTGACAGTTACCACGAGGAAAAGACCATAAAGTGAACACACTTGTACTTTGAGTGTACCAAAATAGGCTGCCGAGTTGTCAAAATTGCCAGGTATAACTTCAGGGTGCACAGGAGGATATTGTTTTATTTTGCTGCTGAAGGACTACAAGCTATTAAATTTCTAGGAATGATCTTTTCATTGGTGTTTTGTTTGGTTTTTTTTTTTCCCCAATATATGCAGAATTCTTTTGCCACTAAAAAGAGCATCACTACGACTCAGCAATGTAGGCATTTTATTTATAAAAATTCTTCAAGGTCCCCATCTGCGTAGATTACAAATCAACATTAAACTAATTCTTGTGTAAACTACAGATCTACCTCAAAATTTTCATTTCCTGTTGACAGCAGTAACTTGGTTCCATTTAGGAGTGAAAAACCTTTTTATTAGCTGTGGGCTGTGCAAAAAAATTCTACCCCTTTCCGATTTGTTCCTCTCCATAATATTCTGGCTGTGGGTGAGGGTGGACACAGTTTTGATTTTCAGCAGTATTGAAGAAAATAGAGATATAACCTTTTTAACCCTCAAATCCCAGTGCTTGGGAAAAGCTGCTTAGTTTAACAGTTTAAAAATTTAAAGCCTATGAAACATATACTCAGGGATGGGAACTTACATGCACATGAATTCATCATCTTGAATGCTTTTGCTACTTGTCCATTTTTTCTTTCAGAAGCTGGGTAACTAAAAAATAGTCAGCACCGCCTTTGGTGTTACACACTTATGCATCTGTAACCACAAAACTTTACATCCATAAGAAGCACAATAAAACCCATAAAATGTGTCACCTTTAAGCACTCACTCTCCTTCAGTTTTCCTTTTCATACAACGTTTAGCATCTCATTGTGCTTTTGGTGCTAAGTCCAGAGCTAAACTAAAATTAAGAACGTGTCCCACTTCATACATACATCCTAGGTCACAGGAAATACACTTTTTTTTTGTTTCTGTTTTCTGACTATACACATGAACCACTTGTTAGCAGCTTTTCCATACTTAAAGCTGGAGAGGGACTTTTAACAAGAGCATGTAGTAACAGGACAAACGAGAATAGATTTAAACAGAAAGAGAATACATTTAAACTAGGTCTAAGGAAGAAATTTTTCATTCAGAGTGTGATGAGACACTGGAAAATGTTGCCTAGAGAAGCTGTACATCATAATTGCAGTGTTCAAGTGTTTCAAGACCAGATTGGATGGTGGGTGCTTTGAGCAATGTGGTCTACTGGAAAGTCTCTATGTATGGCAAGGAGGTTGAAGCCACACAACTTTTAATGTCCTTCTCAACAAAACCAGTTAATTATTCAATGTTTCTAAATATCTCATCCTTTTGTAATTTTTTTCTGAATTATATAATTGCTTTCAGAATTCCATCAGTGATTTTCTTGTACAAGCTCATAAGATAGGCTTATCCTGGCTTTCCATTACAGTTGACAATGATACCTGTATCATTCTGCACAGCACAAACCCGAGAAGTTTCCCTGATAATTTTGTATGGTCACTGGAAGTTTAGAGCTGAGGTCTGGGGCCTCTTGTTGAGACTCCCCCAAATTGTCTCCTCTTTTCAGGGAACAGTGTTCAGCAGTTGTGTCACTGCTGGCCTCACCAGATTCATCACTTGATTCACAGATATGTTAAGTTTTGTTCCTCTACCCTCTTTAATGGCACATTGCCCATTTTAAGATTTCCATCTCCACAGTGGGTTAGGAGTTATTGAAACCCTCTGAAGTAGTGAGGCCAAGATGACTTTTAAATTGTTCTTTCCATTCACATTGAGACTTAGTTAAATCTTTCATATAAAATTTTATCTTTAGATATATTTTATTAAATGGTAACAAGTGTTTGTATTGATTAATATTATTAATTTATATTAAATGCATCAAATAATTATTAAAGTTTTAGGGGTTTATATATATTGTACATCTTTTAAAGTATACACTTACATACATTTATAGGCTTATATATATATGTTATATAATCAATCAATTTTATGCATGTATATGTATGTATGTAGATACATATTTATGAGGAGCTTCTGAAGCAACCATGTGATCATGCATTTGTAAATTACGTGACAAAATGGCACCACACTGGTGGGCCATGGGAATGACTGGATGTACTTCTGGGGCAGTCTAGAACATGTGGCTTCAATTACCACCCAGTCATTGGGATTCAGTGATCACATGGGGCAAGGTGAGGCGGGTAAGCCTCTCATGTGATGGCAAAGCAGGCAGCACCTCTCAGCCCAGAAAATCAGGTGGCTGTAAAGGGGGTAATGGGGTTTCCTACTTGTCATGCAAACATGACTCATAAATATTACTGTATATCTTACATGATAGATTCCCCTTAAGAACTGCTTTTAAATAAACAGATATTAAAATGTATTATATTTGCCCTGAAACTGGTCTGCAGTAATAAGTAGCTCTGTTACACACTGTGATTTTTCTTTTTTTGGATGTCAATTTATGTACTATTTCAGACAAATAAAAGAACTAACAAGAAATAGAAATGGACAGCTTCACAAGTCCTTTTTAATGAAAAGGATATTTAAAAAATCACTTTAAAGAACTGTTTAATCATCATTTTCTCTGTCAAATATTTCTGCTGGTTTCTCACAATTCTCTATCACTTGCCCTAGCTAGCCCTTTCTAAGCAGTGGCTTGTACTGCTGTAATTGAAATATAAGTCTGTATCCTAAAACTGTTGATTTCTTAAAAAAAAATTAATAAAGACATATAAAACAAGGAGGTTTTTATGTTTGAATGTATTTCCTAAGGTAGTTAGCCATTGCATTAATTATGAAATCACCAGCAAAATCTACCACACTTTCTGCTGTGATGAGAGATTTCAACAGTGATGAGTTGGTCCAATGAACAAGCTTTCAGCTCCCTGTGCAGATGATGATAATACTTTGTTAACTTTTTTAGGTTTGGACTATTAAGTGTAACCAACCACAGATAGTGTAATTTGGATGTTTGTGTGGAATGCATAAACCCTTTTTACCATTCATGTTCAGTTGCAAGCATCTGAGTTCCAACTGGAAAAATGTCTGAGAAACCAACCTAGGTAGCCACTAGGCCCTACACAGAGGCACAGTCTTACTTTCTGGTGTTTTAATAGAAGAATCTGAAAAGTACTTTCAGGTTGGCATACAGTTATGCAATCCATTTTTCCTCTTATGAACTGAATGAATAGGTGCCATTTTTGGTTTCTGGATAGTTCTAATTCTGCTTCATCTCCCACTTCTCTGCAGACATCCTTCTCTGTTTTCCAGTTCAGCAAAGATTTTATCTAGCACTTTATTATTTGCATCAAAATGAAATTATTTCTTGTTCTGTGTATTTGAGATAGTTTGAGAGTTGATCAAGCTGAGGATTCATATGTAACGAAAACAAAATTAAACAAATACTTCTACATGGTCTGCACAGATGCTCAGAAATTTCCTATTAATCAGATTCTTTCTATTGACACCTTTTGTGACAAGATCATACTTTGATGATTTGTATGACTTCTTAATTCTGACCAGTTTGTTTCATAGTAAATAGACTTAAAGTGGCTGACTTTACCATAGAATTCCAAACAGAAGAAATTGGTACTTAGTCATTCAGAAACCTGAAGGAAAATTCAGGGTCCAGAGAGCAGACTTAATACTATATGAAATCATTATTTATATCATACAGAAAATGACCAACAACAATCCTGAAACAGTAAGAGGAATGTTTTGGTTGTCCAAAAGACAATTTGATGGTGCCAGATGAACTCTGACAACACTTCCTGTTGCCAGATGCCCATCATGTATAGTGGAACAGCCATCAAGTGAATTTCACTCTCTTAATGCAGTTTCAAGCAATGAATTTTTAATTGCACACTCTACATCCTGTATTGCCTGTGGAAGAAAACATACTGCAAATGTGTGGGAAAAGATATGGATGACAACTTTTGGAGGCTGGTTAGGGAGGTATTCTGATGAGTTGGAGAGCTGAGAGGAAATGTGTTAAAGAACACTATCACTGTGACACAAAATCCATGCAATATAGTTTAAAACCAGCAGCTGTGCCTGCAGTAGCATCTCATACTGCTTGCATTCCAAGAAGGTGCACTGCTATTCTGAAATATCTGCAATTGCTGATATCTGCAATCTGCCACAAAAGAAAGATTAAAACAGCAAGATGCAGTACTTACCTGCAGATGCCAGGAGCTGATAATCCTTTAAAATAGGTGATCATACTTGTATAACAAAGACTTTTACAGCTCCAAGTAGTAAAGCAAAGGTAACTAGCTAGTAAAAATACAGACTGATGGTATCATCTGCCTATAATTATGCAAGCTCTGTGGCCATTTGAGCTCCATTGGCTCATCTTACTTTCTAGCTGTCAGATGAAATGATTTCACACATCTTTTGTGTTCCAATTGCCAGCCCCATATGGATAGTTCAGGTATCTTAACTTGCCACTAGGTAACTATATTTAGACAAGTAAATTTGACTCACTACAGCTTACAGGGGGAAAAAAAGGAAATTTATTTTCATGCATTAAACATTTTTACATCTGAACAACTTCAGAAACTCAGTTAAAGATCACAGCTAATATAATACATGAATAAATAGTTATTTTTAATAAATACAACCTCAAGTAGAATTTATATAGTAGATGGGTCACAGGAAAAATTTATAGCAGCTGAGGCTGAGAAAGGAGTAAAATACTAAAATATGCTTCTGATTTGATTTTGATGGAAGTAGATTTTGTAGTTTTGTTTGTAGGTTTGTTGTATGTCTAATATCTGTTGTAACTGTAGTTTACTCTGGATTCAGTTCACTTCAGATAGAAATTTATTATTTCAAATTAGTTAGAAAACAGGAATTAATTTATTTTCTTGTAGTAGGTTCTACAAAATGAACCCCAGCAATATAACATTATTCATTACTTCTCTGTGTTTTTAAAATATTCATATAAAATCAGAGTAAGCTACAGAAAAATATCTTCTATGATGAACATCTGCCATAACTTGAACCTTGTTTTTCAATAGTGATGAAATCAAGTAATCCATTATAGAGCAAGATATGAAGAACACAGTTTGATCATGAATTTTGTCCGTCCGTGTCCCATAACTTCATCCTGAACAGTAAAATTTTACAGTAAGCATAATAACGTGCCACATGGAATTTATGGAGGGCCACTCAAATATCAATCATAAAATTATAGATTAGTTTAGGATGGGAGGGGCTTTCGAGGATTATGTATTTCCATTCCCCCATATACAACCTGACTTTTAATATTACCAGTGATGAGGCACCCACAACTTCTCCGGCCAAACTGTTCCTGTCTCTGACCATCCTCATCACAAGTGAAGTGAGAAACTCTATTTTCTTCAACAGGAAGGAAACCCTATTTCCTTCAACTGCACTTTCTCCTGATGCTGCAGTGTAGCTCTTGCTCAGCTGGCTCTGATTTTTTTTCTTTTTAGAGTGGCCTCGGCTCCTTATCAGCTTTGAGGACAGTGAACATATTGTCTAGGTACAAGTCTTCAGGAATAGCAGAAGCCATTTTCTTGATGCCAGTTTCCAGGCTTTGCCATCATGGGAGTTTCTGTTTGCTACCCTATAGAGGCCCAGAAGATAAATTGATAATGTTATATCTCAAACACTAATAGCTGGAGAGATATGGAGCCAACTAAGGACTGTAGGTGATAACAGCCAAGGAATGTTAGTAATAGTCTTGTGAGGAAGAACAGAATATGACTGGAGAAGGGCAGAAGACATGGAGATAGGGCAGGACTTTTATGGGACAAAAGTCCTTGTTCTAGTTCCTGGAAATAAGCACAACACAGTGTAGTGCAAGAATGAGGCTGAAAACAGCATGGACATGTGGGGGATTAAGACCACTAAAGACCCCTAAAGCCCTCCAACCCATTTCCAGAATGATTTGGAAGAACAGACTATGTCTGATAGCTAATTTGCATAGCAAATGAGAAGCTTTTCTCTGAGAAGGCTCCCACCAAGCCCAGTGCATTTCCCCTGTGTGAATGTCCCTCTGAACTCTGGACACCCCAGCTGGGTTTATGGATTTACACTACAGCCAAGGCTGTTGATTCCTTCCTCCCCACCTCATTTTTAATTCATCTCTCTCCCCCTTCACTCTATCCAGTTATCCAAAACACTTGCTGTGGGCTTACGTTAGGAGGTCAGAGATTAACAAACAAATTTCCATGCCAAGTGTGTAATTTACTCCAAAAGTTTGTAAGCTTTTGCAGACCCTCTGACTTTTGTAGTTAATTTCAACCATGAGCAGCTATGAACCTCGGATGCTCGTTTTCACTTATGGTTGGGGTGTCACACACCCTGATAGGCACAGGCTCTGCCTGTCTCTCTTGCACAGTTGGGATTTTGAGCTCTTGTAGCTGCAGTTGCTTGGAAAAGAGCCATTCAACTGCTTTGATTTAATCTCTGATGCTGCTCTGTCTGCTGACCTCTTCCTGCAACACTTTCATGTGGTGACACAGCTTCTTGACAACTGCACAGCTGGTGCAAGCTGTAAAACCATCTGGTCTAACCTCAGTGAGTTGTCCCAGGCACTCCCTGCCGTTTGAGATTTGTAGATCTGAACCCTGTTTCTGAGGATTTGTCTGGGTCAAGCCTTGGATGTCACAAGGACAATAGTTCTAACAACAGCTGGGAACCATGCTCTGTCATTTGTGGCATGTCTCCATCATAGCTGGGGATGTATGCGTGCTCTTTGGCACAGAGCTGCTGGCTCCAGGTTTGTGCCTTTCTGCACAAACTGCTGCATGTGTGAGCTGCCTCTGTTGGCTGCACACACACTGATGTGCATAGCACGACTTCAGTACTCACCTCACAATGAGGTATTCTTAATGCAATTATTTAAAAATTCAATGCTTGAGCCCAGCCCTTTATTCAAAATTCCTGACATAAGGGCCTATCTTAACTTCTGGAGCAGTCTGTAGAATGTACCAAGAGATTCCAAAGCAAACAAGCATCAAACAGCATCTTGTAGATAACTAATGTCATGCTAGGTACAATATATTGCACGCTCCTTTCCTTCTTTCATGATGATATTCTTCTCAGCATAGTTTTCACATGCAAAATTTGGTGTTTGATCTCTTTTTAGATCACTATTACAAGAAAGTAAAGGAATAGATAATGGCTACCTAGAATTACTGATCTCATTCACAGAATGGAAGCTGCAACTTTAATTTCACACTTTTCTGAAAGGATGTTATTCTGCTCAATGCAAAGGAGTTTTACTTTTAGTTTTGCTTTGTTATAAAGTGGATATTTAGTGAAACATGCATATATTCTTCTGCTACTAGACGTTTTCAGCAAACATCGCATGCAGGTTAAACAACAAAACACATAAAAAAACCCGATAACTGAAAAAATCTGCTTATTTCTCTAGGAAATAGACAAATTGGACTATTGGATCTCTATTGATAAAATTTCACCTGAATTTGCAAAGACTAAAACCAGCTAACATAATAATGTTTTATAGTATTGTTGGATAATGTATACTCCTGCGAATGACGTGGATTTCATTTTGCTGTGGTTTATCAAAAGATGTGTAACCAGCATATTTTGCCTGTCAAAAAATCTTGTGAATTGCATATGTAAAGAATTATTTGTATATGGAAAAGGTTCTGGAGGATAATTAGTGAATAAGTATGCAAACAATTAAATGGAATTCATAAAACTGTCTTGTTTTTAACTTGGAATAACTTCCAGTGGGTTTTATTTCCTGTATATGTGTGGATGCTAAGTGAACTCTGAGCACCTAAATTGAGCTGGCTAACAATTCAAAATTTCTACAGTGATTGGTGCCAGCAGTAGATCAACTTTCTCATTCAATTTTTTTTTTTTTTTTTTTTTTTTTTTTACTAAGAATTTTACACCTATTCTATTTCTAATTGTAGGTTAAAAAGTAGGAATTTATATTTTATGCCTAATAGACATATAAGACAGATAAATTGATTTTAATCAATAAATTCTCTTCATGCAATTTGTGATATAAAGATTTCTGTGGGATTGGTTTTGAGATTACTGTTTCCACCTTCTATTGAAGCTGCTTTCCTGTTGAAGATGATTATTCTGAAGAGACTGTGGCATGGAAATCTCTATTTCTTGTGTTACAAGAGCACACATTTTCTCCACCCAGCAAATATTCCACAATCTGTTGAAATTGGGTTTTGGTAATTCTTTTATCTTGCTCTCAATTTGTCTTTTGTATCCCATTTCCATAATAGTGGGAAACTATTCAAAAGACAAAAGTTTTTTTAGTACCTGAAGTAGGTACTAGTAATCTAGACGCATCCTCTTTTCCTGCTTCCTAAGGTTGGAATGAAAACTACATTATGAAATTAGGTTGTTATGAAGAATATAGGGTAGTAAAATGACACAGAAATAATGTCCAAAATACATAGTATATGGAAAGGTTGGCCTGAATGATTCAAATGGTCTACATTTCTTTCATTGTCATCTTGCATTTGTGATCAGACTGCTGTAATCAGAGAAGAAAAACAAGCAAGAAAAGGATTAGTTGTACCTCCTAGTGGTTAGAGACAATCTGTTTATATAATGTGAACTGCTGTTCATTAAACTCAGAAATTAATTCTGTTCAAGGGCTGAAATACAGGGTTCTTTTCCATACTTGTATAATGCTCAGCAGTTTGTTCATTTCCTGAAGCCTGAAAGAGGATAAGTTGTGGAGGTTTTGATTGAGACTCTTTGGATTTTTACTTTTTCTACAGTCCTCTCAATGTTATCTTATTTTCTTGTCAATGGGTCACAGAATTAAACCCAACAATACATTTATTTTCTTAAACTAAATGAGAGGAGGAGGTAGGTTCTAGTTTTAGATTGTGGACCAAAATATTAAATGGCATATATTTAGTGTGAATATAATAGGATTTCACTCAGTAGGAACATAATCAACAATGAAGAAATTCCTTTTCAACTACGTTTTTATAAACACAGTAGACCTGCAATTTTGGGAGTTTTGTTTTTCTGTTTGATTCATCTTCTTTGGGCTTATTTTCATATTTAGTAGATCTTTAATTTAAGGGCTAAAAGTACTGGAATATTTTCTAACATTTTCACTCGTAGTTATGATTTTTAGTCAGGTTGTAACAAAATATTGAGATAACTCAGAGTTTCATTACACGAGAGGGTACAATGCAGACCACTTGTCTAGGCCATAATGCATCAGCTTCTTTAGAAGCAGGCTGTGGGAAATGGTATTGAGAGCCTTGGATAAATCCAGGTAGACCACATCTACCCCTTGGTGCACATCAGCTGGGCAGGTTGCTTTGTCCCAAAGGCTGCCAGGTTACCAAGAATGATTTGCTCTTGGTGAATCCAGGCTGGCTTTCCCCAGTCACGTATTTCATTTGGCTTATGAAAGGAGCATTTGTTCCATAACTTTTCCAGGACTATTGTAAGACTGATGGGACTATAATTTACTGCATTTTACTTTAAGGATGGGGATGAGAGTTGTACCAGCTTTGTAGCTGTATGACTTATGGCATCTCAGCAAGATGCCTTCCCTGGCATCTGAGGCTGAGCAAGGGAATCTGCTATTTGATGACAACACCAAGGGGAAAGAAAAAACAGTGAGGCAGCTGGATATTGCAGTTGTGACTGCTGTTCTTCTGCTTTTAATGTTCTAAAGTTGAAGGGAGACAGAATATTTTGGCAACTGCAAAGAGGACCTGCTCCCTGAGCTACTGAGCAATATATGCCAGTATCATTATAATTATGACTGAAGTTCCTTGAAATAAAATCAGATAGCAGTAGAATGAAGCAGGTCAGGATGGACTTCTTTTTTTAGATGTTGGTTAATTGGTTGGTTTTGTTTAACTGCTTGTCTCTTCCAACAAGGGTTTAACTGAATTTTTCTCCCTTGGTACAAAAAGCAATGAAAAGGAATAGAACTGGTGTCAGAGAAGAAAGTAGTAATGTAGATCTTTAAATAAATCCTGTTGTGGCCAACTGAAGTAGAAACAAATTAATGTATCCATAAGAGTAATTTTACTCTTTAGCTTTTTTAAATTATTCATTAAAAGCCTAAGTATAGAACAGAGAGCATAGCATTTTCTCTAAAGCACATGAATTTTGCCTCTGAGAATTTCTGTACAGTGATATTCAATATTCCTTAATTTTAGTCTTAGGACCCTGTGTTATCCATAAGAAGTGACAGAGCAGACTATAAAACAAAAATCCACAAGCAATAAAAAAAATGAAACTATATGCACAGTATCCCAAATACTCAATATCTGATAATGACAGAAATTAATGAATACATGTATTTTCTATTTATTTTATAGGTGTTTTGGCTTAGAGAAAAATTAAGGCTGAAGTGACCTCTGAAGATCATCCAAACTTTTGCTCAAAAGCTGAATCTTGAACTTCAAGGCTAGAGATTCTTCAACCCTACAAGACAATCGTTTGCAGTGTTGGCAACTCTTGTGGTCATTATTTTCCCTATTATGTGGTGGGTATTTTCAGTGTTCCACCTTGTGTCTGTTGACACATCCTATCCACTGTGCATTGTCACCAGGAAAAGCAAACAGAAAAAAAGACATTGATTTACTCATCTTTGTCCTTTGTCACTGTCTCTTTGCCACAACCCTTAGACACAAAGAAGGCAAAAAGAGCTAATAGAGACTAAAGAAGGTGTTTATTAGGTGAAAAGAACTAATATAATTACTCTCACTAAAAATAACAACAAAAACTGAAAAAAACCCAAAGCCATCAAAGAGATCCCAAAATAGAGCTGGAAGCTTTACAACACAAAAAATCCACATAGAAAAACACTTGACATTTTTTTGGCAAGCATGTACAAAGCTGGAGTTAAGGGAAATAAAAATCTGAAAGAGAAAATATATAATCCTTTCTCAAGTGATTTTTTTCCTCAAATTAGCTGTCATACATGTGAAAATTGCACCTGAAAAAAATTGGTAGCTAGATTACATAAGGGAAGTCACAGTTTTATCTAGAGCTAGTCAGTTGTGGTGTTGCTGGAATGTATGGGTGAAATTTTACAAGACAGTATAAAAAAAAATTAACTGTGAAGTTGTGAAGTGCAATTTCAGGGTTTATTTGTGATATTCCCATTGAACAAGATGACAAAGGTTTCAATGTTAATGCTCTTAAGAGTGGAACAAGAATGTTTTAATAAAACTAGCAATTTGGCCCTAATTTCCTTTCTACAGATTGACTCATCTCTGCTATTTACTCCTGTTAAGATGTTACTGTTTGTACGTAACTAAGTCCACACAAGAGCTTTAACTGAGTCACACTCAGATAAAACCATGGAATTAATTAACTAAGCCATATGCATATTCAAGAGTCCAGTGCTTCATCTCCCTTCCAGGATCTCTTATTTTGCATTGTTTCATAAAACCATTTATATGAATAATTGCTTATGATTGCATTTTTTATTAGCTTCGTAGACCACCACCATCATTCAGCCTGAACACTCCAAAACGTTTAAGTGCTCTGAAACCCTAGAAAACAACAGCCCAATGTCTAGGGCTGCTGCTTACCCTTCAGTAAAGTGAGGCCATTGATGTCAGCAAAGCCAGATGAAGCCAAGAGTTTTTATTTTCCTGCAGAAGAAAGTGGTAAGATCTGATGGAACAAGATTTAGTTGAGACACTATTTACAATCAATTAAGAAAGACCTTCAGTATCAAGTCATATGGCACTTTATTATGGTTTAGTCACTGTAAAAAGAGAAGAAAGATTTTATCCTGTCTTTTTTGATACTTTGGTGAAGCACTGGAAAAACACATACAGATATGTTTTCTCTGAATGTAAGAACCTAAAATAATGATTTTTTTTTTTTTTTAAATCTACCTTTCAAATAAAAATGAGTTTGCAGTGGTCTTTCAGTTGCTACTAAAGTTCTTTCCTTGCAGGACACAATAGATGAGCACAAACTGTTTAATAAATACTCAATCATCAAAATGTATATGGTTGAACTAGAAAACCAAAATGTGCTACCAATAGAAGAGTAAAAGTAAGATTGCATCCATTCTTTGAGAATTTCAGGACTATTACATGTTATATATCAAGCACTGAACAAACTCCTAGATTGACATTTTTATTGGATAAAGCTCATTAACACATATGCCCTACGTGTTAAGAAAAGTAATGTGATACCTTTAATTTATTGCTGGTTTATTAACTGATTTCTTTAATTTGTGTTTTTCCTAATTTTTCACCTTAACCAGTACATATATTTTTCTTGACCATGACATCTTCCTTTTTGAGTCATTTATTTGACAAAATTACTGTCAAATTAATTAAGTAATTAAATGCACAACTGTTGAAAATCTTGTAGTTCAATTTTTCATATTTAATCAGTTGTTAATACACTTGCACAAAATTATCATTGACAAAATGCAAAGAAATGGATCTTTTTACTTCAAGAGACAACTAGAAATAAAACAATCTTAAAAATTTAAAACGTTATGTCCAGAATTTTATCTCTGTGTCCTTTTTAGCTCTGTGTGTAGAATCTAATCTTTGCAATTTCATTAATTAAGATGCAATTAGTTTTTATCCTCACAGTAGAAGAAATAAACAAAGAAAATGTTTCATTTAAGTTGAATGGTTACCACATCATGTGTCAGACAATTTACAACATTGTTACTCCATGCCTTAGCACATCACTACTTCTAAAATGGTAATGTTAAAATTAAATAAAGAAAAAATTGTTTATTTACTATTTCCTCACCACTGCTCATCTGTGTAACCGGGCAGTGAAATGACAGAATGTCACAGCACTTTTGAGAAACACCAATATGAGGAATATCAGGCTGCTACAGATAATGAGGTAGGAGTAATCCATACGTAAAGGGCTAGCTCTGACCCAGAGTTCCATAAAAAGAAAAAAAAAAAGCAGCATAAAATACAGCAGGAAACTGTACATAACAAAATAAAGCAGTAGATTATAAGAAGTACTGAGCAAGGAAGAAATTACCAGGACAAACAAATTATAAACACCAAATAATGTTATAAAGCCCTGCTAAACCACAGCCATTAGAAAAAGAGAAGTGAGCTGTTTACTTGTAAAGAGGTGAGAGTGGTGAAAGAGAAGATCTCAAAAACAAAAAAGAGAGACACAAGGTGAAGTAAAACACCCTGGATCTATTTAGGATACCTGTGGAGCAGCTTTCTGCCTGACCATGTCAGTCTGAAGCTAGAGAATAAACCTGAGTTCTTTTCTTCAGCAAAATATACCTGGTTGCCCTTTGTAGTCAGAGAAGTGCCAGGTTGGATGTATTTCTTATCTCTGCTCGGGGTCATCTACAGGAGGTCATGTAAACATCCATGCAAGCAACAGCAACCTTAAATTATTTGAATTTCAAGAATGATAGAATATATCACAGATAATTCTAATGATCACCTTTTAATTTGAGAAACAAGGTGATGTATTTCTGAACAATTATGAAACAACTAAAAATTCTTGCAACTAAAGGATCAGCAGAAATTAGTTCATTCTACCTGCTAAGAGTTTTCTTTGGCAGAGATCTCGTCAATTCCCACTAGAAAAATATGAACCCATGTAGTTAGGTATTTTTTAAGTACCCCAAACATTACAGTAGATACACGCAAATGTCCCTGATCCTTACCCTGACTGCAAGCTTGACCTCAGGTCTGCATTATTATTACATACTTCTGTGATGATATAGACACATGATTTCATCTGGTTATTCTTCCATCAGATAAATTAATAAGAATCCAAAATCTTCTGAAATGCAGCCAAATCCTGCAGAGAATCTAGTAGCTAATGAGTACAAAAGATCCTTTGCAACTTAGTCTCATCATAATTAGCACAAGATAAATTAAAAGTGCTTGCAAAATAGAAAATTGTGGCCTCAAAAGATTATTCCAAATAGTCACTAACTTCAAAGCAATAGAACTACATTTGTAAATTCTTCTGTAATTACTTAATTTGATTTGATTTCTTGTTTGTTTATTTCAGGCCTAAAGACACATTGGCAGTTTGAAGGCTATTTTTGCAGCTGAATGACAGAAATTGTTTCTCCTTGTAAATAATCACACTTGAATAATTACTAGCAGATATTTATACATTCTGTTTGCAAATTTCTCCTGTGTGGATAATTTGTAACTTCTCTAAGCAGTATCCATATTCTCCATTATTCTTGTTGCTGTATGTTTTGCTTAATGTCTAATTACAGTTCATAACTGACATGGAAAACAATGTAGTCTACATAATGCTCAGCTGTGTATCTTCCAGACTGCTTGACAATAGCTCTGTCCTAGCAAGACTAATGGAGAAGAATCACTGGAGTGTATGACTGTGACAGTCCTTCCTCGTTTTAGTGATAGGCACATCACATAACTGAAATAATAAGTAATAACACTGCTTATAAAACTAGGTTATTAACCACTTCCTCCATTGCCTAGATGCCATAGACATCAATAAAAGTCTGTTTTCTTGAATTTGTTTTGCATATTTTACCCAGTGATTCAAGTTTATGAAGCATGGACCTCCTAAAGAGAATTCTAGTCATGTGGGGAACAAAGTCATGGTTGATTGATCCAATGACATTTTTGAAATTTTATTCACTACCATTAGGTCGCTGAAGGTGTATACTGTATTGATGCTGTGGTGACATTTTGAAGGAAGTTCCTTTGACAGCAAGAAGAATATTTATTCACAGCAAATTTACCTTACCATAAACTGTGGGAGATGATTATATTCAGAACATAAGAACTGATTTTTCTGAAACATTTTAGCCATTGCTCATAGAATATAAGTTGTCCTTGCCACTTCTACCTTAAAATGGTCCTGGATCAAAAACATCAACACCAACTAACGTGAATTCAGCATGAATTGAGCATGTGAACTTGAGCTTTGACCAAGGTGAAACACATCATTTAAATAATGTTATTGCTCATAAAATCTCTCAAAATATTGCTGTTTTCCCTATCTTTTATATGCAATATGGAGACATAGAAGTGGGTCAAAACTCAAAGAACTTTAAAGTTTTGCTAGGATTTCTCCTCAGCCTAGCAATAGGACAGACTGTTTTGACTTTCCTTTTTCTTTAGTAAGTAGAATCTCACAGAGATTTACTTGCCTCTCATATGTACTATGGATGCAACATTATCTGTGTAGCCTTTTAAAATATTCAGGCACATGAAAACTTGCATCATAATTCCTCTTCTCACAACTCAGACTTAAAGTATTCATCTGAGTGCTTTTATCGTCTGCTCAAAACTTCTCATTTTTTGCCTATATTGTTTTTAATTGCTGAGTGACTCTCAAAAATCCTTATTCCATTTTAATTGTTTTTGTTACCATAAGTGGTCAAAAAATGAAAATAACTCTTTAAGTTTAAAGATAGGTATGCTGGGCAGATATTTTCTTGCAAGTCAATTCTTGAGAAATATTTATTTGAAAACAAGTGCTTATTTCTTTCATCATTTCAGACAACAACAAACAGATTGATTTACTGTGAATTTAATAAGAACGATTTTTTTTTTTTTTCCCCTAGAGAGGACAAATTTACTCTTCTTTTACGTGTTGATATTATGTTCTAGTGTTTTTCTAGTCACACACACTCTTGTCTATATATGAGGACACTGTGAAAGATTAAACTACTGGAGAATGTATGGATTGACTTCAAACAAAAGTATGTTTTATAGTTTTGTGGTGTGCTGTAATTATTTGACTTAACTTATATTAATTTATGCTTTGCATTTTATCATTAAAAAGCTCAACTAAGTTTGCTAATTTATGGTTAGTACAATCTTCTAATTCTGGTGTTTACTCAAAGAGCAATATCCCTATAAATAAGTAAAATAAGCCATAGCATGCTCTTTGACTCCAAAATCAGTTGGGTCATCTTGTCATAAGTGTCTACTGTAAACATACAACATATGCAAATAAGTGGCTTTGTCCCAACTGAATGTCAGTCCCCACTCACTCTTTCACAGATCACATCCTGCACTGCTTCTCAAGCACATCACATCTGCCATGCTCTCATTTCACCTCCCTGACTCACAGCTGGTCCACAGGCAAAAAAGACATGCACAGGACATCATGTACCAAGTCAAGATCAGAGCAGGGTTTAAGTCAGTACCCTCCACTGATTTCTCACACCAAAACCTGCTGTAACCACTGCAGTTCTTGGTTATTTCTGTCCATAATGCTGCTAGTGTAACCTTGCCTTATATACTTTTTTCATTACCTGCTAATCACCTCTGTGTCATCCATTCTCTATGCTAACAAAACTCTTATTTACACAAATATAGCTCTACAGTTTTATTATAGAATAAACTGCATGTTGAATAAAATTGACAAGGCAGATCAGTGAAAGGAACTCAAGCAAACAACGATCAGTCATTGAACTGGCCTGAAAACTGTGAAGGGCCTAATGATCATTTACAAAATGACTGATTTATAAAATGTTTCTGGCCATCATTAGGATGAAGTTTTGAGGAGGGAGGTTCTGGAGCTAAAGTAAGAGAGATGGGACTCATTCCTCTTCCTTGTTCTGCTGCATGTGAGGCTATTCCTCTTGTACAGATCCATTCTGTGGTAAAACCAGTCACTCAATCTGCAATCACTGTGTGTTCTCTACAAACATGGCCAACCACCAGCAGGACAGGGAAGATAGGCAGGAGAGTTGAGGCTTTATCAGCACTGTGCACACACACATACACATACACACACAAACCCAGAGTGCTTGCACACACATCAGCAGCACCATGAGCCTGCTTTAACCACCTGTTCTGTCTCTAATCTTGCTTAGCAGATTGGACTTGCATGCACACACACACACACACACAGATACATACACACATAACAAATCTGTCTCATAGCTGGTTCACTTATGACTTCTCATGGTGTTTGTTGTTAAGTGCATCTTTAAACTTCCTACTGTTGCACACAGAGAGCACATACATAGGAAAATAGTTAAGAAAGCATTTTAAGGCAGATATAGTATAGGCTGTGGTGATGAGGCTTGTCAGGGCATGTGTGCTTGCAAGATCCTTTCTTAAATGCTTCTGGCCCATTTCAGCCTCCCTTCTCTTCAAATTACATTATTCTTATGAGATCTATCTTGACCCCTTTTTTGGGCCTTCCTCTGACTATCATACAATAATATTTATTCTTCTTTGCATCACTTCAGAAGTTTTATACAATCTCTCAAGCCCCTTCAAATGTCTCATAAAGAGGAATGGTTTTTTTTGCAATTTTTATGAGACTCATGATGATTTTATCAGTTGTAAAGTATCATGGTTAGACTTGAACTACTTCTTTACTGGCCCTTCAGCCAGCAGCCAGAGATCTATGTTTCTTTTTACTATCTCTGTTTTTTCTCATGTTCATGAATGTTTTTGTGTTTTGTTTATTTTTTTTCTTATCCTTAAGGAAATAGCTTAATAAACCAAGCTCTTAGATTCCACATATCCTTGAATTGTTGTATTTGTCCAAAAATAAGGTCTTCTGAGATAGCTTCAAACTACCTATCTCTCAGAAAATTTCACACAGAGCAATTTTGACAGACTAATAAATAGCTCAAGAAAAAACGTGCAGGACGTCAAATCTGATAGAGTACAAATTACAAGGATCAGGTGCCCAGACACAACTGAAATATTTGTTATACCAGTATATACGTATCCAAAGACTCAAAAATAATCATTCAGTCCTGAGAGAGTTAAATTCTTTGTTTTAGTTCTGACCATCTTCTCCTCTCCAAATTGAAGAATAATAGAGTATTTAGAAGCTGAGAATGTCTGCTTGTAATATTCTTCAACAAAGGGATATCTTCCAAAATACATCATGATAAATATGCCAACACTCTTTTCTGAATAGTAGTATATTCATAAATTGTCTTGGTACTCTCAGTCTTGAGGGTGTTAATATTGTTTATCTTTCTTAATTTTATCCATCCTTATCCACATTTGAGCTGGTCACACTAGCAGGAAAATTTAGGATGAATAACAGATATACGTGTCCATAATGCAGTTACAAACATTCAGATAAATCATATATGCTCTGTTTCTGTGACATAAATCAGTTACTGATTTATATCTAACAAATGGTGTACATATAGTCTCTACTTCACTTCTATTTTATGTGTTGTCCCTTAAGAACATAGTTCTCTTTATGTTGGAATTTATTGGTCTCAGATATTTTCCTTGTATTTTGTTTATTTTGAAGTCTGCATCTGTCCCCTGGTGGTATTCATTACGTGACACAAGTCAATTAAAAATATTAAGAGAGACAAAGAAGTAAAAAAAGTTTAACTTTGCAGTCCCTTCGTGTTACTGACTAGCCTAATCTTTTCATGATCAGACTATATGACAAACATATTCTCTATTTTATTATACAGAAAATTAATACAGTAATTGAACAGGGCTCAATGCAAGGGAAACCCTTCCTGCACCCTTGCTAGGCTACTTGTGTCTTTCCCAATTGACAACAAATTATTCAGTAACTTTGCTTTGACTATTTATTTGTCTGTTCCTGTATTTTGTTTTTTACTCCTCTAGAGTAATTTTCTAACTTAGTTCTTATGAGAATGTCAAGTGAAGTTATCTCAAAATTCTCTGTCAGTCATCGAGAATCTAAATTCATCACTCAATGGCTGCTTTAGAAATAATTTGATTGTGTATTACAAACTGATGTCTTTGTTTCTGACTTTCTGCTGACAAACCTATATTTGTTTTCAAAGGTTTTATAACATGTAATTACAGATCTGTTAATAGTGTTGGATGAACTAGGGAGCTTCTCAGTGTAATAAAAATTATTTGCCATTCATTCTTTTTTCTGTTCATTATGTGGCACAAATTGTTTGCTGGTGTTTTATGAATGCAAGTCTGAGGAAAAAGAGGAAGTGAAAGCAGCTTGAAAAGGCTATAAAATTTTTAAATTATGATGTCTACATTTCATTAGCATTTTAATACCTTAGTATTCTTTCCAAGCACTTAGTGTTTAATGAAGTGAGATATCTTGAAGACATTTTATAATTGTTGAGAAAAAAATTTACCTTTTTCTGATTTTTTCCTGACCCTTCTTTTCAAGGATATTGAAAAATACATTAATAGATAAACAGTTTTCAGAACATGCTTCATGACCAAAGGCTGACAGTTTGGAGCAATACATAGAGGAAATATGGCCTGGGAAATGCCTTACAATTTTGTTCTCACCTCAGGAAAAGTTTCCTGTCGAGTTAAAGCTTAAGCAGTTCATTTTCACCCTTATTAGGTCTCCTATTGCCAACAAAATACACTGGTTTATGCTTGTATTAGGCTGGCTGAATGACAGAAATATTGCATAATACCGCTAATGGTACCCAGTTAATGGAGGGTAATGGAGCAGAAAATATGTTCATTACTGAAAAGGTGGAGAAGAGATGCTTTTATATTGTTAGCCTAGAAAATCCCAAATGACTTAAAGTTATTTGTCTGTAGACTGCAGGAAATGTGATTAGGATGCTGGCATGACACAATGACTCACTTAAAAGTGCCCTTTCCCATTTTACTTCTCTTAAAGTTAAGAACTTAAAAACTTAGAATCACTACATTGTGCCTTTCCCTTTGTGAAGACATCTACCATTCCACTATAGTGCAAGACTCAGAACTTCAGCTTGCAATGAAAACCTGTGTAATTTTTTTTTATTTTAATATTGTTTTAGACTTTTATGGTATGGCATATTTAACATCACTTTTTGTCACAATAATAACCGAATTTTAAAAGTTAATATTAAAAATTAAGTTTTCTTCAACACCAAGAAAATGTGAAATATTTCACATATTTCTTTTTCTATTATATAACATTTTTGTTCTAAATGTTATAACATTTTCTACCTGAATCACTCAGAATATAAAGAAATTTGCTTCTTAAATCTAGCAAGAATAAAAGATTGGCTTCCTTTATGTATGTATAAAGGTAGCAAAACTTTAATTTGGTTAACTGTTAAAACTAAGGAGGACTAACTCCTCATCTTTATGGAAGTGTAATAAAGCATGAGGCATAACCATTTTATATCACACATGAAAAAAAACTCAATAAAATTTTACAAGTTTATTAAGCCTAATTTCTGCTTCCATTGACTTTAATTTGATTAGGAACAGGCTCTATAAGCTTTTTTACCATAGGCCATTTTGTGCAAATAATACTTAAAGTCAGAGGCAGAAATTTTTTTATACAAATCACTTTATATTAATCTTTTTAAAATGACTGTATCAAGAAGCTTGCAAATGCCTTCAACTATGATCTCTTAGCTAAAGGGTCATTGCTAATAAAACTGCCAGGAAATGGTACTTTAATTATGCTACTCTTGATAACATAGTTGTGCTCATAGTAGTTATTTTTTGTTTCATAGATAAGATTAAAAAAAAAAAAAGAATAGATCCCAATTGTTTTTCATAGCCTACTTATAAGAAAAATGTGTAATATTATTCTATTACATTGTTGGAATTGTTGATCTGTAAATTATTAATTCTTGCAAGTGTGTAAGTAGTATATGTGGAGATATTAACAATAATATTTATAATGCTGACTTCATTTTTTTTTTCCCAGAAATTTGATTATGGCTACATCACATCCCCCTTGCACCCTAACTCTGAGTTTCAAGCCCTTTTGTCCTACATCCAGATTTAAATCAGAGACATAGTTTTCTGTATCTCTTTGTGCATGATTGATAGATATGATGAGTGCGTCAGAACTGGCTGGTTTTGATGGGTATTAACACAGGCTGTAATGAGAAAACATATTAGGTCTCTATATTACCTGTATAAAATAATTAAATACAGCTATCAGTGGAAAAGAGCTAATGTATTTCAAATTGTAAACATACTTTCATGGAGACTAACTTCCCGGTGTCCAAAAATATTTTCATTTCTGAAAATGTTATATTTGGACATTTAGGTGTTATTAAAATCAGAAATTTTAAAATCCTGTATTTTGAGGGTTTTCTATTTTGATATCAATGTAATTTTTTCTTAAATAATTTCATCCACTTTGTTTTCTGCCATGCTATGTTAGTAATTTCCCATCTTTTAGATGACAGAAAAATAAGGACTGGAAGATACAATGGTACTTTGCTTAAGCTATGGGAATTTGAAATGTTAAAATCATCATATTTTGAGACTTTTCTAGAAACAAAATTGATATTTTAAAAACAATAAATCCAGGGGAGATTAAAAAAATTAGGAAAAAAAGGCATAGGAATAATCTATAATAATTTTCAGTCAAGCAATGCTTTATTTTCTAGTATTAAATTACTGGACAATAAATAAAATGTTCCAAGGTTTTTGTTGTAGTGCAGTAGAGTCCAGATTTTGTCTGCTTTCAGTCAATGCTAACTAAGTTTCTAAATTTCTCCATGTTTCTTGTTATGTCTAGTTTGAAATATTACACCTGACATTGAGAAATAAAAACCTCATTTTCTACAGCAATTGATACAGACTTAAATTACAGGTAAAAAGGTTTGCCTTTGAACTTTATAGTGCCATATTCTCAAAAATCTAAGAAAAGCTCCCTAGGATCCAAGATTCCTCTACAAATTCAGTAACTTCATAATGCACAGTATTGATGATTCATACTTTTCCAAATATGTGACTTTCAATTATTTTATAATTTTTCCCTCTAAAATCTCTTAGCTCTTGTACTTTTTTCATGTAAAAGACAGAAGCAAAATAAGAAAAAAATGTACAGAGATATTTTAATTCTAGTATAATCTTTAGGCCTATTGAACATTTCCAGTAGCTTACAGTAGTTTTCTTCTATAAATCCTTGCTCTTCAGCACCAGAATGAATTATCATATTTCAAAGTCTTCCCAAAATTAATTCACATAATTTGTCTCAAACCTTTCAAATAGTTGTACCATAAGTACAGTTACCCATAAGTTTTTCCATGATGAATTCAATTAGAAATCCTGTCTGGTAGAGACACTCTTCTATTTACAGGTATAAGACAGATAGGATGTCTAGAGTTGTTTCCTATTTGTCTACATGTTTTGGTTAAGCAAATAGTAAAAAAAAAAATAATAACTTGAAAATTAAAACTACAAATAGATACCTCAGTTTGCGTAAAAATCTCTGATTTTCAGAAAAAAGCTAGGCTGAAACCAATCTACTAACAGAAAATAAATCTTTAGGAACTTAGTTTCTTCACACTAGAGAAAGAAAAACTTTAATGAAATCAGCTTTGAGCTAAGAGGAACTGAGTCCAACTGTATACAAAGAGGACCATTCTTTAAGCCTAAATATGTGTTTTAACTGAAGATGTGTATTAATGACTTCATTTTTCTAAGCCCTCTAAATGTGCTGGTGGATGAGAAGAAAGAGTAATCCATGAATCTATTACATTTACCAAACAGCTGCAGCCAGGGTACCATTTCTGTTATTCAATGAGTGTCAATCTGTCTCATTTTTGCATGCCTGTCAAATAATTTACATGAATTTCCACCTTTGATGGAACTTATCACTTGAGTGTCCAAGTTGGTTTTTTTTATTAATACTAGAATATTCAGTGAATTTCAATTTGCTCACCGTCAATCATACTTGATCCATAGTCTATAAAACGCAGAGTTTTATGTAACATGCCAAGTTTTTCCTCTTTTTTTTGGTCTCTTTTTTTTTTTTTTTTTTTTCTGCATTCAGGGAAGTACAAACAATGTATTTGACAATAATAATTGCTATCATAAATGGCAGCCAGCATCTCATACTTTTTATTAAAATTTCTAAAGTGTCATATACTTGCAAAATCTAAATAATTTCAATGCCACAGGAGAACAAGTAACAGAAAATTTCAGTCATAAGCAGTTACAATGAAACATAGGCAGCTATACCCTCTTGGAATGTCATGTTGCACATTTTATCTTCATTGGAGTAGGAATGCTAGCTGAAAACTCCTTCTAAAAGTTTTGTAAGTAATATATGAAGTAAAGCAAGCACTTTGCTTTAAAGACCACACAGTTCACAAATCACTTCATAACAAGTGTGCTAACACATCTTGAAAAACAAAAAAAATTGTAAAAGTATTATCTAGAACAGGTAAAAATATTGTTTTAATTCCCTATCTCTATGTTTAGTAAATTGATGCTTCAATAAGCATCATAATATGTTTTTATAGACTTTATTTTAGTTAAATTCACAAATAAAATTCATTCAACTAAATTCCTTTCTGAATTTTACTGTACTATGAAAAAGAAAATAATAACCATTCATTTAAATAAAATGATAGATTACATTGTGGCCTAAATTTTTAAGCATCAGTCTCCATTCACTTCAGAAGAGATATATTTTGACATCAGTTTTACAGAGGAAATTAGTTGTTTAAAACAGGAAAAAACCCTGCCATTGCACAGCTGTTTAGTGGATCATAAGAAACAAGGAAAGTCTGGTGACCCCTCCAGACATGTATATGAAGTCTTGCAGATCTTTGAAAACCAGTGAATAAAAATAAGAATTAAGGCATTTCTGAAAACAGTAGGAAGTTTTAAACTGACCTAGTATTTTAGTTGAAACCATGTAAATAATGAGACTGTCAGCTTCATAATTTCTGTTGCATCATTTAACCTATTTCAAAAACCCAAGTAAACAAAAAATGTAAATAAAAGTCAAAATATGAAACTATCTTGCTTATACAATATATTTGGATTATAGATAAAGAACAGGAATATGTAGAAAAAAAAAAATCAACCCAAACCTTCCTCTCCCCAAGTCAAAGTATAGTATAACAGAGAAAAAGAAAGAAGGAATGCAAGACTAAAATTTAAAGCCATTTAAAATTCACAGATTTTGATATATATGCTCACGAGATGCTCAGATATGAGGCTTTAAGTTTGTTTAATGACTCAAGACATGGAATCCATGTTTTGCAGTAAGTTCCAGTTGAAAAAAATCTGCCACTTCAAGTCTTCAAAGCTATTATTAATAGGCTATCTCTTAACATTGAAGGCTAAAAGTTGAGTTGAGGGTGTTTGGACATAGTGCAATTTGTAGATAAAGTGAGCTCAGCACACTGTAGCACAGGGAATTACAATAATCTGTCCTTGGAGCTTATAAAATGGAAAATACATAAATAAACTGGGGACAAAAAGGTTAAATAAAATAGTAACAGGTATAGTACCCTTCATAAACTCTGGAATAGAAAAATCCAAGATCCTAGGCACTTACTGAATCAGAACCTGCTTCTTATGATGTTTCATTTTATGTTATCCAGTGAAAAATTTGGCACAACACATAACAATTTTCTAGGGTGGTTTACTTAATATAAGCAAGATCTACTCTGACAGTAATTTACAAAACTAGCATTCTATATTGGCCCAGGCAAAATCTAGGCTTTGTCTCATGTTGATTTTACAGTATTTAATAATAGATTTTTATATGCTTGGTTCTGAAACAAGTCTCTGAGTTACAATTAAAATGAATCAAATTTGTTGGAGGAGTAACTTGGATGCCAATTAACCTTTCCAAATCACATCTCATCTTTCCAAAAACTTTAAAAGCGCCAAGATGCTTCTCTTCTCTTTTCTAATCTAAAATGGCTTATGTGTTCTTTTCTGGTATTGTAGAGTTTTTCTTTCCTTTTACATAATTTTGAATCTCTGATGCTAGGATAACGTTTAATATGTTTGAAGTGATGTATGTTTAACAAGTAACATAGAAAAATATGTTAATTTGAGTTCAACATTATTTACTTACTACAAAATTCACAAATTTGACATTTTTTTAAAAATTGTTTCCCAGACGTTCTTTTCGAGAGCGAAGCATGTTGACATTTCATCTCCAGTTGATATAACTGTTATTTGTTTGATGGTGTGTGCTGCAATTAATAAAGTGAAATAGAAAATGAAATATGAAAGTCTCTTGTTGACCAGAACAAGAAGGTGAAAGACCTTTCAGCTGTTTAACGTTTTTGTTGGTTTATTTTTTACTAAGAAATTCTTGTTTCTCCTCAAAAAGCATTTACTGTCTACAGCAATGAACTTTTTCTTGAATCCCTCTCCTGCCACCAATCTGTAAATAACTACAAAAGAGAAAAGAATCTCATCTCCTTCTGTCTTGTCAGTCCTGTAGGCTTAAACAGACAAGAAAATTGATTATTACTATAAGTAATAGGCAAAGAATACACTAACAGGATCTTCTTGCCCATCAAATCTTTGTTTTTAATAGACAATTTACTGGAATTCAACATGATTAAGAAACACAAAAATCAAATAACTCACACTGGTTTTGATTAATAGAGGCTACTGAAAAAAGGCTTCAATTTTTTGATGTCGTTTTTTGTTTTCATATTGTTTACTTATAACTGAATAAATGTAACATTTCAAGTGCAGTAACATACTTGAAGACAGGTGTCATGAATCACTGAACTACCTTACATCCTAACACCAGCATCAGAGTAGTTATTTAAATCAGTATTCCACAGGAATTCCCTAATATCCATATATATATATATATATATATATATATATATATATATATATATATATATATATATATAATTTTGAGTTATTCTCACCCATTAAAGTAACTTGGATATAATTTTAGGCGGAGGCAGACATGTATGGATTCTGGTAGTTTTATGGAATTTGGTGTGGAAATGTGGGGTTTGGAAATATGTGATGAGATTACTGAAGCTGTGTTTATGATATTTAGTCCTTCACCTAAATCTCCAGCTTCTGGAATTTCCTTGGCGATTTTAGAAAGATTAGCTGATTAGGAAATATCTTACTTTTAAACTGAAATGTGAAGTATGAAATTCTTCAATCTACTAAATCAGAATATAAAGAAAAAATCCAAGGACAATAGGTCTGCTGCTTTGATTATAGTATCCTAATTTTGTTGAACAAGGACGAGAACAGGAAGTTTGGGTTTTCAGTGGAGAGTTGTGGCTTATGGAATTGAATTCTGAACCATATGTGTGAGTGTATGTGTGTTTATCTTTCCCAATAATTTTGCTTCCCTGCTGCAAATTATTTCTAATGAAGAAGTGAGAGAAGAATTTTGTCTTTTGTGAATGGATGGAGACAACAAAAAGGGACTTCAGATTCTGTCATAAAGAAGACAAGAATCATCAATCTATCTGGACTGAAAATTTGTGATGAAAAGGTGTCCAGAAGAACCTTTTGGTATCTCATATTGTTAGGAATAAGAGCTACAGAAGGCCAAGGTAATACTCAAATGGGAAAAGGGAGATGATGGTAAAATGACAAATAATAAAAAAGGGGAAAGAAATTACTAGATATCAGTGGGTGTCTTGGCACCTTGCTTGTAAAAAAATTCACTTTCTTTCTCCAGTCATTTTAATTCCCCATAAGTTAATTGAATCTTGCCTAAAATTTCTATTTAAAACAATTTGTGGCATGCGGAACAAGAGTCTTTTATCTGCTTATGCTTATGTATCTATTTAAAAGCAGTCTATTAAAGCAAAATCAGAGGTGGATGTTAAACATTCTTTGACATTCAGTATAATGCGTAAAAGAAATTGAGTAAAATATAGAAGTGGAGTTGATATTTATTTAAACTTTCCATGATAGCATGACTGAGTTTCCAGTGCTATACAATATATCTGGTTGATCCTTTAGACAACAGAGTAGAGTGGACTGCAACAACTTTCACTGTGTCAAGAGCAGATTATTCAATTCTTCTCAAACAATATGAGAACAACAGAGAAGCAAGGAAGGCTTTTTAGCATATTTTAAATTACTATTTTTCTCATGCACCATAAAATTATGGATTCTCAAACAATTTTTTCTTATGCCTGTGAAATTCCTACCAGTATGATTTGACTTGCTGAAGCCATGAAATATATGCTATGAATTATATGATGAAATTAAAGTATTCAATGGCAATTACCTCAAAACTCAATATTTAAATAATCAGAAAATGCTTAATTTCAGATCTAAAGATCTTCCTTAATGTTCCATTGTTCCTTAATGTTCAATTCCACTGACCAGCAGAATATTCTTGCCATTTTACAGACAAATGGAAAATAAAATGCTTCCATCTCATAGTGAAAGAGAAAGACAAAATGAGAAAGGCTATGGAAAAACATTGCAAAAAATATATGAAGGCCAAGAACCAGCATTGAGAAAGTGGTGGTAGAGAAATAAATGAATGGAAGCATCTGAATTATCTCAGTATCAGGAATCAAAGTAGGGCAGAGGTAAAACAAAGGCCAGAATCTCTTGGAAGAAGGAAAAATTATAAAAGCAAAGAAAAGGACAGCAGCAGATATGTAAGAAGGATCTTGGTAAGAGAAGAAACAACTTAAACAGTATTAATTGATAGCACCAGAATCCAGATTTACTTCTGTAAATCAGACCACAAGAATAATTCCAACGTGCTTCTACAGTATAGGTGATATATGTGTATTCTGTTTTTTAATTTTTTTCCTCTATATGTGACACTTTTCTTGCAGCAGGGTGGAAGCAAACGTGGAGTTAATGCTCTTCAAGGCAGCTTTAAATAGAATAGCTCAGGAGACATTTCTGTCTGCTCCTACAGATCCGTGCCTCAGGCAATAAAAGCCTTTGACACACTCTCTCTTCTTAAAAGAGAGATTGTCCTACATATAATAACCTTGTTCAGTATGCTTATTCAATATATTTCGATACTTATGTCATAATTAGATAGTTTTTAATGAAGAAACTGTTAATATGTCAATATGTTCTTAACTGTCATCTGCATTTTCAGATGCTGAAGAAAGGGAATAGTGATACAGAACCATTATTAATATCATGAAAACGCTTAAAAAACATGTTCGAAAGAGGCAAGAATTTAAATTTCTGTAGTTTTCAGAAAAGTATTTACAGATTTGGTGATCATATATACTTACCAAGGAACTAAAAATACAAAAACGTTGGCACCCTAACAGCCAGATATATCTAGATTCAATGGCTAGAAGCTGAAGTGGAAAAAATCTAAATGGTTAAAATATTCTAGTCTTATAGTGAGAGTAAATAATAATTGGATTAATTAACTTTTTAAGTATAAGTTAGTATTTTCAAAATCCCAGGCTGATGAAGCATCATGTTTGTCCATGCCTTACAAATACATATCAGATATATCACACTGATTTATTAAAGGTCTCTAATACATCAAGAATATTTTTGAAAGGTTCATATTTTAAGCATTAAAATAAAGCAAATTTTTGCTCTTTAAGTTCAGATCCTGTTCTAATCAATGGATATACTGCTATTTCAAGCTTTGAAATTTATTTTGCATATTGCTTTTTTCGCTGAGACTAGGGAACATTCTAAATAAGGAATTGCCAAGTGGTATGGGATCAAAGTTGTGCAAAGTTTATATATCATAATGCATATAAGTACTTGATTATTATGCATGACAAAAAACATGGCTTTGAACTGCTTTTCACCATTGTTTCAAAAACCTTCTGGAGAACGCATTAGAGTAATTGAAACAACTAGCAAAGAGCCATGTAAAATCCACAAAAAACCACAACAAAACAATGACCAAGCCCATCACCAAGAAAAAAAATCCAAGCAAAGAAGAAGGACAAAAAAGATAATAAAAACAAAAATACCCCCCCAAATGAACAAACAAATCAACAACAATAACAACAACAAATCAAAAAAAAAAAAAAAAGAAAATCCTACCTAAACAAATGAATGTTTGCTTTTCCCCCAGTGTTTCATAGCCCACAGCTTCTTGGGCACTCTGTTCTGTGGAAGGAAAAAATACAGTAGAGCATTTCCATTTTCCATCCTTGGTCAGCGCATGGTAGTGAGAGAAAAGACAGATTCGGGCTGGTGCTACTTATCCCTGAAATACAGGGATGCTGACAGCTTTGCAACACAGATAAATGTCTTGTATGGTACCATTTCTAGATGCCTACTGTGCAATATCTCTGCTCTTCTTTTCTTAGAGGAGGCAGTATTGTATCAAAAGTGTATTTCTATTCTTACATGACAGACTCTGGCAAGTCCAGTTGTTTGCTAACCTTGTGTCTTGTCTTCTCTGCACCTCTGCTCTTTTATGATTGTCTGTTACCTTCCCTGAATTTCTCACCAATACCTGTCCTGCTTTTCAGGCCTTGTTAAAAGTAATACTGTTTCAAATATTTTATTTCCAGAACTTTATTTGCTTTATTAAAAGTACTTTTTCTCTCTATCAATTTTTCTCTATATTTTTTCTCTCTATCCATCAATATTCTCTTAAAGATGTATTGCAAAGAAAAGTGTAGAGAGTTCAGAGGAAAAATTGAGTTGATTAAAAAACTTAGGCAAGTTTCAAATCCCACATTAGATTAACTTAATTAAAGAAAAATAGTCTTTTTAAAAAAAAAACAATTCCTGTTAACACAAGTACTTTGGTTTTATAACCTTGTATCTTTCTGATAAAGGGCAAAGGCAATGAGCAATGAGTCTCCTCAGTATAGGAAATGAGAAAGAAAGGTTAAGCCATATATCTGTATCCCTTCCTTTTTTTTTTTTTTTTTTTTTTTTTTGTGAAACTGACTAGGAAATATGGATAAGGAACTATAGCTTGTAAGGGGAGTGCCAGTGTTCCTCTGTTCCTCTATTTCATATGAATACAATGCCATACCTTTTATTTTTGCTGTGTCATTTAAGTTTTAATTTTCACCTTTCAATTTTCCTACCACTGCAAAAATTGCAAAATATTAAGTGTGTCTTACAGATGCATGCTAAAGTCCTGAAGTATCAAATTTAATTTTCTGTCAGACAATAATTTCTCACACCTCTAAAATAAGCAAATTGAAATCTACTCTAGGTCAGAACTTTGCATTACTGATCCTGAATTTCCCACTCTTCGTAAATATGTTTGTCTAAAGGGCAAAAGCAATAATGTTCACGAAATCAGACAGTCAACAAATTGTTCATAACATAATTTTGACTTTCAAAAATAGTCATGCTATCTTAAACTTTCAACTTAATAGAGACAAATGAAAGGAATATTAGATAATTAAACATAAGATGTAGTTTCAAATTTAACAATGAACAGATAAATCTCACTGATGTGGCCGAGAGGAAAACTTCTCTATAAACTAAAAAGAAAAGAAGCTGTTATGCAATAAAAATCAACTACTTTTAGAAGATTTTTTTAGGTGCTTATTTGGTCAGTTCAAAGATCAGAGACAATAAGAAAATGTCTGAATAAAAATTCATCTATTTTGGGACAGATTTGCTCTGAACACTACTGATTTATCTTTCCTATGTTCACAGTACTAGCAAAGAATTCTTATATCAGTATATTTAATATAGAAATATTCTAATACTAACCAAACTTAAAGGGGGAAGTAATAAGTCAATACTTTTTTTTATTTAATAGCTCCATTAATTTACAGAACAAAAGAAGTAAAAACACTATAAGAACAATTCTTTTTTTTTTTTTTTTTCTTTTTTTATTTTAGTGCAGGGGAAAAGAAAACCAACCAACCACTTAAATAAGCAGACAAACCAAAAAAGAAAGAAACCTATTCAAAACAGCTTTAGAAATTAAGGAGGCCTAGTATATTCCTCAAAATATCAAGGTATTACAAAAGTCCCACTGTAATTATTCAGCTCTAATTTTTTGTTTCTAATATCATGTTTGAAATGTAGTAGGGGACTTAATCCAGAAGAAATGTGGATCCTATTCCTTTCTAATCTGTCAACAAAATATCAGTTAGGAGTAAAAGTCATTGTTTTTTCATAAGGAGAAATCAAAATATGTAGATTATTTAAAAAAACAGGAAACTCATATAGTGCAACAGACTGTTATACACTGGTATTCAAGATTTTTTTGCAATATGACTCAGTGAACATAATCCAAGAGCATGCAAAATCGAGATAAACTTAGATATTCTCTGGCAGTTCATTATAGATTTTCTGTCTTCAGGCATCTTTCCCATAGTCAAATGCGATTAAATGAATTTGTCTGCATCCAGAGGTATAATAGCAGATGAAGCAAAGAGTTACAGTGTAAAATTAAATAAACCAAATAGCTTTGTTGACTTGAAGTTGGTCATACACAATTATATTGTGAATATTGACTGAAGCAAATTGCCAACCCACTCATTTCCTTTTCTGGACTTATTTTGAAATCAGAAACCTAAATTATTTAATTTCACATCATATTTGATAAGAAAAGGATCTTTTGTTCTTCCATTGCCAAAATATAATAAAATAGTTTGACCATTGCAATATTCTGGCTATTAATATTCTGTAATATGATAACATAGAAAAGGACAGATGAACATTTCAGTTGGTATTGAAAGCAGCTATATTTTCCTCTCAGTTTTCAGTTAAACATAGCTGTAAAATATAATCTATTCAAGTATTTTAAGGATCTGACTTGGTTACAAGAACATCTGGATTAAATGCCCTTTAATTACAGAATGGCATTATATACAATGAAATACTGAGCTTTTTAATTGGAACTAATTCTGCAAGTGTTGTAAGTCATAACCACACATTGAGAAACCTGTTTAATTGTCCTAAGCCTACAAAATCTTTGTTTCTTGTTTAAAGTCGAGGACTCTTAGTCCTTCTGCGGTACTTTCTTGAAAATCCAAAAGTCTTTCCTTTTCAAACTAAACATCAAGAGTCTTTTTCAGTTTTACAGTATTTTAACACAAAAAAGACAGAGAGGTCCCAAAAAAAGTTCCTATATATTATTTTTTTCTTTCAGAAGTAATGATTTAGGCCTCTCAATACATATTAGTGTATTGTCTGATTCTTCCCCTACAGTATTACTAACAGTTCAATGTTCTGTAAATATCATAAAAGTACTGGTCAAACCTAGAAAACTTTATTATTTGAGGTAATACATATTTCCAGCTTAAAATTTTATAGCCATCTATTATATACATACATACATATATATATAAAATTGTGGCATGTCTGACAACCATATTTTCATTTTTATGAATATTAATGACTAAATTTGCAAGTATTAAAAGCCCAAGCAATTAACCTACAAATAAACTAACTTAAATATGGCTTAGAAACCTCTTATTTTCAGGAAGAAGCAGCTTACAGCTTGGTAATGAGTGAGACCTAAGCATTCCACTTCCCTCTGATATTTTGATTTCCATAGAAAATAAACCCAGATGCATTGACATACAATGGATTTAAAAAATAGCACTAATTTCTCTGAATTTACATCACCTGAAATGCCCAAACTAGGGAGCAGGAAGTAGAAAATGAGAGCTAAACCATGAATGCAATAATTGATAACTGAAGGGTAATTTAGAGCTGAAGTAATGCTTAATATGTTTGAATCACTGTCTAAAGGTGTCTGTATTTTCATTAATGCTTTAATGTACAATGTTTAATGACCCAATGAAATTAGGTCCTAATTTAGCTAATTTAGGCTAATTTGAAGTCCTAAATTAGCCCATGAAAGCCAAGATTATGAGTCATAAATGTAGCATGTCATGGTGTTTCCCTGAAATGTGAAAAAATTTAGGCAAATATCCATAAATGAGGCAATGGAAGAACAAGCAATAAGTACTAAAATTGGTTCTGTATCTTTTCTTATTTTTCAGAAAAAAACTAGAATAATGGAGAATAAACTGGGATTTTCAGACATTTAATGACTTTTATATTTAAATTACACGAATATGCTATTTTTTTCTATACTAAAACTCATGAAAAAGTGAATGCTCAAATATAATTTATTCATTTTGTAACTGGTAATGAACATAGAATGAGAACATTTGTGTTATTTCAAAACAGATTATGAGAATATGATATTTAATTTATGAAATTATTTTATTTTTTTTAATTTTTCTAAGTGGAGGGATTCTACATGGATTTTCTTTTTTAAGTTTATTGTATATGGCACTTCACAGTACTGAAATTCCACAGAAATAAATCCCCACAAAATCATACTCATATTATAAACATACATTAAACTGACAGAGCAAAACCTCAACTTGTCTAAATGTCAGAGGTTAACAGACTGCAGTGGAAGAATGGCAATGTATCCCAGGCAACATTCTGCTTCCAAATGTCTGCATTAGTTTTGCGAGACCTGTTGAAAGCTGTTGACACCATCTACCATCCATCTCATGGTATTTTGCACAGGGAAAGTGCAGATTTACTGCACAATTGCTTTTCTCTTTTTCTTGGTGGCATAACAAAGGATACTACAGAATCGTTCCTGTCAATCATCTCTTATGATATTCAGTGTATATATATGATAGCTGACATATGCTCAATATAAATCCTCGACTCTTTTGACTTACCTAGAAAATGCAACTCCTATGCTGTCCTCAGGGAAAGGGTGTGTGGATGAACCAGATATGAAATATATTTGATGAATTGGAAGAAGCCCTGAGTATGAGATGTGGGATGATTTCTAACGAAAAGACCGATATTCATAGGTAATTGAAAAAACATGGATAATTTCTTCACAGTGTTTTATGATGTTGTAGGAGAAACCCATACTTTTAGAGAATTCAAGAGATATTCTTATCTGCTGACATATATTTTTACCTTAAGGTCTTCTTATGTCCAAAATATTCTGTCTAGGGATAAGCCTAGAGTACTTGGAAATTTTAACTACGATTTAAAATTCCTTTCCCTCTTTGTTTGAAGTCCATTCACCCTCTGCTGTATAGTGATGAAACCTACATTTGTCTCTTAGCTCAGAAATGGTAAGGTGTGTTGTAGTTGGCAGTCTTTCCTCCTGGATATTGATACCAAGCACGTTAGCTTTGGCAGCCAGTATAAAAACCTTTTTCCTTCACCAGGTCTTAGCTAGCTCACGTCTTGTCCAAATACGGGCTGTTTAGAAACTTAAACAGGTCTTTTAAAATAATCTCTAATATTAACTACCCTTCCCTCTCTTGTTTCCACTAACACTTTTTGCTGGTGGGATTGCCTGCCACACAGAGGTCACAGCTCTAACAGCTTATGCCGGAGGCCAGCTTCAGGCAATGCAGCTGGGTTTGCATGTCCTTTCACACTACCTGAGGGCACAGCAACACAAACACAACATGGTTTTCAACATTCAATTAAATCATCAGCACTTGTTTGTAATTCATTGGGAAAAAAACCCAGAAAAACAAAAAAAACCCAAGAAGTTACAATAAATATTCTGCTCTGGTGAGGTGAGTATATAAATGTGATTATTTTTAAGCTGAAGCTCTTGTCTCCAGAGGCCATCTACCATCCAGCAACATATTGAAATTTCCCTGCAGCTATAACACTGTAGGACCATTGCAGAATTTGTCTTCTTTATTTAACGTTCATTCTTCTGTCATCTTGAGAAGATGGTGGTGTTTTCTTTCTGGTAAAGAAGTTAAAAGTCTGATCCAAGCTGATCCCCTTCAATGGGCCAAGATCAGCACTATGAATGGCAGAAAAATATGCAGGATTCCTTGCTAAAACTTTAAAACTTTCACCAGTTTTTGGATGTCAATTTCTGTGTTAGCATATTTCAATGATGTGTACAAATCTTGTTACTAAATGTTATTCATTAAAAGTTAATCTTCATTTCATGTTGTCTTATGTATCAGTGAGGATTTTTCGGAGATTTACTTATTTTAACTGCAAAGAAAAAAAGGGAAAGAAGTTTTACTCATTGCCGCAAAGCATTTTGAAAGAACTCGTTTATAAGGGTTATGTATTCAAATGTTTTTCTCCCTTTTATATTTTTAATCTATCTCAGTGCACAAACATTAATCAGAGAGCACAAAAACTTCTGTCAAGGTTGAAAAGGCATTGTTTATAGTGTTTGCACGATGTTAACATCTCTCAAGAGTCTAATGATTTCTAATGAGATCTCAAACTCCTGAAGAGATAGTACTATAGCAAATTCAGAGCTGAGGAATTCATTTGATAAAAGGAACAATAGATTAAAAATTGTCTAGGTTGGAAGCAACTGTAAAAATCATTCAATACTCTTGGCAGAGACACATTAGAAATAAACTGGGAATTTTGTTCATGAGAAAACTTAATATTCCTACCAGAAAAGGCTTTAAAGAGTTTTCTCATGTTTACTAGCAATTGACAAATTATAGGTGCATTTGTTAAAGTATTAAAAGATTTTTCTCTTCTTTTAGGGTAGAAAAAACACACAACATATTCCTTCTTTTTTATTATTTATTACTTTTACTATAATGTTTACATTTATGATTAAAACAAGATAATTATGGGTATGAAATAATAATGGTTTTGCAAAATCTTTACTGTATAATCATTGGCAAGAACATTACTGTATAATCAATTCCTAGAGTCTAAGCCTGAGCTAGACTTCTTCAGATGACTTCATAGACACATAGAAAATTAATTAATCATAAAATTATATAAAGGGTGACTCTTCTTCTCCCTTTTATATAAATCCCTTTAAGAGAGGTGAATAATACCCTAGAGATAACTTTTTCATTTGAAGACAAAAGTATGTCAGTTAGTAGTCCATCTACAGAATTTAGGATGAGATTTTATTCTTAAATTGTAGATGTTTTAGTAATTTTTACTGGTATTTTATTATGCCAACTGAGACACCCACAGAACACTGGCAGACACTGCAGGACTTATGGGATAGATGCACTCATTTGCAGGGGTAGATTAAAGCCAAATGAATATCCTATAATTTCTTAGAGGGCATCGTGTTTAGAGGCCACTCTTAATTTACTTGGAGCATCTTTAGTCAAGCAAAAGAAATTTAAGAAGTAGAAAATGCTCAAGTTGCAAGTACAAAGTAATTGTTCATTGATTATTGCAGATAACAGTTATCAAGGATATAGTGATCTTCAGGCTGAGCACGAGTATGGTCACCATCCCAGTGAGATGCCCCAGTAACCTATCAAGTTATGAATTAGAATATCCACAAAATACTCAGAGTTGGTTCAGAGTCATAACTGCATTACCTTATTTAGAGTGAATATACAGGGGGACTGGTAGGTATGAAGATACCTCAGAGACACAGTCTGGAGAGCATCTGGAGACTGTGTGGGGTACCTCACAGTGCCTAAAATGGACATGTTCAGGATGTTGGATCCCTGAAGTGAATTGTATCCTGAAACAGTTTGGATTTTTAAAAAAATTTCCTTTGTCTATAAATGCCGCTGAACATAACTCTGTTTGTTGTTCATATATCATTTTAGCAGAACAAAATCCTCTGAGAGTTTTCCAGCACAGAATTTTGTGTGTATTTAAGGTCACCAAACATGAAGACTGAAATATTGACATTTTTATTAGTTTTTAAAAAACAAGAAAATATAAAGACTAGATATAACATATCTGTCATAAATTGAATTTTTTATTTTGATAATTTAAAAAATTGATGGAAGAAACAGAAGGGAAATTACTGCAAAATTTGTTAATAATAGTCTCACGTAAAGAAAAAGGATCTGGAAAAAATATTATATCCCATTACTATTTATTCTTGTTCTGAGGTATTAAGGTTAAATCCACAGAGCATCAATGATTTTTTGCCTTGTATAGCCATTTAGGGGTTAAGTAACTATGTACAATTATATATCTCCCAGTAAGAACTTAATCCACACTATAACATGGAAAATTGAGTTCACCTACTGCCAAATCCTGGAAGTAGATAAGATGGTTAGATTTCTTACAGTAAAATTCCTCACAGCCTACACATTTGTTTCTCCTCATTCTAAAAATTTCCGGGGTTCATGGAACTTCTGAAGCAATATTAGTTTCCATGTTAATGATTGAAAAAATTTCCTTGCATAAAATTTCGTAGCCACTGTCATATATGTAAAAATAAAAAGAAAAAAAAAAGAAATCCGAACCTCATCTGTGAAACTGGAAAAAAATATTTAACAAAGGTGGATGTCTTCTGGGGATAATATTTTTTAAATTAAATAGCCAGATTATGAAATCTATGGCACTTTGTTTGTTTTATTGATTGATTTGCTTCTTTTAGCTGATCACAGCATGAATTTCTAAGGGAACTATAAAAAAGATGAAAACTAAGTTGCAGCCAGAAGATGCAGTGCTGAGGATGTGGCAGCTGATGATCCCATGAATACCTGTTCAGCTTTAACTCAAACCAGAGCTACTGATGACAAGTTTCCTTTGGGATTCAGCTCTGGATATATCACATCTTCAATAAAACACATTTTAAAAGCACTGACTGAAAATAACTCAGGTGAAACTATTCTTTAAACTGACTATAACTTCATCCTAGTACAATTTGCGCAAGGTTATAAGAAGGCAGAAAGGCAGAAGAATCTTCTTGAGATGAAGCAAGAATGAGGTATGAGAACCTAGAGAATGCTTGAATAAAGTATCTGTTTTGTGTTACAACAGGAGCAAAACTTACTGGATTGGATGATTATGTGAGGAAAAAGAAGATATTATTCCTGAAGTTTCCATAAAGCCTTTCTGTGTGCAAGTACACCTTAAAAACTACTTTAAGAATTAAGATTTTTCAAATACACATTTCAGATCTAATTCTATCTGGTAATAAACTCCTCAGGGGAGACTTTATATTTTCACATATACAGTGTTCATAATGAAAATGGATAAATAAATTTTAAATAAAGTTCACTTGAATTTAGTATCCATTTGAGGATTTAAAATTAATCAGATAATAACATAAAGTTTATGAAAAGCAATACAAAGGGGGCATATTTTCTTTCACTGTGATTTATCATCATCTCACTTAACCTCAGGACAAATGCATTTTGGTCTCTCTAATAGGAGAGACCAGCAATTATATAGGTGGTGTGTATCTACTGGGCCAATTCCTTTATAAACTGTGGACTTGTTACATTGCCCTGGCAGCATGAAAACACCTTTAAATCTATAAAAATATAAGAGCAATAAAATTTCAATCTCAGTATGGCCAAATCAGTTAAATAGATAACTGGTGTAAATGGGAATTTATGCACTTTTATTTCCATTTTTATTTTAGTAGATTGTTGTGATTGGAAGTAAAAACTGCAGAATGTATAAATAACACACAACCTGGGAAATGCCAAATTAATGCATTTTTATTTTAAACTTATCTTTCTCAGAGAGACATGTTTATTACATAACACATATTAATATCTTTTTTAAAAAATAATTGTACTATTACTACAGTCATCTTGATTAAAAATACTGAACTCAGCTGTGAACAAAGACTTAATTTGGTGACATCTAGAAAATATTTTTCCTTTTCTTCCCAGCCATGACAAGCAAATTATATTCACTTAACTTTTCTTTTTATGATCCCCAATATACTTCACCACAGCCCCTTGTTGCATTCATTTTCTGCAAATTTTTGTGCTAAGAAGAGTAAAAGCTACCACTCATTTATAACTGAGAAAAATATCTCCTGAGGAGAATATGAAAAACACAAATCTCCAAGACTTCCTTATGTCTCCTTGGTGTTCTGCTTTTTTCACTGTCTGTCCCAGGAAGGGATGACTCAGGACACATTTGTGGGGAGAAGGATTGTTTATATTCTTCTTCCTTCGTGCTCATTATTTTCTACAACCACCATGTTCTTTTGGGACTGTTAGCCACAAGACAGAATGACTCGTCTCTGCTAGAGACAAGTTCTATGAAAGAGAGAAAGAACAAGGCTTCTCAGCAGCAACAAACAAAAACTAAAACAAAAAAATGTTGAGAAAAAAAAATCCCAGGAAAAAAATCCCAGTGACCAAAACAAAAAACACACTGCAAATATCCAAACAAGAAAAAAACATGCCTGTATATAACCCTACACATATCAGTCGCTGTTCCAAGCAAGGAGATCTAGAATCCAGCTTGCAATAGAGATAAAGAATGTGAAATTCAGACAATTGGAAAAAAAAAAAAAAAAAAAAAAAAAAGGAAAAAAAAGAAAAAAAGAAAAAAATAAAAGTGCAAATACCAGAAGATTGTCAGTTCTTACTGTCTTTCTTCATGCCTTTCTTTTCCAGCACTACCTAATATTCCAAGCACTATTGTTCCAGCCCAGCTTTTCAAATCACTGTAGACAGAGTAAATTTTGCCATTAGTCCCTCTCTGATGAGCTTCCTTATCGAGCTGTATATGACTAAAGCTGTCTTCTCGTTTTGATGAGCTAGGATTTGAGTCAATGAACTCAAGTTTTAATTCTGCAGTGTTCTCTTTTTTCTATCATTTTTATTTTTGAAATTGATTATCTGAATGCAAAGAACACTAACAATTGTTTGCAAACAAACTAACCTTATACAATATTCACATGCATTCTTATGGCATTTTTTTCCCAAAAAATTACATATTTTCTCCATCAACATAGTAGCTTCTCTATTTTAAGATCTGAGGTATGCAGTAGCAGTTAAACAACTAAGTAAAAATTACTATATTTACAAATAAAATTTATTTTCTGTTTAAAGAGAGTATTTAGAAAAAAAAATAGTACTTGAACACATCTGTGCATATGTTGAGTTAATTTCTGGTGAATTAATTTGTAGTGTTTTACAGTAACACCTATAATAGACCCACTCTGCTGTCTTACTGGCTAAAAATTTGAATGATATGACCAGAATTCATCATCACAGACTTCCCACTTAGCTTGGGTAGTTCTTTTAGCCCTCCTGTTTGATGATTGAATAAGGTTAAGTCTCATTTGGAAAGTGGAAGAGTGACTTAATGTTTCCACACTTGGATGGCCCCTTAAACTTTTCTGGTGCAAATGAAAACTGAAATATATACTTCTCAGAAAGACCAAAACTAGTGAAAATTTCTAGTTGCCTAAAAATAATGACCTTATTGTATATTTCTATTGATAAAAAAAAAAAATACAAAGCAAACCAAAAATTCTGACAAGCTTCTTTTTTAATTTTTTCCATTTCTTTTTTTTTTTTTTTTTTCCCAGGACTGGTAGCAGCTGCCATGTGTAGACCGTATTGGGTTTTTTTGGTTGTGGATGTCTTTTTTAATGTTGTTACAGATTTTCTACATTTCCCTTTCAAGGGGAGACACTCTAATAAAAAGGGTTTAAAATTTTAGGACAGGCTTAATAATTTGACTTTTTTTCTAGCTGCATGTCCAGGACTATGTAACTATCCTTTATAAAGAACTTTACAGGACAGACTTTTTGAATCATATATGTTTATCTTAATAAGATATATATATAGTTTATAGAATATAAATATAAATATAAATAAAGTTTATAGAATAAAAATCTAAATTTAAAATTCAACATTGAATTAGATAAAATTTCATTTTCTGAGAACTTTTCAAAATTTAAACTTATAAAAAAGGAAGCATGCACAGAAGCAATGCAACTTAGGTGCAGTCTGTTACAGCTATGTTATAGCACACATACTTTGCATGAATCATTTAGTAAAGACAATGAAATATCAAGTTTTAGTCTATGAAAAGGATGGATGCTCCTTCTCCTCATGTCTTCCATAGAACATTTATTACTGCACTTTTGAAAGTAACAGAAGGGAAGATACAAGAGAAAACTAAGATCTCTAGTGTGCTTACCCTGTGTATTCAAAAGATTTCAGACTTTTCTCCAGTCCAATCTTTGAGAAATGAAACTTGAGATCCTGTAAATTGAAACAAAGCAGGAAAGCCTAAAAGCAGTGCACAACTTCACTCAGTGGCCTTGGAATAATGAAAGGTTGAGAGCAGCGATCATCTGTCTCCATAATTTCAGTCACAATTGGCAAACACAATTTAGAAACTGCCAGGAAGTGAAATTGATCTCACTCCCTGAGAAAGGAGTATTCGTCAACTCTTATAATTTCTTTACCCCACTACAAGAACAAAGAAATTGAACCACTTTTGTGGCTGTGCCTATGAAGTCACTTCAACTTGCATGTTGACACACATAGGTGATTTTCTTCCATCCCAAAGTTTAAAGAGCTAAGAGCTAAGAGCTAAGAGAAATGCCACCCAAAAAATGCATGCAATTCTTTGAGGCTAGAATTGCTAGCAGTTTGAGAGTATCATTACACCATGGTTCTGATGACATAGAATGCCTGACTTCTAGTAATATTTAACAATTTTTTGGCATTGATTTAAAAATTTTTGCTTTCTACCAACATGATAAGACAGAACTAGGGACAAGAAGCAGGTCCTCCACTCTGAAATGAGCAGCCTCTGAAAAACATTTGCTTATTTTCAAATAGACTAATTGAAAGAAAACTGTCACCAGATTCTATAATTTATCTGGTAAAAAGTTGGAAAATTTCCACTTGAACATTACAATGTTCTTAAAATGATTGAAGTAAAGTATAAAAATATAGATTTCTATGTATATATTAGTAAAAAAAAATCACCATTTCAATTTTTTAACCCATTTATTTTATAGCACCTCATTCTCAGATATATAGCATTCCAAAGTGTTTATTTACACCAGCTACAATTTTCAGTCTATGTCTTCTCAAATCTCAAATTGTGGTGGAAAATTTTAGTTTATATTTTCATGGGATGGGAAGGTATGGGTAGCATTAACATTAAGAACATGGCTAAGGTTGAGTTGGTGGAAGATTTTCTGGAAGCTAATCCAAGACAAGCCTTTGTCCATGCCCCAGAACTCCCATGTAGCACAGAGGACTGGGTAGGCTGACAAATGACTCAGGAAGAGTTCAAAGACACTCTCTGCATTAAATAAAAGGTGGCTAAATGTGTTGGACTAGGTTTGGCTGGCTAACAGGTACCATGCAGCTCTTTCATTCCTCAACATGCTTGGGGGAGAAAAAAAATCTATGTATTGAGATAAGGCATTTAAATACATACAGTTAAAAACACTAATGCCATACATGGAAAAAAAAAAGTAAAACACACGAAAATTCTTTATTTCCCATCACAAGACCACATCAAACTATTTCCTGGAAACTAGGACCTCATTATATGTAGTCATTTAATCTGAAGACAAATACCTTAATAACGAATGCCTTCTCCCCTCCTCCTTTCTCTTAATCTTTATTGGTGAGTATGATTTTGTTTAGGTATAGAATATTTGTTTGGTAAGTTCTATGGTCTTCAGGCACAGAGGTGAGGCTGACAGGTGGGTAGTTCCCAGGATCCTCCGCTCTATCCTTTTTAAAGATGGGTACAATGCTCCCTCTTTTCTAATCATCTAGGACCTCACCTTTCTGCCATTGCATTTCAATTATCGTGGAGAATGTCTTGACAGGTGCATCAGCCAATTCCCACTGGACTCTGGGATGTATCTCATTTCATCATAGACTTATGTACATTCAGGTCCCTCAGGTGCTCATGAGCCTGATTTTTTCTTCCTTCACTTCCTCCTGTGGGAAGAACTTTGCTCCCACAATTCCTGTGCTGCTCTCCATCCACTTGAGAGGTGTGGGAATAGAGGTTGCTACTGAAGACTGAGGCAAAAAAAGATACTGAACACCTCAGCCTTCTCAACTTGCTACCAGTTTACCAAATTTTTTTGATGAGGGAATATACCACATTTGGAATATCTAGCTTTTCTGGTTAACATGCTTGTGGAAGCCCTCTTGCTATTCTTTGTATTACTTGCCAAGTTCAGTTTCAGCTTCACTTTGGACTTCCTTACCCCATCTCTACACAACTGTACATCAACTCTACTCTCTTCAGAAGTTATATGTTCTTATTTCCACTGCCCACACATTTTTTTCTTTCCCTTTATTATAACTAGAAATTCTCTACTCTTGTCTTCCTCCCCTGATTCTTGGTTCTGGGGATTGCCAACTCTTGTGCTTTTTGGAAGATATCTTTGAAGATCTGGACATCTGTTCTGCTTCCTTGTTCCATCTTCTTTCTTATACAATTCTTACCAAAATATCTCCTTGGTTGCCATTTATTGCCTTTGTCTTAAAAATGTCTTTCTAAGTAAAGAAATATTTTCTGTATCAAAAACTATGAATATAGATACTTTAAAAAAATAATTAATTTAATTTTAATGTATTTATTTCTTATCAAACTGACAAAAAATTTCTTAGCTGCTTAGCCATAGCACCTTCTGCTATACCTTGATGTTTATATTTTGAATTATTCTGTTTCACCTAAACTGTTCCTGTCCTGATCTCACATTACAAAAGAAAAAGACGAAACTTCCTACAGTTTTGGATGCAATTTTATTTTCATTTACTTTCGGATCTTCTACATTGAAATGTGGACACTGAATAGCAGTAGACTCTTATTTGGGTCAATGGAGATTATGATATAGGGAAAAATGAAAAAGTTAACTAGAAAAAAAAAGGCCTTGATAGTAGTCAATGAATGTATCTGCACATTTTTAATACCTAAATAAATAGAAACAAGATAAGAAGACATCAAATGCAAAACAGAGGAGAACAATGAAAGCAATAGCATTGTATCCCTTGATATAACCAAGTAAAAGAAATCATTTAACATGAAGCAGTTATCATAGAAATGTGCTCTGCTGTGATGAAAAAGAGATGACGATGTCAGAAGAAAACTGAAGATAAAACTATTACAAATATTTATGAAGAGCTAATCAAATCTTACAAGTTGACTTAAAGAGAAAATGCAATAATTCTATTAGTCTAAGTAAGATTCACTAAATCGAAGGAAAGTTTAGTGTTACATATCTCAATAAGTGCTAGGGAGTATTCACTTAAAGAGGTCTGAAGGTATTTAGATGCTAATATAATTACCAAAGAGAACAACCCATAACAAATTAGCTCAGGAAGATCTTTCCTAATGAGGAGTTTAAGATTAAGATTATGAAATACAGTGTTCATTCAACCTAATTTTTAGAAGCTATTAAGAAATTGACCTTAGCCTGTTTAGTTTTAGCTATATAGAAAATGCACAATAGAGAAAAATAAATAGGATTTTAATTAACAGAAGGTCTAGTCACAAGAGAAGCCAGACTGAAAAAAAAATGACACTGAAACTTCTTTCACAATATTTGCACACTTATTTGATAACTGCTGTTTGACTATGTTCATGCAAGTTCATATTTTTCTTGTAATCTAATATCTTTCTCAGCAACATTGATAAACTTAGCATTAGCTTATTTGCAACAATAACTCAATTTAATTTACTCAGTCAATTACCCAATTAGTATTTTTATTTAATTCATTAATTTCTGATTGGTTCATTAAAAGAAAAGCTATGGGTGATTTCAATGTCATGCAAAGTTCAGTGTGCTAAGACTACCTACATTTTAGAAGAGTTAAGTGTCTTATATTAAAACCAAATTTGTGCTGTTCTGCTGTTACATAAATTGATTATAATTACTGATCTGTGCTGTATGTGACTTGCAATTTATTGACCAAATATTAATTTATTTCAAATATTTTTCATAAGTATATTTTCTTTTAACAGCCATTTCTTTGTCTATCATCTTCCTTTAGATCCTTTTGTTATTCTTGTGGTATAAACTAGCATCCTAATATGATAACTAGTCAGATGATATCTGTTTTTAACAAACTAAAATCATCAAACCAGCCTACTTTCTTGACTGTCCACTGACCATGCTGTGATTTCTTTGACAAATCTCTTTCTGCATAGAAATGCCGTACATGCAATTAGCAGGCATTCATACATTGAGAAATAGTCTTCAGTTATGGAAATTATATTAAATTCAAATGTCTAAACCAAAAATGGAAGAAGTCTTCTAATTAGAAAGCAGAGCCTCCAAGGTCCTGGGAAAAAAAAGAGAGAGATTCAACTTACTTTTACTGGAAAGAAAAACATGTCTTTGACAGGGGAAAGAAATATTTTAACACCTTGAGATGTTCTTACTGAGGTTGTTTGTTCAGAAACAGCAAGAGTAAGGAGATTCAAAAGAAAAAAAAAAAAAAGGTAAAAAATATAAAGCCTAAATGCAGAAGGGCCTGTAATTTGTTCACTTGTCAACTGCTTGCTCATACTGTTAACAGCATGGTCTTGCTGCTTTTATCTAATAAACTCTTAATGCCTCTGTTGTATAACAGGAAACAAAACCCTTCAGCTACTAGCATTTGAGAGCTAAGTTCCCCTGCGGTGACTATTTTTGCCATCTCCTAGGATATATGGAGGTATCTAGCTTAGGGTCAAGTAGAAACCTAATTAATATTTTCACAAACTAATTCTTTCCATATGTGTATGAATGAAAAAATGAAGCGACGGTCTCTGCAGTCAGAATAGTTATTCATTACTGCTAAATTTTATTAGCAGAAAGAATAAAATCAGGTGACATAACTTTCTTTTTCTAGAAAAATTAATCTTCTTTCAATGCTCTAAAAGCAAGCAAACACTGACTTTTAAGAATTTTGCAAAATTGTAATTCTCTTCATTATTTTAAAAAAACCAAAAACCGACACTATTTCACTAACATTTTTGTACCTCTGTGTCAGTAAAGCTTTCTTAGTCAAGCATTTGTTTCAGCAGATTTCATCAAAAAGTCTTTTGTATGTTAGTTTTAAAAATATATTGTCTGGATATTCTTTCTAAAACTGTATTACAAATTAATGGAGTTTAGTAACATGAAAACCTAACTAAAACAACGAAAAGCATTAAAAGCCACAGAATCTAACAACATTGCTATGTGATTAACATATTTTGCTAGAACGTTTAAGCTGTGACTGTGTTTAAATTAGAGACCACAAAGAAATTCTGTTCTGTAAGGATGGAACAGGTTGCCCAGAGAGGCTGTGGGTGGTCCATTGCTGGAGGTGTTCAAAACCAGTCTGGATGGAACTGAGTAACCTTGTCTAGTGGAAGACAACCCTGCCCAGGGCTGGAACTGGATGATCTTCCAACCCAACCCATTCTTCCAACCCAAGTCTGCCATTTCTATGATATGACTCAAGTGTACAACAAACCATTCATGGATGTATTGGAGTAAGTCCAGCAAAGTGCCACGAAAGGAGCATCTCTCATATAAGAAAGAGCTGAGACATCTGTGACTGTTTAACTGAGAGAAGAGATGGTTCAGGAGGAATCTTGTAAATATACAATAATACAATACAATGACCTTCCTGCAGGGGTTAAAATTATGGAACCTGAAATCTAATGATAAACCAAGAGGAAATGGGCTCAAACTGGTACACAGGTCACCATGTTAAAACAAAATAAATAACTTTTTTTTTTTTTTTCTTTTAATATGAGGGTGACCAACAATTGGAATAGATTGTCCAGGAGTGTTTTGAAGTCTGCACCCATAAGACATACAAAACACAACTCTTGGCAGCCCGTGTTAGCCGGTTTTGCTTGAGAAAGGTGCTGTACTATGTGAGCTAAAGAGGTCATTTTGAACTTCAGCTGTTCTGTGATTCTATGCTTTCATGAAAAATAATAAATAGAAAGGAACAGATGCTGAGCAAATTGAAACAAAATCTCACATTTGCATTTTATTCAGTTAGAAAATAAAATTCCAGATTCAGAGTAATTCCAGATATTCCAAGGGGAAAGTTTTACAATTCCATAACCAAAGTATCCATCTTTTCTCTTTAATAAAATTTTCCAGGAAATTCACTTCCTTTATGTGCTCTCACTACTACTCATGCAAAATCACTGAAATATAAAATATAAACATTCTAGTCGAAATTTCTTCCATTTTTATAGTGCTTGTAGCAAAACAGAGTACTTCTAATTGCTATTTTTTTTTATTATTTTTTTTAGTTTCTTTGATTAAATATATTTGTTTCCAGTCTGGTGCGTAATACCTCTGAACACACATTGAAAGTTAAATTAAATAGGAACTGAAGTATTAAAATAGTTTGAAATATTTTATTGTTTGGATCTTGTATGTATTAAACACAATATGAGTCTGTCTTTGCTGAAACTAGAGCAGCAATGTAGCAAGAAAAAGAATCTGAAATACAGCAATTAATGAAATTTACATTTACTAGAAAAGAAAGATTAGTCTGAGGTTTTGCAGTTTGCAGTCTACCCACTCACCCACACTAATGTAGTGGTAGGGGAGACAGACAAAAGAGAGGGAGTTGCAAGTCTGTCATTTCTAGCAACAGCCTTACAAGGCAGAAAATAGAGGGCATTTTTATTTATTTCTTATATAACTAGAATTGAAAGCCCCATAGGAAAAGTATGTGTTCCCTTCCTTAACTTTGTGGAACAGCTCTGTCTGTGCAACAATAAAATTTATTTCTTACTAAAACCTTTGATTCATTCCTATCTATTTCCCTGTGATCTAACAATGTCCCTGCATATGCATAAATTGATTTTCAGAATTACCTATGTAACCAATATTCCTCCTTTGTCTTCAACTTTGTGCAATGGTGATCAAAAGACCTTTTGCATCAAGAAGGTTTACATAAAATCTCACAGGTTAGCATGCAAAAGCTCTTTTCCTCTTGTTAATTTTTTTGTTGCTGTATTCATTGCAGTATAGTAAAGCCTAGAGGCAGTTGTTCCCATTGAGATAAATATTTTGCAAGTGGTATATTTTCTGCAGTTGTTTGAAATAAGAAACAAATAAACAGACAAAACAGTAGGAAATGTGTTCAATGTGAGAGGTCTTTGAATATCACCATCAGCTCACATATGGGCAGCTGTGCACTAACCTAGCCCGTCCTCCAAGCTCTAGCCAGGGAGGTTATAATATTCCTAAAGCCTCATCTCTGGATTAGCCCTTGGTTCACTTAGCCTAACCTTAAAACTTAGATTGGTGGAGTGAATCTTTGATATGACCTCATCACCACGTCCCAGTGTGATTAGACTAACATTAAACATCTCTGAAATGACTATAAATGTCTAGTAAAATTTTAAATGAACTACGAAATTCATAAATGCTCAATACAAACTATCAAAATATAATCTATGGACATAGAAGTATAAAATTTGAGCTAATTTGAGCTGTATTTTCTACTATTGGAAAACACAAAAACTTTCTGATACAAACTAAAAAGTCTAACAGAGAGGAAAATTAAGAAATACTCAAATTATGAAATGTCCAGATTCTTTAACATGGTTCATCTTCTTTTCTATATTTCTCAAGTACAAGCTGCATATTTTCAGATTTTTATCACTTGTTACACAGCTCACATGATATTATACAGATCCATTGTCCCTTTTTCTAAAGTGCTTCATTTATTTTGCATATTCAAAATAAGATAGTAGAGTTTCCCATTTGTGAGCAATATTTTTCTTAGCAATTCACTTTCCTGTCCACTTCTCTCTTGAGCAAACATCTCAGAATTTGTCCTGGTAATCTTGTAAAAAAGGGAGAGAAGAGATTGAATGTGTAAGAGCATATTAAAATTCAAAACGCTTAAAAAATGTTGACAAAGATATAATTGCCATGCAGCTGAACTGTTTGTAAGCATGTTTGCCAATGCCCATGTGTATCCCATACTCCATAGTGGAGAAAATGCAGGAAAATGCACCATCTTGACTATGAGAAAAGGGGTAAAGCAGGTGTTGCTTGTCATTCTTGCCTATATAGTATGATCAGAGACAGCTCTATGTACAACTTAATGATGGACAATATATAAAGTGTCAGGAGTCATGGTCTCAGTGGTTAGGTCAGCATGTCTTAAGGGGACTGGACTCCATACAGAAAATTTCACATATGCAGAACTTTTCAGAATAGAGGTAAGCAGTTGTATATTCATTGCCTGTACAATTTTTCATGTGAATCCTTTTCCTCCCTTACTTTTCTTAGAGGTATGAATTAAGTAAACAGTGCTGATATTTAGAGTATGCTGATATTCTGAGCTGATCCAATAGGTTTTGAGGGAGGTTCATAAAAAAGTAGCCATTGTACTGCCTTGCATTTTCAATATTAACTTAGCACTCTTGAAACCTACAGAAAAGCAAACTAATTCAAAACATTTGAAGAAAAAAAATAAATTCTGGGATGGAAAATAGGTCATAAATATGGCACCCATAGGACACAGCACTATGAAAGAGTCTTGTCTTACTTGTTCAAGTGCATAATACAATTGTGCTGTTACAAATTACACTTAAAAACTGATAAGGTTAATATGTACTCCTGTTACCTTCTTCATTGAATGATTGCATAATGAATTAAAAGCTACTAAGATATGCTCAGTGTGTATTTTTTCCTTTGTCCTATTTGGATTTTGTTTCAATTTGTGGTTTGTTTATTACCATTTCATGAAAGTTATTGACAGTTACACTCTATCTGAATTCTACTGAAATACTGTGCATGGGTGTGGGTCTGGAGGTAATTTTTTTTCTGTACATGTAAACATCTTAAATGACTATCAATGAAGACAAGAAATCATTGAAACTACATTCTCATGTAATATTTGGATTTCTCATCTTGAACTTAAATTTTTATATTTACTTTAATACCAGATTTATGGAGCTCTCTTCTTTTTTCATGTGTTATACAAATGAACAAAGAGCATGTTTTTTGCTGTTGTCACGCTGCACATTTTTGTGTTCCTTTCTCTCTACAAATGAATGCATTGTATTCCATTAAAACTTGAGGAAGCTGGATATTATGATCCAGAATTCTGGCACAGGCCAGGTAAGACAAAATAAGTCAATTTTAGATTGCCAGAGGAAAAAAGAATAACTATGTACTCTGTACAGGGGAGGTTTGAGGCAGACAAGGAGGAGATATAAGAAAGTGTTCTTCTTAGAAGATTAGGAAGAAGATCAAGCACAAAAAAAAATAAGAAAAAAAAAGAAAAAAAGGATAAAAAAAGAAGGAAGGAAGGGAAGAATAGAGAATGCAAATAATGTGAGTAAATAAGTAATATACTCTTCATATTAACAAATGTGCTCAGATTGAACATGTAAACATATTACAATTAAATTTAATCTTTTCATGGAAAAGCTTATTAAACCTCAAGAGTCCACTAGGCAGAAAAAACCCAAACAGAAAAACAAATATAAAACCCCAAACCTGTTGCAAGTTAGCAATAACCCTAGTGAGAAAGCTTTTTTTTTTTTTTTTTTTTTTTTTTGTAATTCTGGTGATGTATATCCATTTTGAAATTCTAGTTGATGGAAAAATGTCCATAATACAAAATACAATCTAGATTTTTTTTTCAAAAGAACTGCCAAGGGCTTTCTGGCTTAAAATAGGGCTCAGTAAGTGATAAAACCAAACAACTGCTTTGCAATCCTCTTTCACTGTGTGCTGTGTTTCAAGGACTTGATGCCACAGTCCTGCATTCACACTGTGTTATCTGCATTCAGCACAGCAGCGTGCTCTAGGTGTGTTTGTGTTGAAGGATTTTTGTCTTTTTCAATCTGCCATTTAAGGCCTCATTTCAAAGATATCCTAGTACAGGTTTAAATCCACTGTACACCACCCACAGGGCTTGCAATAAATAAAGCAGGACTTACATGTGTTGCCTACATATTATTGCTTTCAAACAGTATTTTCAATAATGATGTCAGTAATGTTCCAAGCTATTTGTGTGTAAAATTTTAAAACTTTTGGAATAAGCAAATATAATGCCTTCTTTGCTTTTTATTAAAATCCTTTTAAGCTATAATATTGCAAATTCTTTATTATAGCAAATAGAACATAATATTTCTATTAAAAGGAGACAATCACAAACCTTTTTTTAATCTTCTCTGCTCTTATCACACACTAGGGATGCATTCACAAATGTAGATATTCTGCCCTCCCAAAAATATGCTATATATTGCCTATAAATAACTTCATTAAAAAAAAATCAATACTGAAACAAAAAATATAGAAAAATTTTAAAATTATAGACTCTAATTTTTTTGCTTTTCTTTATCTATTTACTTAAATTAGTGCAATTACACAGTGAGGTATAACAAATGGTTATTAAGGTGGTTATGATGGCTGTCATATGAATACTTAAAATATTACTAAAAAGGAATTTTTTGTTTATCTTTATGTGCTTTTTCATATTTATTGTCAATTTAGAAATGAAACATGCCTCAGAATTTATTCTGGTTTTAACATTATTTAGTTAATAGAGAATTCTTTTTACAGCAACATCTCCCAACTTGTATAATTGGCTTAATAAACGGAAACAACAGATAAATATCTGACTGGAAGTGGATTTAACTACATGAAAGTATTAAAAAGCATTTGAAAGAATGAACAACAGTCAATTCCAGCTGGATTTTTCACAACTTTTTTTATAGCAATGATAGATGACAAAGATGAATTTAGGAGTCATATGCATGCACCAGTGAGACTTGCACACATTATTTTTGCATAATTCAGGACTGCCTCAATGTAAATGAGAATCTTACTGGTTATGTGGTTCAAACTTTCAAATTTCCTTTTTTCAAATTTTTACTTTTTTTCAAATTTACTTTTTTCAAATTTTCATTTATACATGCATACAAATACAAATGGATATTTGCATATATGTGTGTGTATCTATATATGCTTCATGAAAAATTGATACTTAAAAAGCATCTGATATGTACCTAATGCACATCAATTCTTAAACAATGTGGGGTTCTTCTTTCACAAGGCTGTATAAAATAAGAAATGGGTTTGGACATACAGTAGCAGTACTTACCTAGCACTTTTAGCTGAAATTTCTACCTGTATTTTACAATACTTGAGCTTTTCCTACTGGTTCATATCTGCACACCTCTGGCAGAACAATCATTTTCAGACTTAACTTGTTAGATGAATCAGATGGAAGAGCTATGGATGCAATCACTCTGGAATTCCATAATGTCATTGACATAGTCCCCCAGAAACCTCCTCTCTGAATTGGAGAGAGATGGATTTGATGGGTGGGTTGTTAAGTGGACAAGGTCACATCCAAAGGGGAAATAGTGGTGTCTCAATGTCCAGGTGGAGTTCTGTAATAAGGGGTATCCCTTGGGGGGCTGTAGAGAGATTAGTCATGTCCTTGGGGGTCTGTAGAAAGATTAACCCTGTTTTGTTAAATTCACTAATACAGTATAGGCAGACATTTAGAGACCAATGGAGGTGTAACACTTGCATCTCATTGGTGTAGTTCCATCAAAAATAATAACATCTCACCTAAGACTAACCAAAGGAATTTAAAAGGACTTCAATGACAATTGTTCAGTCTTAACAGAGAGGAATGACAAAAAAGTATGCAATCTCATACTTTCTTCCTTACCACTTATTCATGGGAGAGAGCCTCCAGACAAGGACCAATCTCTGTCCATCCTGACACTTTCCAGCATCAACCTTTTCCCTTTCCCTTTTTCTTTCCTTCCTCATCCCTCTTTCCCCTTTCTCTCTCCTTATTGTTTTCTCTCTCATTATTAATAGCGACTTTAATAATTTAATCACTACAATCGTATGTATGCCACCAGATATCTACTCCACTAATGAACCTTTCTGTGTGTGAAAAAGTCTTAAGATCTTTGGGTAGCAACATGCATTACCTGCAAGTAATTACTAGTTTTCCAAAGCTCATCATCATGTATTTTCCAGCAGATAATAAAAAAACAAACAAACAAACAAGCAAAAAAGATTTTAAAAATTGTTTTATATTCTATGTTGTGTTAAATTAGTCAGAAGATGATTAAGCATCTTTGAGGACCTTAGGACCTTGGCAGTATAAATACCTTCCTGGTACAGAACACAAACTCAAGATGCTAAAAGATATCTAAACATATGAATGATATTATAACCTTTTTCATAAAGAGAGAAAACATTTTTCCAGCATTCTTCCAGAGACTGAATAGTCATATTAATTTTTCATACCTGATAATTTCTTTGATAGCAGCAATAATCACATCATCAGCACTCAATATTCACTGAGAAATAAGAAAGTCACAGTATTGCAACTACCTGTTTTTATCTGTCCCAGGGACAGTGTTTATAAAGGAAAATTAAACTTACCAGCTCATTTAATTTAATAACTTAGGTAATTTTAATTCTTCTGACTGCATTATTGCTTTGAAACTGCTCCATTTTACTTTATCAAACTTCATTTTCTCACAATGATTTTACACCAGATGCACTTATGCTCATTTCCTCCCTTTATATCAGCCTGGAATGTTGTTTTAATGATTTGATATCTTCACTAGTAGTCATTTAAGGTATTTACACATACCAAAAGGAAATTGCCTTCAAGATCTACACAATGCACTGTATTGCAGTGGAAATCAGATAGAGTGCAATTGTTAACAACTTATATAAAATGACCATAAAAGAGCCACAAATTTAAATGAAATTCAAAGAATACAAATGAAAAGACAAAAACAAAAACAAACCTGAGCATATATAAATAGTTTTTTAATTCATTATTCATGCAAAAGACTTACTGTACTTCTTAAACATTTCATATTTGCTTACATAATAGTGACTTCAACATTTACAACTGTTTTTGCTTCATATTTTCTCCTTGCTATTTCCCCTTTCTTTTCCTCAAGGTGAGCATTTTATTGTTATCTTGTCTAGAGGAGAAAATGAATTCTAAAATTTCTTAGCTTTATTAGTTTTACACAATAATTTAGGAGACAGATAATTTATGAGACCTGACACCTCAGCTGAAATTTATTTCAAAATTTTAAATTTTCACCTAGTTTGATCTATTAATGCATTCATCTTGTTTAATGTGGCTTGATAGGTTGAAACATTTTGGGGTTTTTTAAGGACACATGCCTTTCTCTTTAAAAAAAAATACAGTTTGAGCACTTCAAGTTTTGTGTGTCGGGGTGTGTGTGTGTGTGTGTGTGATAGAATAGTAATTCTCAAACATTTTGGTTATTATTTCCATTTCTTCATCTTCTCAATGTCAAGCCTTCTTATGCTAGATAAATAAGAGTGATTTATACAGTATTCTTCTGTTAAGATCAAGTTGCAAATATTCTATTGCCTGAGAAAAAATCCAGTATTTTCATGCATATCACCTATACATTTTTTTGAAACATTTCATGTTTCAAGTTTTAATAGAGTTAAACCCAGCAATTCCCTCTCTTTTCCTAAAACCAATGCCATTCCCCTTGACACAGAGCCTGATTAAAAAACTGTGATAAGGACAGTGAGTTCTCTGTGTCTACACACATATTTTTAATTTTATATTTGGATTAATGAATCTCAGTGTAAATGTTTGCAGTGTTGACATCTGTATAGAACTACTTATCTCAGAATTCCTTTAGAGATAAATAATTTTAGTGCACTAAGGATCCAATGAAGTTAAGGTATTTACTCTATGTTGACATAAATTGTACCCTAAATGGGTTTCACACTCCCTGAAAGGAAAGCTACTTAACCATATGTAGAAGAGTAGTTGAAGGAAGGTTTCAGCAGAAACCTGAGAATTAGGACACTATGATTACATGAGTGATTATGATTAGAGGTATTGCTGGTACAGTGCCTATATATTGCCAACACAGCTGCAAGCACTGATACAATGGATTATAATGTGCTCAGGTTGTGGTCCCTCCCAGTGTGTCATGAGCTCCAGTGAGGTGCCCTTGCTTTCTAAACTTCTCAAAGAGGCCTAGGTGTGGCTTGATCCACTCAGTCTCAGATTAGGTGTACAGTTTATGTCTAAAGTATTATAATATCAGCATTTTCTGCTAGAAATATGGAGGTGCCTTGCAGAATTCAAAATTAAAAAGCAACTATGTGTCAGCTTTATGGTTTTATCCCTGTTTTTCGCTGAATCCTGGAGCTTTTTTGCTCACCCACACAAGAGTATTCCCTGTCTCTGTAATGTCTAGGATATATCCTACAGGAGTCTCTGCTAATGTGGGACATCCAGACAGAAGCTGTCTGCAACCTTCAGAGGCTGTGTTGCTCAATTAACTGAGTCTTCAGCAAGATTTTCTACATTCTGCAGGTTGATGAGCACCAAAGTCAATCGCAAACATCTCATCTCCCTCCTTTCTGGAATGCATTAATTACACCAGCACCCACACCCTTCTACCTGCAGTACCCACCTGGTAAGGACCTACCTGATTCTTACCTTAGGGTAAATCAAATTGCCTATCAGAGATGACTGAAAGGGAGAGGTCTATGTTTGTGTGTGTGTATGTGTATGTATGTGTTGAGAATGAACGTGAAGACCTGACTACCTTTCATCACCATCACATTTTTCTGGACTTGGATGTAAATGTATAAAGTTTGTTTAATTTGACCACATGGGTTTCATCTGAGAATCTAAGAGATCCAGATACAAATAAAAGGGTGCAGGACTTTAAGACACACAACACCTTCCAAAGTGTCACCCAAAAATCAATCTGAATATCTTACAGTATTGTAGCATCACTAGACCCTTAAGAGTCAGCATCTGAGCTAAATATACACATTTAGTCAGATAAATTCAGTTTCTAATATGGAATCGAAAAGAAAGAATAGTAGTTTAATTGCTGTGGCTAAAATTCTTTCAATTCTTTTTCAACAAATCCCATAATTTACTCTTAATCCTTGTCTCCTGTATATTCTCTATAGGCAATTTTGTATTTCATAAATTAATTTGATTGTTTAGCTGTTTGAGTTTCACTCTGACTGAAGAGGGAGTTGGAGCTTGGTTGGGTTGTGCAGAATTAAATTATGAGGCGCTGAAGTGCTCTGGCATTTCTTCTCTTGCCTCCAGAAGCTGTCCCTGGAGGAATCAGATTTCATACAGGTTTGGTCTCATTCCTGCAAACCTCATGCATATGTTTCCAAAGCCTTATGGCTCCTCAAAGAGCATTAGACACTTATGAATGGATTACTGAATTACACTGTAGAAAATACAGTCATTGAACCTTAAATGGTGACAGAGCTGTCCAAATTATTTACTTTAGGATGCACTAAACAGCTGTTCAGACCTTAGTGAGAGTATTTATATCTCACTTGGCTTAAAAGGAGGCCTAGACATCTACTTCTGTGATTGACACATTTTGAGTCTGGAGCGGAGTCCCGCTTTTTTAAACAACAGATGCTCAAAAATTGTCACATCTTTTCTTTTTTTCTTATTTTGTATAAAGTCTTTGTAACTAGCCATTGTTGATGTGTCACCTGAAACAAAAAACTTTATCACATCTCCATGTTTTTAATTTATTTTAAGATACTTCTGCCTCTTGTTCTATGTTTTGTGTCATATTTTTTCACTCTATCCTGTTGAATATTGTGTTTTCTGTGTTTATTTTTAATGACTATATAAACCCAGAATTATGAGACAAAAATCTGTGGATTAATATAGAAGTGATAACAAACATGTTTTTTGTTCATAGATTTATTCTTCAGTAATACTGTGTGAATTCTAGATCAATTTTTCAGAGTCCCAAGACAGACCTTTTTCCCCACTAAAATGATAAAGAGAAGTGACCAAGTAAGTGACAAAATTATGTGCCTTGGAGATATGAATAGAATGGACTACATTTTTTAAAGACAGCACAGAACTAGCGTGCATGATTTCCTAAGCAGAAGAAGGAATTTTAGACTTTTTTCCTTTATTCCTCTGAGGGGATTTTTGAGGTGTTACAGCAATAACTGATAGACATGATATCGATTTTTATAATTTAAAATAATTTTAATAATTTACTTAACTTTAAGAATAAAAGGAGCTTCTTAATGCCATTTTATGACTTAACACCTCATATATTCTTATTGGGGTTTTTTTCACTTCTTTTTGTTGGTGACCTTGCACATGTACTGAGGGCAAAATGATTGTCATTTGAAAAAATCTGAAATGACCACAGGCTTTTAGACAGGTGACTTCAGAACATGAGTTGGGAATATTATGATGCCATATCAAGCAAGGTAGGAGTTATTTCACAGTCCACTGTGACACACTAGATTATTTTGCAATGAAGTTATAAATTGTGCAATGAAATTGCTCTCCTTTATATTACACTAAAGAAATCTATTTTTTTGTACATAAACATGTTGTAACTTGAAAACACACACACACGCGTTTATATATAGACTATATAGCATTTTAAACATAGGTTTTGATATTTTCATTTTTATCAGGAATGAAACACATTGTATTCTGATATCCATTACATAGATCTCTTTTTTCATGTGCTAGTGTTTTATTTAAAATATAAAAATGATGTGCATAGAAAAAACAAATCAAATATCCCATAAATTTTTTTGAGACATAATAAAATTATCTCAATTTTCATGTATCCAGACTAAAATTATGTCAGCTTTGTGAAAGTATTGTCATCCAGCAGCATAAATCCTTTTAGAATGGAAATAAAACATGGCTAGGGGAATGATCATGGTCTTTTAAAATTGGATATCTTGGATTTAGTCTCCAGCTTCTGGCATATCTGATAGAAAAGAGAAAGAGAAACATTCTACTTTGACAACATTTTATGCACAGGAGCTGGCAGAACAAACCAACATATCCAAATGCATATTTACCCCTCAAACAACCTCACTTCTAGATAATAACAAAGTTTCCAAGCTCACTTTTATTAACAACCAACTCCAAAGAGGTTGACGTTGAAGATAAGTTACCAACAAGCTGACATTCACATGGCCATGCTCTATTTTTCCATAATGTGGCATTGGTCATTACATTTAATTAAAATTTTAATTATTTTGGTTTAGAGTTTCTGATTAATTGCTATTAAACTTCTTTTTTCCCTAGTGTATTATTTTTTAACCATACATCAAAGTGCATTATATATTAATCCTGAGAACATTTGTTATATATGTTATTGGAAAGAAAATTAAAATTATAGAATTTATATCAAGAGGTTTACCCATACAATAACTTTCATAAACTTAAGAAATCATTCACAGCTATTTTATACAAAATTAAACAAAAAAATGAAACAAAATCAAAACCAAAATAAACATAAAAGCAAAAGCAAAACCAAAACCAAACAAAAACCCAACAAAAAACCCAATACCAAAACAAAACAAAAAAAATCCCCTAGATCTTTTGCTTACATAAAAAAGCAGAAATTCTGAAACCAATCAATATTTCTCTTGAGTAATAAAAAGATAAAAAACATTGCTTATTTTCTATCTTGTCTCAAAAAATACTATTGTTTAAGGAACATCTCTGAAATCATACTTAGTTTTAAAAGCCTGTAGTAATTCATGTTTCTTTTGGATTTGAATTATATAATTCACAACCTATTATGAGATATCCACAGTGTATCTGTGCCTTGAAGACTTATATGATGTTTCTGGAAAGCTCCAATATAGTAAATGACTTTTTATGCACTGGATCAATTCTGAAATGCATTATGATGTTATTTTTAAAATATTACAAACAGGATGAAATACCAGAATTTTAAATTGTAAATGGCTATGTAATGCAATTTGCTCAAATTGACACATGGCCATTATAGCAAAATTCAACAAATTTTATGAGATTTAGAATTTATAAAAAAACAAATAGTAACTATTTTTTTTTGTGTGTGCACAATTTTTTATTGTAAAAATAAAATTGGAGATCTACTGCCTTCATATTTTTATTGTTCTTCTTAATTTTTTCAAACAAAAGGAACATCATTTTTACAAGTATCCCACACAGCTAATGGGGGATGAGGAAGAATTCTACATGAAGATCAAATCTACCAAAGGTTTGACCTGCTCTCCTTTGATGTCTGAAGGAGACTTTACTTTTTAACCTCCTTCAAATATCAAATTTTATTTTTTGAAAATAGATTCAATAAATTATTGCAAATAGTAATCAACTTGCTTATTTCTTGAAAAAGTACCTCTCAAACAGTTTTTTAACTACAGAAGTGTTTAGGAAATTCCATAAACTTTATGCAAAGGACAGCTTGCTGATTTTTCTGATTAAGATTGTACTAGAAAATAGCAAACTCACCCATGTTCTACACTTAGTTCATTTTCATCAAAGTAATGAAATCTAAGAAAGCCCATGGGAGGCCAATTTTAGCACCCTCCAGAGAGTTTATGCTTGTGAAATAGCTTATGACTCTACTTTTGTCTACAGGAGTAACACAAAATTAATCATAAATCTCTAACATTATTCAACTATATCTGATCCATCTAAAGCCCTTATCCATGACTTTGTGCCTGTAAGAGACCCTTGACTACTTCAGTTAAAGAAATTTATGATATCTGTAAAATAAACCGCATCTTGTCTTTGGTAGCTGAGCCTGACATATGGCATTGTGATGGTTCCTAGTTTGGCTTTTAACTTCCAGATGTTTTGACGTTTCCATTGTTCAGCAAAACTTTTCACAGAATCACATAATGTGCTGAGTTGGAAGGGATGCACAAAGATCACTGAGTCCAGCTCCTGGCCTTGCACAGCACCATCCCCAAGAGACACATCATGTGCCTAAAAGTATTGACCAGATGCTTCTTGAAATCTGTCAGGCTGGTGCTGTGACCACTTTCTTGGGGAGCCTGTTCCAGTGCCTAAACACACTCTGGATGAAAAATATTTTCTAATAGCCAAACTAAACCTCCACTGACACAATTCCAGGCCACTCTATTGGGTCCTGTCACTGTCAACACAGAGAAAAGATCAGTGTCTGTTCCTCCTCTTCTCATGAGGAAGTTGTAACTGCAATGAAGGCACCCCTCAGCATCCTCTTTTCCAGGCTGACCACATCTTCAGCCACTCCTCTTAGGGCTTCCCCTCCAGACTCTTCACTGTCTTTGCTGCCCTCCTTTGGACACTCTAATTGTTTTATATTTTATATTGTGGCACTCAAACCACTCCCCACACTCGAGGTGAAGCTGCCCCAGCTCAGAGCAGAGCAGGACAATCCCTCCCTTGCCTGGCTGTGATGCTGTGCCTGATGCCCCCCAGGACAGGGTTGGCCCTTCTGGCTGCCAGGGCACAATGACTCACATTCAACTTTCTGTTGATGCAGACTGCCAGATGCTTTTCCTCAGCACTCTTTCCCACATCTGGTTCCACAGTTACCCCATTCCAGGCTCAGAATCCACCATGGCATCTATATCACCCCAAAGAAAATTGCATAAAATCCAAATTAACTTCTAAAAATAAAGCAGACTGAATTATTTTTAAGTATTTTAGCAAAAATCACAGCAAACAGAACTTAAAAACTTAATCAACAGTGTAATTGCAGAGTATCTATTCTACTGATATGGAACAGTATTATCTAAGCTACTTCTGTTCTGAAATGTTGAGAACTAGACTGACATGCTCCTAGTCAAATCTTAAATCCTGTTTAGCTATTACCAGAATAAGACTTCGGTCTTGATGCACCTGTATTTCCAGAATGCTGTTTTAATTTAAATTTACAATTAATAAGTGATCTTATGTGTACTTTCAAACTACTCAGAATTGTTTTGTTTTTAAGAATAGACAAAAGCACATATCTGTACATTTCTTTATCTGCAAGAAGTAGAGCATTAAACTGAAACCTTGAGAGAAAAGTGAATGCAAAACAAAGGAAGAAAGGAGAGAATTGAGAAACTGTGCATATTGAAGAACACAGTAATTGCACTAACCTACTGAATGACCTTCTAAACTTGGTTTACTCTTTCATAGTCAAGTTTCTTGTTCAGAAAAATCATGAAAATATTTTATTTTCTTTTTGCTGTATTATGAATATCATTCACTCCTAATTAAAAACAAACAAACAAAAACAAGTACATGAAGACCTTCTAAGAGATCAAAGGCTGTTAGACCTTAAACTCTTGTTGGTCTTAGGAATAAAGTCTGATATTAAGGTTTTATGACATCCTTGTCTGAAAATTAAGCCATAACCCTCACAAAAATATTCCTTCTAATTATCATAGAAAATGGCATAGTAAGAAGGTGATATAGCAACTAAAATTAAAGATATTGATATACAAGTGAAACCCCCCCCCCAAAAAAAATTAAAAAATAAAAGAGAGCACTCACACTTCTCTCATTTCAAGGTGATCCAAAATTTTTGAGATAACGTTTTGTGTGAAGTTTTATCTAGATATTCCTCTCATAAATTCATGTAGCTTCAAAGTTATTAAGGTAACAGTATTAAAACATTGGAATACAACACTTACATACTAATTTGTAACTTCTAATCTAAAACGTAAACTTACAACAAATTAGAATTAAACATGTCACATTTCAATATAGTGAGCACAAGAGTATAGACCTATAGCTGTGCTAAAATATTATTCATGCATGCTATCTACATCAAGAGATGGAATGGATATGGAATGCAAAGCAATCACTGCAGATGATGTTACACTATCACCTTTCAGGGATGCTGACTTCAAATTTTGGGTCCATTTGTGGTTGGAGTTCCCTGAAAACCCCTTCCCAGCAAGCCTTCTTCTTTTTGTCTGAAATGAATCTGATTAATGTACTTCAGGATCACACTATGGGCAATAAGGCATAGCTAGAGGGGCAAAATAGGGTTGTTTTAGAGAAACACACAGTTCATTCAAACTAAAATTGAAAATTTTGTCCCCAGATTATCCTCAGAGTAAAGGCTGTCACTTTTGACCTCTTCCCTCTGTGCTTTAAATTCCAAGAAGATTTTTATCTTAGACTACGACTGATGTCTTAATAATTTTTCTGTTGTGGATGAAAAATTCCAACTGCTGATATAACAAAAATTAGAAGCTTAAATATTCAGTTTAATAACAAGCTTCTTTACAGGAAGTAGAAGCCAAATAAATTGCACATAAAATGCTTACATTTTCAGAGATACAATTAGAGTTAACTACTCTATTTAGAAGAAGGGACTTTTCTTCATAATCCTCTGTCAGATCTGGGAAGCTTGGGGAAATAAATGTTTCTAAGCCACACTTGAAAGTTATTTCCATTATATAGACTTCTAATAATGTCTCTTTCCTGCTCTTTTAGAAGTGTCAGACCTGCCAAAACTTATCTGACATGCCACTTTACCACCTAGTTAACACAGGAAACAGTATCAGGACTACATACATGTTCTATAGTCACAGAAGATGAGGAATTCAAGGTGTCAATTTTTTTTCATGTGTATCTAACATGCATCTATTTCATTTATTAAAATGTAAACTGAATTGTTAATCAATTGGTCAGTTAAATATTTTATAAAGTATTTTACTTTAATGCTTTATAAATGTAATCATTGTGCATTTCCTTAACTTGTGAAACTGTACACACTATTGGGGTCTTTGTAACTAGCTTTATGTGGTGGTGAAATTTTCTCTGGTTCCATAGATAAGGCTCAATGTCAGTATAAGTAGAAAATGCAAGTTCACATTAAATACTACCTGTAATACAATAATTTGAAAACACAGTTAGTCCTAACCAATATATTTTTATTCTATTAAGAAGTTCTTATGCTTAGAAAACAGACTTGAACTAACATTTAGAGGAGTTAAGTTAACAGAATTAGCAGGAAAAACAAACAAGTGCAATCACACTATGTGGCTATGGGTTACCTGTTGAGCTGCCTGATCCAAACAGCATAACATGATAATTATCCTATTTTTCCTGATTATAATTGAGCCTGACTTTCAGTGAAAGGAGCTGGGGTGCACTATATCACACTGAGGAAGGAGCAGTGTGAGAAAGTAACCTGTGTGCTCTAATGAAAGAGATCTGGAGTGCTCCCCTGGTATCAGTGGGAAATGTGCAGAGAGAATAGACTAGATTACTTAATGTGAGAAATAATACTTTTTTCCCTCTCATAATCTTAGCAAAATTTCAGCATTAGGATTATATTTTTAATGTGACCTTATCAGAACAATTTTGTATTGTGATTTTTTCCTTGATATTTGTTCTTTTGTTTATTGAAATGTATAGCAATTTTGGGGGTAAATGCATTAGGACATAAAGAGAGGCTTGCTTAGAAAATAATGGAACTGTCAGGTAAGATGGATATAGACTCATCTATGGTCCTGCCAGCCTGTAGGCCTGGCTAACCTTATGCCCATTCTGAAAAGCAAAATTGAACTTGTTTTTTTTTGCTGGAGAAAAATACATTTACTGTTTTCATTTAAACTCAGTAGGGAGTTTATTTTGACTGATGACAAAGTCTTGGTTTTCTGCTTACACAGAAAGTAGGTATAAAAGATTTAGCTAAGAACACATTGTATATTCTCCAATTCCAATTAAATTTAATGTGACAGTGAGAAAGTGTCAGCAACAGAGCTATGGAACTGCTGTAAGTTAAAGTTCTTTTCAAACTCTCTAGAAGCAGGTCCAATTACTGATCCAGTATCAATCATCTCAGCTGTGTCTCACATGGCCAACCTTTAATTGTAGGTAATGAGTGACAATGAGTGATTACACATAAAGAAATGTTCTGTATAAATAAATGTTGAACCAAAACATGCAATGAAATAAAATTAATTGTGGGAGCTCAGTCTCTCTAGTACAAAATGTCTATTATTCATGAGGTTCAAGGTTTCTGATGAAATCAGGTGGTAGCTCCAGTAGCATAACAAATACTTGACAACTAATAGTTATAATGCATTTGATTTTATTTTCATAATGAAAAAATATACTTTCAGAAAAGGTTCCATGGTTGGCCAATATATTTAACTTCTTTTTTTTTTTTTTCACTTGTATATCTTTCAAGAGGTTAAAGTTTACCTTTTATACTTTTCTTTATAATGTACTGTTTTGGACAAATGTCTTGTGATCTATTTTCTAATCTTGTCACAATTGAAGGCACATTGAAGTCCATTGTAGGAAGTTATAGGTCTCTTTCGAAAAAGGACTATAGAACATCTAAATATTATTATACCTCTTTGAACCACAAAACATTTTGGCCTACTGAATACAGAAATGCTCATGTAGTTGCATTAGTGTGAGTACTTTTTGATCAAAAACAGCAAAATATTATCATTCATTCTCATATTTCTACTTTATAGATGCAACAGAGCTTTCTTTTTACCCATATTTTTTTTTTTTTAACTGTGAAAAAATTAAAGGGACAGAGTAATTGACTTTTAAATAATGTACCATGTGGTAAAACATGCATTGCATTTCAGGAAAATGAAATATGCAGATAAAGAATGGGGAAAATTACACTGGTCATCTGCCTCGTAAAAAAGGGTATCTGAGTTCCAACTAGCCCATATACACAAGCAACATATTTGAAAAGGTTCAGTAATAATGCTCCGACAGTTACATTTATCCTTTTTGAAAAATTTTGTGATTGATGAGAGCATTAATAAGAGGTCAAAAACTGAGTTTGTTACCAAAGCTTTTACACAGGTTTTCTTCAGCTCATGCAGTTTAACAAGCACCGTAGCTGTTGCCTTTTTCTTGTCAAGCTACCAGCAGAGATCAACTGCTGCTCTTAGGCTGTGAGTTCAGACTACCCTTTTCCAATGCAATGACTGCTTTTTTATATTGTTATGCATTTTAGAATTAGCTGCATCTCATTCTCATGTCTAAAACTTCTGCTACCGGTATCACAAAACTATTTTCAGCATTGCTTGGAAAGTTTAGCTAGATTAGAATTAGAAACACTTTGGTCTCTCTGCTTTTCATCTCTAGATATGTACAATTAATACACACAGGACATCATCACAAACTTTGATTACCAATACATACAGAATACTTTCAAATGATAACTCAAATTTCAATGCTATAACATTTAAGTGAAAATATTTTTCACTTAAGCAAATTTGCTAGGTCAAATTCCTTTAGAGATTCTCCAAAGTGCTCCTTTAAGAAGGAGGGAATCTAGCTCTACCACAACACAACCTAGCGCTTTCTGATTAAAAACCTTTCCTGTAAAATGAATTTACATGCAACCTCCCTCCAAGTTGAACAGGGCTTAGAGTTACTGCACTACCTGGACACCCAAACTTTCTTATTCAAGTTTGTCAAGCAGAAAACCCATTTTTAAGACATTTAAAACTCAACTTTGCCAGAGAAAGAAACTGTGATTACTACTGTTAAAATTTCCAGGCCAGCTACAAAATCCTTTTAGGCTATAAAATAAAATTCTGTAATTGGGAGTCTTTTATCTGCAATGATGCTAGAAAAATGTTGCCTGAGTAGCCAACATCAGTATATATAAAAGGATCAGCTCTCCTGAATACTGAAATATTTCAGCAAACATGTTAGCAATAGGCCATATAGTGAATATAAGCACACATAAGGACCTAAGTGCTTACATTACTTATGTGAACACAGATGCAGCAGTTCAATATTAATGTAACAAAATCAAATAGTCAGAAACAGAAAATAAAGGTTCCGAGTTTACTGAAATATTAGGTAGATTTAACTTAACATGTTTCATTTTGCTCTCTTATTTTCCTTATTAAAATAAACGGGCATGGAAAGTGATGTAATAGATCCTATTTTAGTAAAGTCACATTTACACAAAAGCTGAAAGATATGCTTATTCCATAAAATACTTGAGCAAGTAGTAATGCATTCATGTTACAGGATGTCAACTTTATTTACTCTATGGATTTACTTTATAGGACAATATATTATTATCTTATATGTAATGAAGATCTACTACACTTTGATGGTAACTTATTCTAGGATGCTGGATGCAGCAATTCTTAACTGTATATTGAACTTCTTTCCAAAAAAATTTCTGAGTGCATTCTTGTGATAGGACTACTTGTCTGGTCCCTTTAAGTATTTTGTATCCTGTAGAATAGTTTTTTGGCCTTTTTTTTTCTTTTACTTATGGGCATTTACAATATACACATTAAATCTGTAACAAATTGTGTTTATACATTTATAGGTAAACTGAAATGTACTTGACTTGAAAGCATATATGGCAATTTTCAAATTTGTAAGATCTACCTTGGACAATTTTTGTCCCAATATTTATGAAAGCGGTTCTATATTGCATTTCTTTAAGGATGACCACATGCTGCTCCTTCTTCTACTGTAATTTCCTTTCTTTTAAGTTTAATCAATTAAAGATTACCCAGTATATTTGTGAACTGAAAATACCTATAACTCTTTAGTTGTTAATTGTTAACCTTCACCTAAATCTCTAGTATCATAATCTGGTAAATATTCTGTTATATCAGGCTTCTTGATTGAATTTATTTTTGTGTTTATTATTAAGAGAAAACTGTGATGAACATATCAAAATTAAGTGTTGTTTATGACTGCACGTTCCTACTGAAAAGTGAGCAATAAGAAAATCAAGTTGTGCATTTTGCTTTAAAGCAACTTCATGACAGAGATCATGGTACTGGCTTGAAGAAGAGCTAATAAATCACTCCTTGCCTTTCTATTTGCTCACCTTTTCAAGACAACTTGTACTTATATCTAGACATTTGTCCTGGGATTCATGTCAGAGTAGTTTTACAGAAAGAAGGAGGGAAGCTTAGGTGAGAAGCTAAGGACTGCAAGGTTACTTTTCCTTTGGGTATCTCACTGTCACATTTGAGTTTTTCTTGAGTCTAGACATGCTATTACCAGAATGATTGCTGATTCTGACTCACAGTGGAATGCTCTTGAATGGGTAACTGTGAGAAGTGCAGCATTGCCATTTGCCTTCTATTTGACACAATATTCTGATCTGTTTTTAAAACTACAAAACAACTAAAGACAAAAGGTAACATTAAATAAAATAATTTTAAAAAATCAGCAGAAGACCTACAAAAAAAAAAGATCATCAAAAAACCACTGAATGTATTTCTGAGGAGAGGAAGAATAAAGGGATAATTTACACATTAAAAAAGGTGTAAATGATAGTAAAGATTTAAATGTCAACATGTATATGAAATCAAATCATTAAATCTTAGAAAGCTTCACAGTTCATACTCATTTTGCTGTATGACAATATAGTAGGCTTATGAGTTAATAGATCTTTGACTGTCCTCTGCTTTGCAGAATATAATTTCTCTCTTTTTCTGATGGAACAACCAGTACATTTCAGTCAGGCTCTGCATGGATCAGTGACTCCCTGGGGCTGTAGGTCACCCCACACAGCCATAGTTTCAGGGCTGTGTGGCCAAGGCTCGTGCCAGTGCCCCAGCCCTCCCAGGGGACAGGCCAGGGATGGTTGGGACATTGGCCCTCAGGTCACCACAGGGTCCATACCCAGGCCAGCAGGGTCTTGGATTGCACAGAAGCATTTCTGTAACATTGCACCTGAGGTGGGCATCCAAGGTGAGATCTCTGGATTAGAAGCACTGCTGCAGAGAAGGAGAAGGTGTTCTTCAGGCCGTTCTAAGTCTTTTCATAAAAGCCAAAATATTTGGAAAAGATGGGAGTGGGCTCAGGATCTTGACAAGTTTATTTTCTGTGAAAGTCTATTTAAAAAACTGACTTCCTCCAAGTATTTTGAAGAACATGTAAATATACAAAGATACTTCCTTAGTATCTTCCTTAGAAGACCCCACTGACTTTACACAAAACAACAAAAGAAGCAAAATGCAAAATAAATTGAAAATATTTTTAAAGGCTCAGTAGTAAAACTTAATTAATGCTTCCATAGTGAATAAGTAATTTACTGATCTTGGGAATAAAAGACTCTTGACAGGAATAAAATTAATTTCTAGGAGTCAAATGCCCACATCAAGCTAAATGTAAGTGGACAAGAAAATTGATATACACTTATACTATCTGTCCATTTTAAAGGTATTTTTAAAATCTATTTTTACTTACATGCAATTTTACTATGGTTGTAGTACATTCTGCTCTTTCATTAGAAGACTTTATCTAAAAACTACACTGTATCAAAATGCATTTTTACTATTCCTTGTTCTCTAATAATTTGCAGTGTTCAGCCTTTCAAAGCAGAGCTGTTACAATTCTTGTCCATAAACACATGAGGAAGGTGAACACCAGTAATCTCCTGCATTTGCCTTTCAATTTTGTGAGCTGGGAACGAAATGGCCAGCCACAGATAACTGTGGTGGGTTGACCTTGAACTCCAGCCCACCTAACTTCTCCCTCACTCTCCTGCCCTAGCAGCATGAGGTCGGCAAGTCAGTAGAAATAGCTCATGGTAAAGACAAGGAGATCAGTTAGCAATAATTACAATGGGAAAAACAAAGCTTGGATCCCCATAGGTGGTGGGAGTGTTGTGTGTCCCACACTGCAGGGTGCCCAGCCCATCTAGATCCCCCCACCATCTAGGGTGGGCACAGGTGGGCCCAGCTCTCTGCATGCACCAGTACCAGAAATGCAAAATGTCTCTGCGTCTCTATAGCCACCACTTCTGTGAATTTCTCCACCACAATAAAATTTTTTCTAGGAGCAGGTGCTTCTCTCTGCTAAATGTAGGAAGATATCTGTTCTCTCAAATATTTTATGCCACTTATCTGCTTGCTTAAATATTGTCAAAATATGTATTTCAATACATCTCTGTCTGGAAACCACCTATGAGAACAGCAGGTAATTTTGCAATTGCCTCATTTGGTGGTGTTAATTCCTGCACTTTACACTGTGTAACTATAATCTGTGAATTGTGCTATGTTTTGGGCTTTTTTTCCTTTTCACAGGAAAACAAAATTGACATTAATTTTTTCAAATCCTCACATACTTAAATTATAAGCAAGCTCTCACCATAGCTGTCTTTTTCATTGAAAGCCAGTAAAAATATTTTTTATCAGGGTTTTAGATTCTTACACTTGAAAGTTTCATATGGAAAGATAAAGGATTGCTTTCTTTTCAGTAAAAGTTAATTCAAGAAAATTTACATTTGTGTTATTATGCACATATATTAAATCATAGGCTCACTTTATAAATTTCCTAGCACCATACACTTTTACCCTAATAAAACCTTAATCCATAGCAATCACAGCAAAATATTGATTTCTACACAGTGATGCTGAAATACACATTTTATCCTAGATACCTTTTCACTAACTGAAAAATAGCTCTTGCATGGAGTCACACAACCTAGTTTTCAACCAAACTTTATTATTATTAATTTATGTAATTCATAATTATTAGTTTATGAAAATTGCAGCACTATTATCCTCTGCCCCCTCCCCCCCCCCCTTAAATTTAGATTAGATTTTAGACTAAGTAGAACATTACTAACTCTTTTTCAAAAATTTGTATCTCAGATATTGACTGGTGGTCTCATTCAAGATGTAGGAAAACATGAACTTACCACTGAGGACATTTAAATGTATCTTTAAAGACATGTCCTTGCTTAAATAAAATTCTTTACTCTATCAAGAATATTTTAGATTATGTAAAAAGAAGTCAAAGCAAGGAGAAACAGAAAATTATGAGACTCAGCATTGTTATTTAGAGAGAATGCAGTATGTGCTAAATTACCCTATAATTCATTAACCTTGGTGAATCTACAAGAGTGCTTTAAGTTCAACATCTGCTCATGAACCTTTGAAGACTGAGGCTTACCACAAAAAATACGGATATGCTGATTTAGCAATTGAATGTCTACGTTATGATGACATTCAGAATATAGTTTGTAATTATCAGAAGCAAATCTCTCAAAAATGCCTGAATATTGAAAACTGCATTTTAATCAATACATCCTTCAGCATGCATTATATGAATAAAAGTATGATTTCTATAAAGTCTTCATGTAAAAAAATTATACTTAGTTGAAGTTAATTATGCAGTTTGTATTTCCTATAAATCGTACCAATGTACAAACAGTTTCAGTTCTTCCCCAACAGCACCTCAAAAATACATTAATATCTTCTTATAGTTAATAACAGGGAAAATAGAAAGAATGATTTTTCCAGATGATTAGTTTTTAGCACCGTGAAAAGATGAAACATTTGAAATCTCTAACAGATATTTAGATACATTTATTCAGTGTATTTCCTATCAGAAATTAATTCTTCTTGAGGCAAATAAAGAATTACATCAGGATATCTTCCTCCCTACTCTTTACTCTTTCTATATAGTTTAAAATCTATATTTTGTATTTGTGCCTGCCAGTCAAAAAAACCATACTTTTTGTCTCCTGTTTATTTCTTAAATACCAAGTGCACATAGTAGATAAAATAGACTGCTTACATATATTATATATAGATAAAATGACTGCTTTTATTTAAAACCAAAGACTTCTTCAATCTTTTGAAATGTCATTTCCTTTTCTGTTCTGATTATACACATCTTTATGATGCCACATCTCTGTCCACAATTTTAAATCAACCTGTATTTGGGAAACCAAGGTGAAAAAAAATCCCTATCTCTTACCCTTTAAATGTAGAAAAGAAACAAATTTTCCTTTTCTAAAATTTCCAGAATTTCTGTGTCTGACTAAAATCTGCCCCTACTGAAAGCTGCATAAGCTTTTTATTGATTTCACTTCTTCACAACCCTGCAGTCTTTAGTGCAGGTATGCAGCACTCCTGGAATAAAGACGTCTCACATTCAAATTGTTGAGATATTTCTAAATGAAGGAAGATTTTGGACAGAATCCAACAACTGCCTTTTTTTCCTGTGAATGGTAAAACCAATTCTGACTGACTAAAATATCTAAAGTGCAGAAAAAGACATTGGTTGTTTTACTGAGAACGTTTTCAAGTCTTACTATTCAACAATGAGTGGAGAAACATCTGATGGAAAACTGCACCATATGCAGAAACATGCCAGTAAACATACTTTTTCTTAAAGATACTGTGATTTTTATTATTTCAATCCATCAAAAGGAAACAATAGTATCTGTGAATGACACCTTTTTGACACAATATTGTGCTCACTAAGCAACTGCAATAGTTTCATATTTTACTAGGTCACACTAGTGACATAAATGGCAGTGGATTCAAGATTAAGAAGTATATATTCATAGACACCTGCATGATTGGAATTGAATAAATTATGATTATGAGTCACAGAGCTCTGTTTTAGATAGCTCATAGAAATATGAATTGAAATTTGATGCATTCAAAGTAATTTTTAGTTTTGCATATCTCTGAAAACATAACTTGTTGTCCTCAAAATGTCAAGTGACAATTCTACAAAGTCTTGTATTCTACAACTTCTAGTGTCATATTTTCCTGTTTTCTTATTTCAAATGTATGTACAAACTGCTCAATACTTGACGTGATATATGGGTTTGCTTCTTCCCTTTCCTTTAATTGAGTCTCTAATTAATCATTAATTATTGACTCACTAATTAATAATTAATTAATATCATAGCATTTTAAATATCCGTGGAAAATTATGCATTTTCTTGAAGTTATGTATGATATATTAGACCTGGCTATACCAGCACACATTACCTTATTGAATGAAAGGATTGGTTTGCTTCATAATATTGAATTGATTTTTATAAATTCTCATAATTATTCCTATATGCTCTTTTGTTCCTAATCTTTGATCCATAACACCTCTACAAATTCTTATTGTTTCAAGCATTTCAGAAATGTTACCATACATTGCTATTAAGTTTTTTTATCCTTTTCTCTAAGCAATGTTTCCCTTAAACAGATTTAGATTTTTTTTCCACGGATTTTCCTTTCTCTTTTGTTAGACTAACAAGTTTCACAACATTACTGCCAGCCAAATAGAAAATCAGAAGTATTTTTAGCATAAATATCTCTAGGCATATTGTTTTCCATTTCAGTTAAGAACATATGCTGTCTTTTCAATAGCTGTAGAGAAGTAGATGCTACTTGAGCACAGCTCAGCATCAAAGCTCTGGAACAGAGTCTGTTCAGATTGCCCAGAGTAGGGAACTGAGATGTTACAGTTGATTCCCTATTATGCAGCAGGTTTTTTTTATTTTCCACCTGGGTGCTGAGAAGGAGAAGGATTGCATCAGAATGCCAGTGTATACACAGTTAGGGTGCATACCTGGAGGTGCAAATATGGGCATAAAGCCCATATTCCATACATCCAAAGTAACTTTTAAACTACTAAGATAGATTCCTAAACTAGATGGCTTAAATATCCTTCAATCCACTGTGTTCTTCCAGACACTCAGAGAACACATAAATGTTTTATCTCTTTCTTCTGTAATTCTGAGAGAGCTTTAAGAATCACATCCACATTCAATCTGTACAAGACACACACAAACCTGTACAAAATAAAAAGAGATTGTGTATATGTACTTGAATGAACTTTTATCACACCCAGAATTTTCATATGGGCAAACAGGGATCACATACTTTATGAAGATAAAATAGTTTATTCACATTCTAAGTAATATTTCAATAGTGTAATAAAAGTACAACAAGCAGATATTATTAATCTAATTGCACTGACATTAACACTTTTCAGTCAAATTGTTAAATCATTCCCACTAGCAATGCAGTTCAAATTATTGTGCATACAGATACTCTAGCATCTTCCCCTTTTCTCTATTGCAATACTCACCTTTATAAGCAGCTGCAGACAACAGTCAAAGGTTAATTTTCTTGTCATGTGATGCTGCTGTGAGTTGTCAGTACCCATAGTTCTTCGTAGAGAGCAGCATGGTGTCAGTAGAGGTGATAGTTCTTTTCTTTTTTTTTCTCTTTTCTTTTCTTTTCTTTTCTTTTCTTTTCTTTTCTTTTCTTTTCTTTTCTTTTCTTTTCTTTTCTTTCTTTTCTTTTCTTTTTCTTTTCTTTTCTTTCTTTTTCTTTTCTTTCTTTTCTTTTCTTTTCTTTTCTCTTTTCTTTTCTTTCTTTTCCTTTCCCTTCCCTTCCCTTCCCTTCCCTTCCCTTCCCTTCCCTTCCCTTTCCCTTTCCCTTCCCTTCCCTTCCCTTCCCTTCCCTTCCCTTCCCTTCCCTTCCCTTCCCTTCCCTTCCCTTCCCTTCCCTTCCCTTCCCTTCCCTTCCCTTCCCTTCCCTTCCCTTCCTTCCCTTCCCTTCTCTCTCTTCCCTTCCCTTCCTCCCTTCCCTTCCCTTCCCTTCCCTTCCCTTCCCTTCCCTTCCCTTCCCTTCCCTTCCCTCCTTCCCTTCCCTTCCCTTCCCTTCCCTTCCCTTCCCTTCCCTTCCCTCCCTTCCCCTTCCCTTCCCTTCCCTTCCCTTCCCTTCCCTTCCCTTCCCACTTTTGCCTTTTCTCATATACTATTTCTTTTCACTTTTCCAAGCAGTCTGATGCTAACACTACTCTTTTTTTCCCTGATGCTGAATTTTACCTTCATTGACAATCAAGTTTTATTAAACCCCTACCATATGTTGGTACAGTTGCGTAAAACTGAGCTGAAGCTACAGGCAAGTCAGAAGACAATCATCAGCTTGCTGGGCAATGTGGTGTTGCAGCAAAAACTAAGCGAAAACAAACTCAAGACCAGACAGATCCATAAAGTCCTGAAAGGCCATTAGCCCTTTTATTCCTAAGTCAAAAAAAGAACTGTGATGGGCTAAGAATTGTGAAGAACCCTCATCTGCTGTTTTGCAGTGCTATAGTTGTAATTGTTCTTTTGGTTCCTCTGAATTCTTACAGAATTTAAGAGTTCATCACTTGTGCATAGCTTTTCTAACAAATTGCTATCTTCTGTCATTATTTTCCTTTTTCACTTGATGTTTTCTACCAAGAGAGAACCTTTCCCTGAGTTAGCCTCTTGTTTACTTCTGCCCACAAATCCTAAGTCTGCTTAGTGTACTGAATTCTCTTTGAATAACCAAGATTCTATAAGCATAATGGGCTTTTTCTAACATGTTTTACCAAGCAAGTTCTCTGATGCTGAGCTACTCATCCAAAGAATGTCTTAAAAGCCAGATATAAATAAACATCTTTCCATCTTTCCACATATATCTAAGGGCACATTCATCTAGAAAAGGGTTGTAGTTATGTAACTTTGTATTAACAAAAAAAAAAAAAAAAAAAAAAAAAGTGTTAAGTTTCTGTTGTTTTTCTCTGCAATATGTGTAAAATAATGTGAGGGTTTTTTTATTTGCATCTCAGCAGAGCAGTTTTTTTTACAGAATGAAAGCATGGATATGTCTTGCATGCGTTGGGATTGCTTTAGGGCACAAAGAAATGCTTGAACAGAAAAAAAACAAACTAGGAGCCAACACATATATACACACAAAATTAAAGTATAATGCTTAGTGTTGCCAGGTTATTATATTAAATTCTCCATAGTCTAATTCAGTTGAGAGTTACAATATTTGTACAAAATACATATCACTTCAGATGAGCTCTTGAAATTTTCATTTCCTTTCAGATCTTTCATCTAAAGAAAGTCACGAAACCCCTGAACCCATAACCTGAAATTCTCTTAATAATTCTCAGAATCTGAAAACTTCTTTGTTTTTAAAATGTGAAGTTCTAAAAGTGAAATAATATTTTTTTAAAGACTCTAAATATGTTTTTTTTTCTTTGTATGTACTAGGACAAAATGTTGATGTATTCAACCCTACATCTTCATTTGCAATTGAGCTTTCCTGTTTCTGAATTTTGGTAATTCTCTAATACAGAAAAAGAGTCAGGTTTATAAATGAGACTGAATAACCTGCACAGGGTGCAAGGTGGAAATTTTCCACAAATCAAGCATATCAAAGAGAAAGCAAAATAATGTATGCATCAAGATTTACATAAACCCACCTATTGCATAGCTATTGTAATCTAAAGTGTAATCATTTAGATTGTGCAGCCTTTTGCACAAGCTAAACGTCCTGCATGGGCCTCTTTAAAGGTCTCTGGTGGTCACTGGGGAAGGCATCCCTTTCTCCATTTCAAAGTTCAGCTTAGGACACACAGAATGCGAGATTTTTGACCAAATAAGATGTGACCTACAGCTCCAGCATCACATTTTCTTAAAAAAATTGCCAGTCAGGACATAAAATGCAAAAGCTTTCTACAGGCAACACCTGCTTTACACACCTGATAACATCTGCATGCATTTAAAAAAGGAGTTAAAGATGAGAATGTTGCCATCAACTTTCATCTACAACAGAGGTCAGTGAAAAGACAGGGAATAGTGCATAAAGGCAGCTCTACCTGTGATGGTTTCTGTGGTTTATGCTTTAAAAGTTTAAGTTCTTCATTACTTATATCCTTTTCATATGTTGTGATCTTGTGATGGAAGGCGACGTAAAATTTTAGTGGTATCCTAGTCCTTTGTATGATTCAGCATGTATTGTCCAACTAAATTTTCAGTTGTGAACCATTATTAACTTTCCATAATGTAGAAAAAGCTTTTTAACAGCTGCCAGTGCTTTTCAATATGTATCCAATAAACTTTGGTGTAACTACAATTATAGCAAGGCTGATTATGGCAGTGAAATGTCACCTATAATGTTTTATCACATTTGAAAAAATACATATTTTAAAAATAGAATTAAGCAGTTACCCTCTATAGAACTTTCTAATGAAAGAAGAATTAGGCTAAAACCAGGAAAAAATGAATGCAATAAAATGCAGCACAATGTTTGAGATTCAAATGAAGAAAAGGGAACAGTGGAAGACTTACAGGAAAACGTTTGTGTAGAAGTAGTGGGTTTGCTTTGGGTTTTTTTTGTTTGGGGTTGATTTAATTTTTTTGTTTGTTTGTTTGTTTTCTCTGTCTGACACAATTCCTTTGTTTCTCTTTCTCCTTTTTTTTTTTTTATTTTTTTTTTTTAATGGCACATACTGTCACTGTGATGTAAAGCCTCTGTTTGTTTTGATAGCAATAATTCAGTGATACTTCACATTTTCCTTTGAGGCCTGATTCATTGAATAGTTACCTGAGTCATTCTGACATCTGCAGTAAAAGTTACATTACTAACAGCAATATATAGCTTAATAAGATCCTTTTTTCACTTAGAAAATTACCATACTTTGTAACAAAAATTTCACCACAGGGAATTTTATTAGCACGGGTGAATACAAATAGCAGCAAAAGCATCCTGAGAGCACTTGAGTAATGAAAAAGACCACAGGACACAATCTATGTAAATTGAATTCATGTCATATTCTGCCATGAGCTCTCTTTGTGCTGATTATGTGTATTGTGACTTTGGGGTAGCTGGAGATACACATAAAATGCAATGGAACTTTCATTATGACTCAAAGATTTTGGTTTCCAATTCTACTATAGAATTATATCTTAAATAGATTTCAAACACTTTTTTCCTTTAACTTCCCCTTTGGTTGTCAGAAAAAAAGCTTCCTGTTTTTGTCTGGCTGTCATTTTCTCTTGAAAAAATCCTTTCTTTTGTTATTTTTTTTTCTCTCTTTCTTTCATGGTAAACTGTAGAAAATCTTTTTGCCTTTTCACAAATTTTTATGAGTGCTTCTTATAAAACACAAAGACTGAGATTTCTTGTTGGACTTTATAAATCGGCAATAAAGACAGATAAATCACCTTTTATGTTTTTGGTTTGTTTTTTTTTTTCTTCTTGTGAGCACAAATGCATCTGAATACACAGTACTGCTTTGAGTTGTCCATTGAACAAACAGTTAGATCATGGAGCCAGTAATTCATAAAGAGGAATTGGCATACTGAATTGCAGCCCACTGCTGCAGCAAGTAGAAGATTTCAAATCAGCTTTTGTCCTGGAATGACTCTATCTTATACAGACATCTAAGATTCTTTTAAAGTAGCCACATATTTCCCTTGTTTTGGAGTCTATGTTACAGTTTCTACAGACTACATTTTTGTTAAAAGGGCTGAAACAGGGACTTATCTAACAGAATGTGGTATTGTGTCTTAAACCAGAATAGGTTTAATAGATGTACACAACCTCTCACTCCCCAGTAGTGAGACAGGAGGAAAAATCAGAAACATAAAAGTGAGAAAACTGGTGGGTTGAAAGACTTTTTTAATAAGCGAAGCAAAAGCTGAACATGCAAGCAAAATAAACGAATTCATTCACTTCTTCAAATCAGCAGACAGTTATTTTGCCTTTTCCAGGAAAAAAAGGGTTCTTCACAGGAACGTAAAAGGCAGAGGCAATAGGGAAGAAAACAGGAAAAACACAGGAACAAGAAAGCTCATAGCTTGAGATGAAGTCAGGGAGATCACTTACCAATCACCAACATGGACAAAACACACACTGGGAAAAATTGATTTATTGCCCATTAAGCAAGATATAGATAGTGAGAAACAAAAGAACAAGTGTTAAACACCTTTTCTCCCTCTATTCCTGGCTCAAATTCTCACCTTCATCCACAATTCCTCTATTTTGGCTGAGGGCCTCAGTCATGCCCTCTGGTGCGTCCATTGGAGCAATCTGGAGCCTGGTACATCCAACACGGGCAGCCTCAGTCTCTCCTCACTGAGACCACCCCTGCAGCTATCTCCTCCCACAACTTTGGCATCTTGATCCTAGGCACTTTAACTCAGTTAACTTTCCTGATTTCACAGAGGGCCAGAATTCTTCTCCACTATTTTGCAGTATCATTTGGTTGTCAATACTTTTTTGTTTTGTCATGTATGCAAACTGGAAATTTATGTTAAACACTATCCTCTGCACCCCCGCAAAGCAGGAGAGAAGACAGAGAAGTGGACCATTGAATTTAAATGCAGCAGAGTCGTGCCTGAAATGAAAACAATACAATATTATATTTTAATACAGCATCAGTCAATAAGGGTAAATAAGAAGTACCTTTATTTGTGACTAAGTAGATCCTCCTTATCCATCACTCACCTTGTTTATTCTTTTCTAATTACTTTGTAGGATGATCATCTTGCACGAACTCTCAATTCACATATCATGTATCATCTGGCTTTGCCTCCTATTCAGTCCCCTTACTAGATAATGAAAACATACATGCATTTATCAAACACAGAGCTTACAAATTCTATGGAAGCATTTCAAATCCAGTAAAAGATTATATATAAATATAATTTAATTATTATAAAAATATATTTTCTATTGGAGAGAATAGTAATGAAATATGCTCTGGTCTGTGATTAATAAGCAGCAGACAAAGATCCTCCACCACCATTTTAAACACAGGAAGTTCTAAGGAAATAATTGAGGATAGACACTCAGAGGCTAATGGATAGAAGTTATTTCTAAGAGACATCACTGTATTTTAAAGAAAAATATAAGGTAAGGTTACATGATTTGTCATCGTGAACTTATCAAAATAAAGCTTTTTATTTTCACTAAACTGAAAGTAGTATTAGAACTCAAACTAGAATCTGATTAATTTATCTGCTTTCTTTATGGTAGATCCAGTCCATACAGGCTACCTGTTTGTACCATTTGTTTCTTTTTCTTTTTTTTCCATTCATGTGCATGCTTTTCAAAAGGCAAGTCAAACAAAAACCCTCCTACTGCTCTCCACAGTATTTGGTGTCTTCCAGACAGAGAACAAAAAAACCTGAAGACAATCTGTAAGTAACATATAAAACAACAGGCAACAACTAAGTGGATTAAAAAAAGGAACACAAGAAAACCCCAAACCATTTATTAATTTATGCACAATTGGGACTCACAATTAGGACAGCAATTTTCTGACTGTTAGTAACTGTTTTGAAGAGATTACCATAACAGAGACTCTGGAGGAACAAAGGAAAACAGTAGGTTGCACACCAGCTGATAGTCTTGACTGGCAAGAATGCTGCTCAAGAGGCTGAAAAGCTGCTCATGTTGACATCCTTGATCAGCATTTCTTAAAAAGAAAACAAGTTGTCCTTATATGTAATGCTCTTTCAAGATATGTGGCAACTCAAAAGCCTAAAGATTTTCTGTATTAATGTTAAGGTTTCATAACACTAAGCTGTTAGTGAGTCATTTGCAATATCAGCAAAAGCAATATTGTTTCTGGTAGGCTTGTAATAGTATTTAGATGGGGTTTGTTGCAATGTGATATAAAATTTATTCATACAAGTTGAACCTGGTCACACAGCTAACTCTTGACAAAGCCATAGATTACCACTTGCAATACAACTTATATCAAACCTCTGAAATATCTCTCTGTGATGGGTTGACTCTGATGGGATGCCAGGAGTCTACCAAAGCTCCTTTATCACTCCCTCTTTTCAGCTGAACAGGGAGAGAAAGCACAACACTCAGCTCTGGGGTTGAAATAAGAGAAGGAAGATCCCTCTGCAGTTACAGTCACAGAAAAACAGAAAGATCTGAAGGAAATTAATTTGATTTATTACCAATCAAACAAGGATAGTTAGGATATGGAGAAATAAAAGTACACCTTTAAAACACCTTGCTCCACCCGTGCCCTTATTCTGGACTTAACTTTACTCCTTTGTTCTGTGTCTCCTCCATCACAGTGTGCAGAGGGACAGGAAAATGGGGGTTGCAGATAGTTCATCACATATTTCTGCTGCTCCTTCCACTTCAGTGGGAGGACTCCTCATACTCTTCCCCTGCTCCAGAATGGGGCTCCTCCCAAGGGAAACACTCCTCTATGAACTTCTCCAACATGAGTCCTTTCCATAAGCTGCAGTTCTTCTCAAACTGCTCCAACGTGGGTCCTTTGCATGGAACACAGTTCTTCATGAACAGATTTCTTCTGTGTGGGTGTCCCACAAGGTCACAAGTTCTGCCAGAAAACCTGCTCCATCATAGATAGGCTCATCTCTCCACAGGTTCACAGGTCTTGCCAGGACACTTCTCCAGCATTGGCTTCTCGTGGAGTCACAGCTTCCTTTGGTTATGAAGCTGCTCTGTTATAGGGTGCTCCACAGGCTGCAGGTGGATCTCTGCCCCACCATGGACCTCCATGGGCTGCAGGAGCACATCTGCCTCATCCTTGTCTTCACCACAGGCTGCAGGGGAATCTCAGATTCAGCACTGGGGTCAGGTCTTCCCCCTCCTTCCTCACTCACCTTAGTGTCTTCAGGGATGCTTTTTTTGTTTAGTGGCACTCTGTTCTCTGTAGCTGGTTTTCACAGCATCTTTCCTACTGTCTCTTCTTAAATGTGCTATCTAAAAGCCATTTGCACTGGCTCTGTTGGACACAGCAAGATGTTCTATCAGCTGCTCACAGAAGCACTTCTGTGGCTCCCCCACTACCAAAACTTGGCTACACAAAACCAATACGTTTTTAAATCACACATCAAGCGTGAAGTACAAGATACAACAATTTCAGAATATTTTCAAAACAGCCTGTGTGCATATGAGAAGAGCTGAATTATCTCATCTGCTAGATGAAATGAGTATTGCTGCATCTCTTCTTCAATAAAAGCTGTTTGGCTTTCAGAAAGACAAATTGATTGAGAGTGAAAATTTAATCTCAAAAGATCTAGTGAGTTGATACAAACTTCCAGGAATGATCACAGAAATGTTATGCAATTAAAAAGTGGGAAATAAGCTTTACAATTCCCTTAAGCATGCCTCAGGAAGGAGCTGTCTGTTTAGGGAATTATCTGCAAAAGTTGCAAAACATCTTTTTTTCTGTGATGACATAATTCTCTACATTAGTCCCCAGAGTGTAAGAAGGGATTTAAAAATAATATTTTTCAACTTTAGGACACCTATCATTACTTATTTTCCCTAGAAATACAGCTTTTGAATAGCAAATCATAGGATTCCATTTCTAGCTAAGAGAAGAGCCTGTGTTTTCACTAATAGGTGGGAGAGTGATAGACATGATGGTATATGAGGGATGTTGCATGAGGGAAACTTAAAGATTTTTTTTTTTCATTTTATCAACTGTGCTGTTATATGAGAAATAAAAAAGAAAACTACCACCTACCCCTGACTTCCATACATTTCAGTTCAAATATAGATTTTTGCATTTTAATGCAAGCATTTGGTATCAGAAAAGAAAGAAAACTGGCAAAGTTAGCATGCAAACTATAAATAAATTTCTTTAGAAAAGATATCCCTTGTCTGAGAAACACTAAGTATTGTGAGGACAAGAGAATATCTGGCAGAGAAGTTTCGTCTATCCGATGGAAGCCTGATTAACAAATAAAATGTTAAAATAGGGTAGAAACTATGTTGTCAGCTGATCAGAATAAAGATTAAGGAAAGAAACAATGCGAAGGAGCTTCCTTCTAAATCAGTAGTGTTGTAAGTGCATGTGACAGAGCTGCTCAACATGTGTACAGAACTCAGTGAATCACAAATGTTCTACATCACATTTCCAACAGCAGCACCTGGCACTTGGCCTTGTGGAATCCCGTAAGGTTTCCAGGTCCCCATGTTTTCCCATGGGTTTTTAGCAAGAAGACAATGATGTTTTTGACAACAAGACTCAGATGTGTCCTCATATTGCCATCCTCAGTTTTTATGCCGGTACAGCTCTTGTCCAGTTACGGACCATTTTGTAGCTCTTGTCATTAGTAACTCTTTTGCCTAAAAAAATAAGATAAATACTTAACTCTGATCATGATTACTGTGCTATGCTATAAAACAGGATCTTCATGTTAGGGACCTTAGCCAAAAAAAGAAATCTCTTTCTAAATTGCAACTGTAAAAATTATGACAATTCTTTCCCCATTATACTGTCAACTATCACAGAATTTTGATCATTTGTTTCAATGTACAAAAAAATTGGGATTAATGTATAAGAATATTTTGTGCCCTTGAAGTCACCTCTTTAAGTCCTGAGTATGTATAAAATTGAAAATATTATTTAAATAATTTACAACAAATAAATATCTAATAGAATATAAGGCATATATAATTTAAGGGGAAGTGAAACTCACCTTTTAATTTCCAGAGTGCCTTTGTTGATTGAGGAAGGAATTAATCCTGAGCCAGCCTGGAACACATCTTGCAAATTTTCAAAAACTCTGTTCTTAAGACTTCATGTTTCCTAAATTCAACATAGTTGACCAGTGAATTTTTCACATGTAGGATGACATAGAGTATACTATTGCTAATATTCATAATTTGCTTTGTTTCTTGTTTTTTGTCTTTTGCTCATGATACAGACTGGGTTCCAGGCACCTAAACTAAAATGTCGCATTGTTGAAGTGAGGCAGAGATCAGAGTATACAAAGTCTTGCTATAGCCATTGGAAAGCCATCCTTGAGATACTCCTCTTGCTTCGAAGGAGATGCATATCTGAGACTGTTGGAGACTTGCACAAGAGATATAACGAGAGGGGGACGGAACAACAAAGCCCTGAACAACATGATATAACTTTGAATTTAACCCATGTTTGAGAAAAGTGATGCACCAGGTGATTTCAAGAAATACGTTCCAGTATTAGCTGGAACATTAAACTTTCCTGTTGAACAAAAGCAATTAGCAATTTACATTAAAAAAACCCACTATGTTGATAACATCTGTTGATAACATTTTCAAGTGACTGAACTGCACTGTGCAGTACAATCAAATATATATATTGTGGAACATCTGTTCTCAGAAATAACTGGTGGGATAATGAAATCTTGTTTTTGCAAATTATATGCATGCACTGGAAACTTGAATTTACCAAAAGCTACTGCAGTATTTACTACAGTTATTCCAATACTCTTACCTCAAAATTCAATTGTGGCACTATGACCACCATGAAACAGTATAAACAAACATATTCTATAGATATTTTTCTACAAATGCCTATGTTAAGAATACAGGGTAGCTAAAGTGTAGTTTTTCCTTCAAATTTCACTTGATGATAATTTGTATAGCTCTTTTTCATTGTTGTGTACCTTGAAATTTTCTACATGCTGTCTGCCCCTTAGGATGATGAGGAAGCCTTTCTAAGCCATACTTCAGAATACTTCCCAAAAAAAAAGCAGAAATGTTTAGGTTTATATATGCTTTCTGATGCATTTTATAGTGCAAATTATTGTCTTTATAATTGCAATATTGTTAAATATTGAGCATTCATAGGAAAAAAAACCTCAATAATTAATGATACAATAAAAATTGGTTAGCATTATATGTACAATAATTTTAGTCTTTTCAGGGTTTATACATTTTAAATACTTCAAGAATCACTCTAACTAATGAGTACATTGCCAATCATATTTAATCTCAGGGATGTTTATTTTTATAAAACCTCCTATATCTAAAGAAGTTCCTCTGCAGCAAAAGATGCAGCTAAGCATTTCAATGTGAAAGACTATAAGGAAATAACTATTTATTTGAAATTGGATTTATTTATGTGATTTAATAATTAATAGAAAAAGAGGATACATTTTAGTGTCCAAAATCCCAAGGGCTATAATATTGATGCTAATTAGACTTATAAAGTGCAAAAGTTCTTGGAACACTGTTGAAATTAAATTCAGGATAAGCCCTTTGTATAAGGACAGATTTCCCAGTAAGATTTTATATGTCACTAAATGAAAAAAAAAAAAAAAAAAGGTAAAAACACTATGCAATTCTAAAAAAACATAGATATTTATGTTAAACTTGGTGCTTAGTGTGATTTCAATTTACTTTTCTTCAGGTCATTTGCATTTTCTTGTGTTCATGTGTTAGATGCTTTTGCAATTTGTTTTCCAATTTTCAAGGTTATTTTCATAACTTTAAAATTCCAGTTTGAATGACTTTCAGAAATATGCATCAACAGATTCAGACAGCAGAAATCAATTTTGATTCTGTTAAGTTCAACTTTTAAAAAAGATAAAGAAAGTCAAATGGCCAAATCTAACCAGAAATTGTGACCAATATCCCAGGCGTTTTGAGGTCATGAGTGTCCAACTTTGATTTAAAAACAAAAAGAAAGCAAAAATGCCCACTTGCCTAAACTTAATGGAAGTTCAGTTATTTCATAAATCAAACCAACAAAAATAGAACTAAACAAAAAGTTCCTTAAACTGATATTCAGAGATCATCCTCCTTATACTGTTGTGTTGTTAATATTAGATTACTTCTGTTCTCCTCCCTATGTTTTTCATATCATTGTTTCCAGTAACATGATTCTTGTTTTCTCAAGATAAAATGTGGGTATTTATAATTATTTTAAAATATATGTGTTTTCTAATAAATGTTAAAAAATATTAATGTTAATCACATTCTATACAGCTTTGGTTTTAAAATAGTTAAATATTAAAAATATTAAAACAAATATGAGAAATACTTTATGAACTGTAGAGCTGTTTTCTTTGGGACATTTGTGGGAGTGACAAAAATTAAGTTTAGATGGATGCACAGAGCTGTCTGTCTATAAAGTTTAAAATTTATTAATTTTTTAAGGAATTAAAAACATAATAAAGGAAAAAACAATATTCACTTTTGAATCCACAGAATGAAAAATTAATTAAAAGATCATTAACATGGCTTATCTCTGTACTTAACTAATAATTACAAAAAAAAAAAAGAACCTAAGAATTTAGAAACAGACAAAACAACTGAACATGATATCTGAGGTGTGACCTCACCAGCTGGATTGCAACTTATTATCATCAAGAGAGTAATTGAGTCATTCAGAAATGAAAGTGTACTTTTTGATTTTCTGTTGTCTCTTACTCTTTTTATTTGCCAGATCCATCATATATTTTATGATCTTTCCCAGAAAGACTAGAGCAGATCACAGCAGAACAATTTAGATTGTTTTGTTTTTTAAATGAAAATTAGAGTTTCAAACGCATAATTTAACTTCAAGAGATTGCATTCTTTAGAGATTACATCCTTTACATGGTTTCCAGTTTATATTCATGTAAGTTTTTGTTAAGATTGATTAAACAGGCTGAGCTTAATGTCGTTTTTTATTAACCTCAGTTCCTATGTATGTTATTGACTCATTCCAGGATTTCCTTTTTTCCCAGCTAAGGGTTTCAGAGGTATCAACTGCATTTGCTAATATTCCCCTCAGCTCCTAGAGAGGTTTTTGTTATTACTTTGCTGCTGCATTTCCTTTTGAATAAAACATGTTTGAAGAAAACATGGTATAACTGGGACTCATTCTACATTTATCTCTTCCTACTTCTTCTTTACTCAATTCTTTAAATCCAGGACTTTTTCTTTCCCTTCCTCCTATATACTCAAAATATGCAAATTTTGGATAGTTTCATATTTTCCAAAGTTGAAACTCTTTTCTACTTCAATCCTTTGTAATCATTATTTTCATTAACTGTATTATCAGTTTCAAAATGAATAGACTCCGGAATACCATTAAAATCTGAACCTTGGTATTGAGAATTTTATTTTGGTTCATGTTTTTTTTTTATGGCATGCAAAGATTTACTTCAGAGGCTGTTGATAATTAGTGCTCATTAGAAATTTTGACCTGCTTCCAAATGAAGAGAAGGTTTTAACATCTTCCAGTGTAAATATTCCACTACTGTCCTGGCAATGGACTCTTCATTTATAGAGCTTAGATAGATAGGTAACCAAGTCTCAAGGAGTGATATGTGGACTTAAATAAATTTACTTTTTTTTCCCAATGTAATAGAATAAAGAATAAGGTATTCCAAAATATTTTAAAAGCATCACTATTTTTATTAGTCACATAGATATAATTCCTTTAAAATATTAAAATAAGAGGGAGTGGACAACTTTTCCTTTTCATCATTTAGTGGGTTGAAAGAGGATGTAATAATTGTCATGATTAATAATAATATTGCAGTAATGCCTAAAGCAAAAATGCATACTATTACTCTAAGCAATAGTATTTTAATAATATATTTAATATATGTGTAATTATTAATATGGATATCTATTTATATTTATAACCTACATATTATTGAAATTTGCTGCTATCTCAAACCTTTTTCCTGTCTTTGAAGAAAAAGTGAAACTAATAAATCCCATATCATTTCCAGACAAATTATTTTGCCAAATTAAATTTGACAAAAACTTGATTTTAATTTTGCAAATATTTCTTTGAGGGAAAAAAAAGAATTCTTTTAAAAGTTACAGGTTTTTTTACAAATTTCTAATAGAAAATCCATTGTATTTCCAGTCTATTCTACTGAGTTGAATCTTTTGAAATGGTTTATTTAAACTCTAACTAAATTTTGTTAATGATACATTTTCTATTTTTTTAAACTGAAAATTATATTTTATATTATTACTTGTAGCAGACAGTAGTTTTTTTAGAGAAGACAATATTCTAAGGATGGATAGGACTTTATAGCAAAGTCCTTCTTCTTTCAAGAGACCCTATGCAAAGATAACCTTCAGCAAAGTCAATGAGAAGAACTATGCTAAAATATATAAAGAATATTTTCATCAGCATATAGAGCAATAAAAGTTAAATGTTTAATTTGGCTAGGTAATTTTGGTATCTGGATCCTTCAGGAAGCTTCAAAATCCTACAGTTGTTATTCATTGTCTGTACATTCTGTGTAGAACCCTCATCCTGAGCAAAGTAGGACCAAAAATGGAGAAAGCCAAGGAAAGATGCACAATTTAATAAATGCAGATTGTGCTATACCAGCCCATAGTCTACATCTTTAACTTTTAAATGACAGAGATAAAATACTATAAGCTCCTTCACAATGATTTGTAATCACAAGAAAAGGCTAAGTCCAGTGTCTTCACTTGCAAAATCTGAGTTTAATGACTTTAATACTTCTGGATGATACTGTGCCCAGAGAGATAGGAAGAAAAACTAAATTCACAATGTTACTCAGAGCCTATACTTGAAATTTCACAATGTAAAAATAAAAAGATACAAATATAAAATATTAAAATAAAAATATTATATAAAATATCTTTACATATATATATAAACAAATATATAAATATAAAAATATTTATGTTGCAATATGTAAATATACTCCAGTATACTCTAGTCTCTCTCCACAGCTTTATTTGTTTTAGAAGCCACTAAGACTTCCTTAATTATCTCAACATATTTTACAGTGCTTCCTGAAGATTTGGAAGGGCATGAATCAACTAATTTTGGACTGAAAACTAAATATAAGGAAGAAATAAGATTACTGGATTCAAAACAAAAATTAGAATCTCTTATGATAGTAAAATCACCTCATTATACTATTCTATTTCTGGGTAATTGCTTTTAAGGAATGCACCTGCTACAGAATGTGTACAAGTCGAAGATGCAATCTGCATTTGATATAAATGGAAAGGATTTTAGTAAGTCAGGAGAAGACACTTATTTTTTACAGTGTAATGAATATAAAATAGTCAATTTTTTGAGAAGTGGAAACGAAATTCATTGAGAGAAGACCCTAAATCACTGAGAAGTGAAAACTGTTTAAAAAAAATGACCAAAGAGATTTTACCACAGTAGCATAGCATTTCTAAGATCCTTTTTCTGTAACATTTGTTACTCTCCTGTGAAAATCAGATGGACAAAATGGTCATGCAATCTGAACAAGAGTGTCTTCTTTAAGCAGGGGTTTGGGTGATGATATACATCTAGGTGAGCAGTGCTTATTAATGTTGGTTTCTATCATCTGTTTTGTCAAAGTGCAAACGTAATGCGTCTGAGTGGAAGTGACACAAGGTGAACTACATGTAACTTAAAACTTAAAATAATGCCTGCATGTAACACCTGAATTTGTTAATGTTTAAGCATACTAATCACAGAAGTTTCAGGTTGTATTCATTTTTCCTGATAAGCAAAATTGGTAACAAACTCTATAAGGTCTATAGGGAAAATGTATTATGGTCTACAGGATTAGCAAAGGATGAATTGCTATTGTAGTAATAAGTTTTGTGCTAACTCCTGGAAGCTTCAAGATTAAGACCTGTCAGACTTGCTTTGTCTTAATTTTGGCTGGTCTGAGATTGCCTGGAGCTTTGCTTTAGCCACTGAATATTGCATTATTTCTTTTTGCTTACTTTTGATTGTTGTGTTACAAACACATAATAATTTAATCATAAATTTCAAAATAACACCAATACAAAGTGGTTATTCTCTGTAGCATGAATTGCCTGCAATCATAGAATAAAATTGCAACTTAAAGAGTGCAGGCATATGATGACACCAAAGGCCTTCAAAGCACAGGCATGGAATAATAGAAGAGGCCTCAGGGCTCTTGTATTATTGAACAACATACTAGGGGTCAATTACAGGTCACTAAAGGAATCCAGCCTGGGGAGATTGGTAACTAAGATTTTAGTGACAACAAAGAGAACAAAGAACAAGTATCCAATATATGTTGGAACACACAATTCATAATTTATGCGCATGTTAGGTGAAAGTGCAACCCACTGAGGAGCAAGCAACAGGCAGAGCATGTTAAAAATATATATAAAAATAGTCCCAAAAGATGTCATAGTAAGGAAAAGAAAAATTCCACTGTAATTATTGCATCTGCTCTGAGAATGACTCAATATGTTGGTGATTTATTACTACTCATTACATTTTCTTGAAGACTCAAATGTTGACCTAAGTACATGAAAGGATTTTGGAAGTGTGAGCACAACAATGAAAAAAAAAAGTAGATACTAAATGTTTTGTGTGCTGTTATTCTAACATTACTGCTATTGAGTCTATCCTTTTCCTGTTATAATATCTTATATTTTCCTTCTTTTTCTGTGATAACTGTATCTACATAAATCATGTACACACAGAAAGAGTCAATTAAGATTTTGATTGACTATTAATAAATTCTTGATTTTTTATATGAGGTTTGTTCCTTTGGTTCCCTTACATGAGTCAATCTAGGCTATTAAATTTTAGCTGCAACTATGCATGTCAAGGTGATCATAAGTAAAATGAGGCCATACCAGAATACAAAGACTCATAATGCACCTACTTTGTGGCTGCTGAGAGTATTTATATCCACAATCAGTAAACTAACAGAGAGTGCTGGACTTGTAGCTTCCATAGGCAATAAATCTATAGGGAATTGGAAATAGTGTCATCTTAGCCCTAGGTTGTATGGTTGATGTGGTGATGGAAAATTATTGAAATAACTTTTTATAATTCATCACCACTATATTAAGGTATATTTACATATATTTTTAAACAGATATTAATATTTGCATATACATTATGTTATGTGTGCTAGGGCTCTCACTAAGACTTTTAGATGAACACAGGATAAAAATGACTGTAACTGTGTGACAAACTGTAGACCTGGGAAAATTACGTAATTGTTTTGGTTGGTAATGATGCCAGTAATTGTAATTAAAATTCTTAGTCTCTGGAGTTCTTAGGACATTTTAAAGAGATAAACTGACACAGTTTTTTGAAAGTTTCTCATTATAGTCAGATGCATAATTTTTATTTTCACCAACATAATAGTGATACAACATAAGATGAAAACTTGCAACAGATTTTTTCAATAGTTTGCTATAAATTTATAATTCTAATACATTAATGATTTTGCTTACATCTCCCCATACTAATCTTCTTATGAAGAAATTAACCTCTCAGCATACCAGTTCCATTTCTGATTTGCCTGGGGGAACTTTTCTGCACAATGAAGAACTGAGACATAAAGCAAGAGCAGAAGTGAGTGAATTGTGACAGCCAAGTAACAAAATGGTATTCAGCTGTTCAGAAGAGCACTAGCCATTAATTAAATAGCTGGTCTTGATTTACACCTTCTCTCTGGAGTGCAAAATGCTGCATGACTAAGTATTTGTACAGTTATAGGCAGAATAAATTTATAGCACAAAATAAAGATAAATAGAATGGTAGTACTCTGATATCAATCACCTACAGGTAAACCATTCATTAAAAATGTCATTGTAGACAGGCTATTGTAGACTCATTTCTAGTCAATATTGCACTTTATTTTCTCAATATGGAAAAAAATAAATAGCATTTACCTCTAGTTTAAGATTATGCATTCTTGTTACATTCTTAAAGATATAAATACTCTGGATATTAAACAAAATAATTTCACATGAAACTGTGATTTTTATGTTTTTAAATTATATTAAAGGCATCTCTTTAATAACATTTATGGAATTATTTTTATGAAAACTTACATTTGGCTACTGATAAAAAAAACAGCTTGTCATCTTACATTAAATGTAATATGCATAAACAAATTATATCAAAGAACGCTGAGACTGATGCATTTTTACACACTGGTCAACAATGGATGTCTTGAGAAAAGTATGAATATACAATGAGTTAATATCAGAAAACTGCCTAGAAAAGTGGTGGTTGCCCCATGGAAGTGTTCATTGTCACCTAAATGGGACTCTGTGTAACCTCATCTGGTGGAAGGTATGTATGTTCATGGCAGGGGTGATTGAAAATACATGATCTAAACTATCCTATTCCAATTCTCAGCAATTTGTGATTCAGAATAGGACCCTAAAAGATTCTTGCTGAATTTCACAGGTAATCAGCCTTTTTTCAAGGACATTATTTAGTACCTTTTCTTACTTCCTTTTTAAAAAATTGTAAGTTGTTTTGAAAATTTCCTACTATTCCATAGGGGATTTTTCTCCCACAAGTTTACAAGTTACTTCAGTATTCACAGGAATAAGGTTAGTTTCAGGAATTTACAATAGAAAATAACACCAGTTATCGTCTTAACATTTTTAAGGCAATAACTTTTAAAAATAAGCTTTTTTTTTAAGTAGAAAGAATTAAGGACAGACAAGACTGTGAAAGACTGGTGATGAATCCCTGGGAAGGTATAGCTATATATACTATATGTATTTCTTTACTATGGAGAAAAGTTCAATCCCTGTGAATATGGCTAGAGCTGTAATTACCTTTCTCTTCTTTTTCTAGGTTTTTTTTTTTTCACTTCCTTAACTTTTCTTGCATTAGTCGTAGTTTTCTTTTGTATATCCATAACTTCACTCTGTGTGTGAGCTGAAGAATAATCGTTTTATTCTTTTAAGATGCATTTATCCTCTGTGCTCTGTGCCTTTGTGCATAGATAAAGACAAGACAGCTGTTATTGTAATGATAAACTTCTCTTCCAGAAACTCACTAAAAAGATAAATATTCTAAATGGTGGAGTTTATATATTTATCCTAAATTTGTCTTTAGTTGTTAAATTAAAGATTTCTACCTTAAGATTGGAAATATGCATGTGTTAATAATAATTACATTTCAGTGATCCATAACTTTACTGAGAAAGTTTGTCAACCTGCCATTAACCATAGTATTATTTTTTTAATTTTCTACAGCAAATTGTTTCTCCTGGTAATAATTACCATTTATACCTAGGCCTAACTCCAGAATATGTCTTGAATTATTATAATCACATGAATATTTAATACAGCATAGAACTACAAGCCTAAACCCTTTTAAAATGTGATTGAGGAACTACATATTCAAATTCAAATTTGTTTTGCAGCAAGTGGATGTCAAGGCTACCTACTGATCTGAAAAGATGAGTTCTCAGATACAAGCAAAGTAAAAATTATATGTTTGGGAAAAAAATGGTCTCCAGTGTTGTTTCATAGTTCTGGATAAAGAAAAAGTAGTGAAAGTGAATAATTAAAATCTAAAAAGGATTCAACATGCAAAAATGCAAGGTTTCAATGTTGCTTAGTGGTGCTGGATGTCACATGAAGCACAAATTCAATGATTTCAAGCATGTATCAGTGTTGGCGTAACATAATTTTAGTACCATCACTGAATACTCTTGAAGCAAAACACCACAAAATCCAGATTTATTTAACTAAGCTTTGAACTGTAGTCAAAATTAACTTATGTGTGCTAGCAATGGATATGATATCCATGAAACTACTATGAATAAGCAGATCAAAACAATACCACATGATGTATTCATATAATGATTCCATACTCATTTCAGTAATGAAAATTTAGATCCTGTCATGTCAAATTTGGAAATGATCATGTGATGAGACTGTTCCTCCATTTCTCTAGATTTCTAGCTCTAAGGTTCTCACATGATCAAATCTAATTTTGTAATTAAATAACTACATTCTTAAAGTGCTTTAGTTTTTCATAGCACACATACTTGTTTATGCAAATGTTCTCCCTGGTTTCATCTTTCAGAAATCTAAAAAAAATGTAATGAACCCCTTTCACTTTTTTGTTATACAGATTTAAGACTATTCTCCTTTGCAGCAAAATTTTAAATTATAGGGTAGTGTAATGCCAGCATAATTAGAACATATAAAACAATATAAATAATATATTATATATAATCAATAAAATGTAGAGGAAAACTGCTGCTAATTAAGCATTTGTAAAATATTTTCAAATCTGAATTATGATAATAAACAAAATATATACAGAGCAAAAAAAAGAGAGAAAATAAAGGCATTATTTTGCAGTTACTTTTGCATTGTGAAAGGAAAAAATGAATTTGTTTTGCCTGAAAGAATTTGAGTCTTCTGTAAGTGATCTTATAGGTTGATGCAAATTCAAATTAAATTCAAGGAAGAAAAAAAAAAGTTTTCCAATAAAATTTTAATCTTGAAAACTATTACCTCAAAAATGAACTCTGAAAACTTCAGTGAAGCAATTTTGTAAAGTTTGCTTGCTAAACGCAGAAGATGAAAGCAAAAAAGGACTTGAAAGCCTGACTAGATTTTCTCCTCAGTCTTCACCAACAAGGTGGTTTTGTGACTAATGAAAGGGGTTCTGGTCGAGGAAAAACATCAACAGTGGATGAGGATTAAAGACTACTTAATCAACCTTTACTCATGAAAACACATTGTGATTGACAGACCTGTACAGCAACCTGCAGTAACAGAGGTGGAAGATGCCTTTGTGAAACTTTTGCCTACTATCTTAGAATGGCAATGCAAATTTGGGAGCTCCCTAATAATTTTAAGAGGGCAAATGCCCTGACCTTTAGTCCTGCTACATAGACAGGATGTTAAGTTTGTTATGAAAGAAACCAGAACTTGTCAGGAAGAGAGGAAAAAGCTGAGGAGTGGGAAAATGATGGAGATGATGATTGTATGGTGCATATTCAGAGGTCAACCCTAAGCATAGAGGTCATCCAAAGTGTACAATCTGTGTGCACACAGATGATTTTAAAAAATAACACTTATATATATATATATATTTTTTTTTTTTTTTTTTCGTAGCTCTAACAATGCTTGTAAAACAAAGTAATGTTTTGCCTAATTGCTTAGACGTGAAGCAAAGTTGAAATTTTGGGAGCATTTGATAGTATGAGAGCCACAGAGGCTGGAATAACACTGAAATTGAGTAAAGTCAAAGAATATATACAGTACTTATATGAACGTGTGAAAGAATAGGATGAGAAAGAGAATGAACTAATGTCTTGAAAAAAGACACACCTGAAAAAATTCTTCAGATGGTAAAGGTCTGTCTTTCTAGTGCTCAGGAACACAATTCTTCTATATTTTTAGTCAATTTCCCAGAGTATCTCACATCTCGCTGGAATTATGGAGGCTTTTATTTCAGTCAGATAAAAATGAAAGAGGGAGAATGAATTGCTAACCTTTAAAAAGGTTATACATCCATTTAAAAGTATTTATGCTGCCAGTTTTACTTAGTCTGAACATACTTCACCACCCTTGCCGTGCTAAACACTTTGTAAACTCCCATTAAATTTTCCAGGCTTGCTGGTCTGTTAGCTACTGGTATGCACTTAAATATCTCCCAATTGGTTCTAGTCAAAGAATAGAGTTTCTGCATAAAATAACTATGTAAGTAAATGATCAAGAAATCAGAAAAGCAAACAAAATAATTTCAATGGAAATTAATTTACATTTAAAACCTTGGTCACAGACACTTGAAAAAGATAGGTTTATAGTAATTTTCAGGCTTAGAGAGCATAAGATCAAGCCTGATGCAGTGAGTCAAGATCAGAAACAGCCCTGGGAGGTTGAGGCAGGACCGGAGTGATGAGACAGAGCTGAGGTCAAGCCAGGAGGACAGCTTCCAGATCAGGATCCATGGGATCCTGTACTGCTACAGCTGAGCTGGAGGCAACTGAGTCTAAAACATCATTCGGATAGTAACTGAATACCCAGGCTGAAATGGGACTTCTGAATCCATTGGTAGGACGTGTAGGTGAAGGCCCCAGGTTTGCAGCTCAGCCTAAACCTAAACATTTAGGTTTACTGATGCCCTCAAGCAACCTACATTTCTCCTTTTTCTCTCACCTGAATCTTAAAATCACACCAACTGGTGTTCTATACATGTGGAAATATATCACTGACTTTAAAAATTGTTAAGAGTTCTGATCCCATCTTAGGGGAAAAGAAAGAAAAGAAAAGATTGCTTTTGTTATACACTTTTATTAACAGCTGTGTTGAAGATGCAGCACTGGCAACAACTTTAAGCACATTTCATTAACAATTATTTCTGGAGATAAATATGATGTAAAGCTATTAGATAGTGTCCAAAGGAGGGCATCAAAGATGGGGAAGGATCTGGAGGGGAAGCCATATGAAGAATGGCAGAGGTCACTTGGTCTGTTCAGCCTGGAGAAAGGGAGACTGAAGAGTGACCTCATTGCTGTCTGCAACTTAGTTGTGAGGGGAAGAGGAGGGGCAGGCACTGATCCCTTCTCTGTGATGACCAGTGACTGAATCCAAGAGAATGGCCTGAATCTGTGTTAGAGGAGGTTTAGTGTAGATATTAGGAAAAGGCTATTCACAGAGAAGGTGGTTGGGAACTGGCTCAAGACCCACAGGGAAACAGTCACAGCGCAAGCCTGACAGAGTTCAAGAGGCATTTGAACAATACTGTCAGGCCCATAGTGCAGATTTTGGGATTTTCCTGTACAGGGCCTGGACTTTCAATGATCTTTGTGGGTCCCTTTTAGCTCAAGATAGTAAATGATTCTCCAATTCTATTTGTTCTGAGTTTGCTCTGAATTCCGATTTGCATGTCTTCATAAAAAGATTTGATGCCAAACTACAGAAATAAAATTGGTTTTGAAATCGAAGTAAGTTTTAATTTATCTTATCCTCCTGGCTCTTTATAACTGCAAACACAAGAAAATCAGGAATGAATTCTTAACCCTATGAATATGGCCTGCATTCACTGCTTAAATGGCTGGTATAAACACTTCAAAGACTGCCCTTTGCATAGCAGGCTGGCAGTGACCCTATCTTGAGTCCAAAATTACTCTGTGCATAATTATTCTTTCAGTACTTTTCTCATTTTACTTCATCATTTTGTCAGTCTGATGTATAAAAAGGATTTGGCAGTTGGCAAGGTAAGCAATTCTCATGCCAGCACAATAAGCAGGGAAGGACTCTAATGCCCTAGTGCAGTGCACAGGGGGATTTCTTGAATCAGGAAAATCTCATAAGATTCAGAAGTGGCCAGGTGCCCACAGTTTATACAAAAATGTGGCTGAGGAGACCTGTGCAGGGCAAATATCTCAAATGCAACTGCTAAAAATATGGTGCCAGATTCTTTTCAGTTGTTCCAAATAATAGGGCAGGGTGCAATTCCCATGAACTAAAACACAGAAATTTCACCTCAACATGAGGGAGAGCATCTTTACACTGAGCATTGCAGAACACTGGAACAGGCTGCCCAGGCAGGTCATGGAGTGTCCCTCCAGAGACATTCAAAACTCATCTGGATGCATTCCTGTGTAGCCTGCTCTAGGTGACCCTACATTGGAATTGGAGTTGAACTAAATGATCTCCAGAGATTCATTCCAACCCTTAAAATTCTGTGATTCTATAAGCATAAGTTCTTATGATTAAAAAATAATTCAAAATGGATGGTAACTTTAGTACTTGTTCTAATCCTGACTCTGACTCTGGTTTTAGTGAGCTATTTTGCTTATCTAGGTTTTTCTGCTCTTAGCAGAGACAACATATATATCACTGGAGACAGTGTTAGAATGAATATTTAGGTTTCAGTAGTAGAATAGTAGCATTTAAATACTTGTATAATCTCATTCAAACTGATATAAATTGTGTTAATTTTAAAATTAAAGTTGCACTGAGACAGTGATGAAATATATACACTTCACACTGGAACAGTTTGAATGTGGTGAGAGAGAGCTTAAATGCATCCCTCAAATGTGATAAAGCAACTGATTAAAAACAAAAATATGGAAATTGGGACTAAATGGGCTCATAAGTTATTCATGAACAAGCTTAAGGGAAGCTGTATAAACCAGCTAAATGTGGAGAAAGTTATACAAGAAAGAAAAGTAAGAATGATAAAGGCAGATTTTCTTTCTGTTTGAGTCTATTGGGAAAAAAAAAAAGGTTCCTTTTCTCACAAAATAAAGATTCTTGTATTTAACAGATAGATCTATTATTTCTGTAGTATTTTAATTCTTTAAATAATTGTTCCATTCACATAAAAAATAAAAACCCAAATCAAAATCATGTTCTACATCACCTGATCATACAAACATCAGCGAAAGTTTAAGATTAGTAATAGCATAAGCTTTTTCTGTTGCTTAGTTAAACCTCTTTTTCTCAGTCTGAACAGCATTGTGACATATCAGCTGAAAGGTGTCACAGAAGGCTGTATTCCTTAAAGTAGAAAACAGCTTGTTGTTACTCCTGTTGAAAGAAGTTCTAAAGCCTGATGAAGTCAAAAACAGAGTGACACACTGAGCTGCTGGTGTGAATTGAAATTTTGAATATAAAATTTTGAATATAATGTAATACGAAAACTTTTAATCTCATAATTAACATAAAATTGATTGATTGCCTTTCTCCATTATCTTCTTCATTCCGTGGAACTCACCACAGTTCTGATGCAGTTACCCTTTCCTGCCAGCCTGACTCTAGCTCCTCATCTCCTAAGTATCTGATTGCACTCTGACTCTTCCATTCAACTGTGTATTAGCATTCACTGCATAGCACAATGGGGTCAAGAGGGAAGGCAGTGTTCAACAAAGCAAGTTATTGAGAGGTTAAAGAATGAGTGCACAGTATGTCAGCTACTCTCTGGTCATCCATGTGCCATTGCATTTATATATGTGCCCTACAGCAAGCCAACAAAGAAAAAAGTCATCAATGACTTAAGGTTATGGAAAAAATCAACAAATACGCATAAACGGCAACAATTTTGTGGTAATTTATGGCTGAGGTTTAGTGAAATGTATGCAAAATATGTTACATATAATGCATTATACAGCCTATGCTACATAATATTACAATCTTGATTCAGATGGTGTGTTTATATTATTAGTGAGATCAAAAAAATAATGATTATGTTTCTAACATGGAAAGTTTTCTCAGAATGCTTTTTATTCTTTAAAGGCACCATTTTGTGTTTCAGATCTATCTAAATCAAAACAATCTGACATAGTTGTATGGTTTACATGAATTAATATATTTCAGTGAAAGGTATTTGAGAAAGTAAGATAACACTCTTTGCCTTCACTTGAAAGAGGATTAATGTTTGCATATTAAGAAAAAGGAAGATAATAATGTACAGAACATATCTGATACCACTGGAGTGATTGAAAAAAAGAACAGAGATGAAAGGAGAACAAAAGTAAGAATTACAAGGAAGAACTGACACTACAAAACTAATAAAGAATACAATAAATGCAGGATCTGTATAGACTGCGCTATACATGCTGGTATGTGCATATATATATACATGCATATATATGAGTGAATTTTTTTTTTACATATATGTACATATATATAAATTTATATATAAATACATTAAGAAGATAGGTCAACCATTTACATATTGATTAATTTCTTTAGATTTATTTCCATTTCTTACATTTGTCCATTTGTTCTGGAAACATGGCTGTTACTTGAAGTGTAGAAGAGTAATGTATTCTGGGATATACAACTAAAGGCACCTCTGATTGCTTATGACTATACTTAGAAATTCTATTTAGGATCCTTCAAACATAACTCTTTCAGGGTTCAGCTATATAAAAATATTAAAACTATTGATATCTCTTTAAAAAATCTGGTTTTGATTTTCCTATACAGAGGATGTTGGATTCAAGCTTCTTTATTATACTGGTCTATTTCTGTTACAACATTGCTCACTCATTTCTCCCACCCCCTCTACCACTCCTGTGCCCTGGTTGTAAATCCAGAACTGCATGTTGTCGTAGAAGTCATTAAAGCAATTTTAAAGTAAATCTGATATTTGACAAGCAGTTGCACTGTGGCTCTCCCTCAAGACTGGAGTGACATGCTGAATTGCTTGGAGTGAGTTAAAATTCTGGACACAGCATTTTCAATAACGGGCAGCTTAGGCAGCATTTTCTTAGACATCCATATAAATAAGATTGAGCCCTTTAAAGTGCTGGTAGTTATGGAAGACCAGCACAAGTCTCTGAAAATGCTGGCCATTTTTTTATTTGCAATAAATTTCCAGAGTTGTAAGGAGTCATGCTGCATATTTTAACATGAAGAATTTTAAAAGTTGTTTTAAAAGTAATGTTGATTTCAGAAAAGTTTAAGAAGAACCTTTAAAATCAGAACTTTAATCTTCCACTATTGTGTGATAAAATCTAACATTTTTGAATGTTAGAGAGTGAAGAAAACTGTGACATGATGTTACATTTTTGCAGTGAGATAAACATGGTTTTATTGCTTAAAATATTTAAGATTACATTCCTGTTTGTCTTGATTTTACTGCCTAAACAGAGGAATCTAAGTCTTATTTCTTTAGCCCATTTTACACATAAGTTCTGAGACCAAAAGAAAAAAACCCAAAAAACCAGCAAACCTTCATTTTTCCTTTTTTTATAGAGCACTTATCTAATGTTTCATAGAAACATTTTAATTATCATCTCCTATACTACACGTCATCCCTTTAAGGCAATTCTTCTTGTTGCCCTTCCCTATGGATATATAGGAATCTGAGACTGAAGTGATGATTGTTGTTAATTAGACTAAATCAATAACCAAATAGAGAAGGAATTTCTGAGGAAGTTATATCTCACAAACTCTTAAAACCCAGGGGGACTCCTCCAGCTGCCATTTTCAATTCAGTAATTCCTCACTCTCCTTCATAACAATTATAAAATGTGTTTGAAATGTTAGCGACCAATAGTCTATGAGATCAAAACAGACTGGATACAGTTTTGAAACATCAATGGGACTTCACAATGCTTCTATGCAAATAGAAGCTTATATTGCTTTATATTTTGCTGTTTTATTGATGTGTACTCTGTAAACTTAAACTTCCTGCCTATAATTAGATTTTAAGACAAAACAATGCATTTTCTGATATTTGAATAACAAGTTTTGCTACAAGTAGAAATTTGAATATTTAATAGTATTTTCTGGAATTAAAATAAGACTTTCTACTTTTTTCTTCTAGTACAGAGAGATAATGTAAATTGGTCTATAAATAAATTAATAAACTGAGAACGGTGGAGGAGATGAGTGTATTCCTTCTCTTTTACACATAAAATTCTTTTATTTCCTTGTGCTATATGTACACTATATATACACACATTATTCAAAAGTACCAGAATTAAATGTATAGTAAGTGTACAGCTTGGTTGTATCAGCAAATGAAACTTGAGTGAAACGGAAAGCTAAATCACAGGAACATGATGCAAAAGCACTTCACAGTGCTCCATAGCAATAAAGCAGCTTTGAAAAGTTGCCAGAAGAATTTAGAAACTGTGGCATAAATGCTTCCATCCTTACTGCAAGGCTAACACAGAAATGGCAGAAATACAATATAGATATCAGTGAATAAATTGTCCTTTTCTGAATGAATTTTTCTAAATCTTTGGTAGAGCACTTTAGAAGATAATGTATGAAGAAACTATGAAATGCCAACAGAGTATGTATGTTTAATACCTGAGGAAATATTAATAATTTTCCACTTATCACTTGTGTTCATTCATTTGTACTAATAGTGTAATTTTGGAGATCCAAAAGCATTGGGTTTTTTGGTGATTGGTTGGTTGGCTGAGGGAAGGGGGTTAAGAACTAATTGTGTGCTTTATTAAAAAAGTAATTCTTCCTCTTGTAGTTTTAACCTCGGATGGAAATTAAAAAACAGGCAGCCACTCACTCAATCCCCCTCTCTTTCTTCCTCACCCTGGTGGACTGGAGAGAACTGAAGTACCAGGATATCTTACGAAACACAGTGGTGACTGATCACATTTTCTCCTTGATGGGTTATTTTAACACTCAATTTTAAGTTACTACTATTTTTCTTTAAAAAAGAAAATAATAATAATAAAAAAAACCCAATCATAACAATAAAATGTTTCTTAATTAAAGGTATCTCACTTTCCTCGTATTTTTCAGCCTGAACAAAAATTCAGAGGACTCCTGACAGTTCATGTTGATCCAACATGGGGGACCTCTCCAGCTTTATTCTGAAATTCCACAGCTACATTTTTCCAAAAAAAAATCGGTTGTATATGGGATTATTCCCAAATAACATTGACATAAACCATTCAGTATCACATTGCCTTGGAACAGATCCCTGTTCATTTCACTAACCATTACTGGCACAGCACAATGCATATTCATAATTTCCATTTAGAGAAGGAGATCTGACCTATTAGCATTGTATGTAAAACAATTATTACACACATACAATAGAAATTGTTAAGAAAACTACCCCTATCACCTTGTGAAAGTAACATTTCCCTAACTGATGCCCTCTACGAAGCAATGAAGCACCATTCAAGCTCCAGAAGACAGATTTTCTAAATGTTATGTTATATAATTGTCTTTACTCTAGAATTTGCTGCACTGTATATTCATTAGGGTTCCAGAAAATCCATAAAACTTAGAATGTCTTGTAAATCAGATCTTTTTCAGTGGTAAAAGAAAGTCCTTTAGAGTATTGAAATTGAGGAAGAGACTTGTGCAAGCAAAAGTGTTTAGTGGTAGACTTCCATCAACACCATTTTTTTTTGTCTGGTTAATTGGGTTTTTTTAAAAGCTGACTGGAGAGGAAATCATCTTTCTTTTAAAAGTGGATGGGAGGGAAGGTTTTAAAATGCAGTTTTGGAAAAGAAGATTCTAAGATTTTGCTAGAGACAAGTAGAAGAGATCTGTATTTCCCTATGAATATCAGTTTTCCAAGGAAAATTTATCTTTTCTTGGTGTTGGGGAGAGGGCACTAAGGTTCTCCACTTTATGTCTCCTTTTTAATCTTTTACTGTATATGCTTTCCTCATATAATTTATTTGTACCTAATAATAGATTTGAATTTGTTGGTGTCTATGCTGGAAATATCCACACTTTTTAGAACTTATTTGATGGCCATTATTTTTCTGTGGTGTTTCTTCAGGTGCAGACACCATCTCTCCAAACTTTGTTATCAATTACTTTGCCATGGAAACTCTGGTTGCAGAATAGAAGAAGGAGTATAATTTAAAAGGATAAGATAAAGAAAGACTTTAATACAGGAGTAATTAGAATTAGCCATGTAGGGTGAGTCATGTCAAGGGTGAAGAAGAAGAATAGTGGAAACAGGTTGAGAAATTAAACACATCATGTGTTACAGGACCAAGGAGGGGGCAATGTGGGCAGCAACACTGTGAAAACCAGACATTATACACCTTTTTGAAACTTTCTTGAAGTATCATCCATATAAATTGGAGGGGACAAAAAATTTCTTCATGAATGTTTAAAATTTTAAGAGATATACAAAAATTCATTCACTTCAGCTTCAGGGCAGAGCTTATATTTTTTTCAAATCCTGCTATCACCATCACATTATCGTCTTAAATGCAAGCTAATGAGCACCACAGCACACTTCAGAAATAAATTCTTATTTGGGGGCATAAATGCCTGAGAACATTTGACAGTAGTAAGTTGTAAATGAAAATACAATTAAACAAACTCAGAAAAAATTCCTTCTTACCTTAATCTTCATATGCTTTTGAGACAAAATTTAAATCAGTGTAACAGAAGACAGAAATTACAAGGTTTGACTTGATTAATCCCAGTGGTTTTAATAGGAAAACTAAATTCTGCCTGTATTACAGCATGCGGGTGTTGGAGTTTTTTTTTAATTAAAAATAAATTATTCAAAAGAAACAATGATTTCATTAAACAAAATATACCAACCTAGATTCTACTCTGCCTAATCTGTGAAATTCATAGTATGTTTTAGTCATACTGCAACATTAATAATCATTTATTCTACGATGACAACAAAAAATTACAAATAGAAGTAAGCTTCAAACAACATATAATTCAAAATTCCAGAACCAAGAAATGCTCAATGTCAATGCACATAATGATTGTGTCATTATCCTAGTGGAGAGCATAGGCATAGTGATGATTTTCTTGTCTTTTCAGATAGAAATCAAAATCATTGATTTAGAGCTCACTACAATTACAACTGAAATACATTTCACAGAAAGTGTGGTACTAATCATAGACATCAAATAAAGTGGTCAATCCTCAGATCTGCTCTCTGTTTGACTTGTGAACATCTTAAAAATAAAACTATACATCTCTAAATTTTAATTATACTATCTTTATCATTTTCCCCAAACTATACATTTGTACCGCTGGTATTTGTTTTTCTTTGGAGGGCTAGTGGATTTGGCATCTAAAAAAACTGGATTTCAGGTTTCTCTGAAAAGCAGGATAAAGGGAATCAGGTTTACCAAGGTAAATTGATATTAACTTGGACAGAAGTTACAGGCTTCCCCCCAAAAATAGAAGATTCTATCAATCATACCTTTGTCAATCTTTTGGCAAGTCTCTATAGAAAATAACTTTGCCATAATTTGCACTGTGTTTTTTAAATTCAGGATTGCATCTGCACCCGTGGATCATATTTTGATAAATTATTCTCCCCTAACTATAAATCTATCTCAGATTAACAACTCCAGATAACTGTAACAAAGACATGAACACTTAGTAAGATGAATGCTACCCCCATAACTGTACTTTGGCAAAACATGCCTGCACTGCATCTACTTTATTCCTGTGTCTTTTGGTTCATGGCAAATCTCAGGTAAGATTTGGGGATTTTTAAAAATTATTGAAATAGGCTAAAGAAGAACTCCTCCATAAGCCATCATAATAATCAATTACTGCAAACAATTCTTGGATGAATGAAGCATTAATTTCAATCATGGATATTCTTATTTTCCTATAGGAGCAAATGCACATCCTCATTAATTCTTTTTTTTTTTTTTTTTTTTTTTTTATTCCTCATTAACATTGTCTGAATATCCTAGCTTGTTAAAAACAAACAGAAAAAAAAGTCACCAAAAGCCTAAGACCCACAAACCCAAACCAAATGCAGAATTAGATATTTTCCACATCTAATAATTTCATCACTTTTCAGCATTATGGACTCATGAATATACAACATAATAAAAATTGAGTCTATGGTCTAAACTTACGATTTTAATGTGCCAATGAACAATTATTTTTTTGTTTTTTAAATTGCATGCTTCTTTTTTACTCTATTTCAACCATATAATTCTGTATTTCTACTGACTTCATAGATGAAGCCAAGATCATGACTTTTAAACCTCTAAATCACCTAATGGAACTCTTACATTTTACATTTTGAGTCAGATATCTGAAGCTACTACATCTCAAACTTCTTTTGAAGTCATTGTAGAGAAATTGAATTCTCCAAATATAATTCAGCTGACTTTACAAGAGATGCTTTTAACAGTTGACACATCAATCAACCCTTTAGTTGCTTATTTCTATTGATTATATGAGGAAGAGAAAATCACAAGCTCAAACTGAAATCTGAGATAGACAAGGGTTTAATTCTATGGCACTTGGATACTGAAAGGGGGTTTGATTCTTTTATGTTTTCCTACCCCTATTCCTTCTACCTTGATGGAAGGGATAAGGGGCAGAAGAGACAATAAACAGCTTTGGGCAAAGAGAAAGTGACTATTGAATTTCCAGAGAAATAGTTAGAAAAAGGCAAGATTTTGAGCTTGATTTAAAGTGAGCAGTACTGACCCAGACATTGCAGAAGAAAGTGATAATTTCAAAATAACTATTTGTGGCTTAACTGAACAGGGAGCAAACATGAAAAAACAGCAAGTGATTCAGGACAGTACTTGGTGTTATGATCTGATTTTCTTCTTTATGACCTGTATTTCATTCTGAGAAGAGAACACAAACCAAAATGGAAATACAATTTGTCAAATTGTTTACTTCCTTTATGTGTGAGCATATAAATATTGCATTATTTTGTTGGTCGCTAATGGAATTTTCCTGTAATGTCTGCATTGAATTAGAGGAGTTAGTTTTCCCAATTATAGATATGCCAATCTGCAACCACGATTTTATGAGTCATTAAAATATTGTAGAATCTTCCATAATTCCTTCTTTTTTTTCAGGCTACAGCATACTAGGTTAATAAAGTTAGTTGTTCTGTTGTTCTAAAAATTTATTACAAGCAGAACTCTTGTGTTTATAAAATACAGGTCTTGAGAATTAATGTGCTGAAAACCAATCAACTTTAGATGTAAAATAAAAAAAGTAAAACTTTCTTCTCCTGCTGATGGAAATATTTATTCTCCCACATTGAAGGAGTACCCAGACTTTGAAATTACTCAGTTATTAGACTTACATAACTGTATACATATATAAGATAAAATTAAGCCACTAGATTGTTAAAAACTGCCCAAATATGTGATTTTACTGCGTATTGAAAGGTTATCTGGCACGTCTGTTTTACTTATCTTGAATGTATGAGGGTGTGCTCAGGTATCTTTGTGCCATTCTATGTATGTCTATTTATTTGTCCACTTTCATACATAAATTCAGTAGGCTATGCATCTGCTTCTGCAATTTTAGTTCTGAGTTGGTTTTTTTTGTTTGTTTTGTTGTTGGGGTTTGCTTTTTTATTTTTTATTTTTTTTTCATATAGAAGTTCATTGTGTCCTGTAATTATGTTCATTTTAAAACCTTGGAATAAGCTTATGTTTGATAAGTACATGTGAAATTTTTGCCTTTTCTTAAATACATGCTCCCAGAGCTGCCACTGTGATGGCTGCTGGGCTCAGCTGTGCCCTATGGTGGGTCTGTTGGAGCCAGCTAGAAATGTTTGTGTTTGGACCAGGGCAACTCCCATAGCTCCTCACAGAGGCCACCCCTGCAGCTCTCTCCACATACCAAAACCTTTACACATGCACCCAATACAGCATCACAAAGGAATTTACACCTGCACCCAAACCTGCTGTCCATTAAGTGACACCTAAGTAGAAATACATTCTAATTAGAAGAAACAAAGTGACAGTCCTGTCACTTTCAGAGAAGAAAAACAGTTCCTTTGCTTGTATTCCAATTGAGTTACATGAATCCATTTACAGAAAAAGCTACAATTCACATTTACAAATTACATGATCACCAGTTTACATTAAGGCAAGGTGAGAAGGTGGCTTTTTACAAGTGCTACCTGCACTGAGAATTTTTTCTGACTACAAGAAGTGGAACACTTCTTAGAATAGGATTATACTTATACAGTTTTGGTGTTCTTTATTCTAAACTGTATTTAAATATTTAAAAGAAAGAACAATATGCATGGCTGTTTCCCTGCTATTTATTTTATATTTTTCCTTCTTGAGGAAGGGAATCAATGAGATTCTAAAATGGTGAAGGCTCCTTGAGGATATAGGACCTTATTCTAGCCCTGCTACTAGGTAAATGCTCTCAGTATGCATTTCTCAGTAGGCACTTTCTCCCATCTGCTCTCTTCTTTCTGTGTCTTCTTCGCTTGTTTTAGCATTTGATTTTTTGTGGATTTTGCTTGTTTTTTGTTGAGGTTTTTTTGGGGGGTGGATAATTTCACTTCAGCTTTTGCCCTTTCTGACTGAACAAAGTTTTGTGTTCTTCCCAAAATTTAAGAATATCTGTGTAGTTTTTGCATTAATAAAACCCTGATGACTTAAAGTACAAGGAGTGAATTTGAGGATTTTTCCTTTTTTTCTTACTCTTTTGCTATAGGTGTATTTACATAGCAATCAGTTTGAGTTGGCCTATTAGTATGTTCAAGTTTTTGTAGCCTACCTGCTCTGTTTTGCCTTGTTAAAGAAAGAAAAGTCAAACTGTGCTCCTGTTGAGACTCAGAAGTGTTGGAGTCTGTGTTGTTCCTCAGCTTCTGTGGAAATGGATTTCCATGAGGCACTGATAATTGTTAACTGTCTTGCATGACTTCAGCTCCCTATCTGACATCAGCTTGACCACAAGGCTCTCTGCTCAGTAATACTGAATGTGAACTGTGAACACTTGGACACTGTGACCTGACTGTTGCAGGCAAAGAACAAATGCCTATTATATTCATGGTTGTCAGGTTATGCACAGAGCATAACAAATGAATCAAATTTTCCAGAAGGCTGAGGCCATAAAGAGGTGACTATGACTAATGGTAGTCATCATGCATTGGGATGCATCTGAATCTGTTTTTCCAGTCAGAATATATAAAATGTTTATCAGGCTGCTGCTATGTTACCTCATTTTATGTACTAGTATGGAATTGAGAAATATACTAAAACTGCAGATAAAATTTATTGTATGAGGCTTTCTGCTAAAGGAAATTGTACCAGCACTGTAAGTTATTTTTATTGTTGCCTAGTGCAATTCATATCTGCTTGAGTTACATATGGAAGACAACAATGTTACTTCTTTTCTTTTTTCCAAATACAATAATGGCACAATGACTCAGACATTTTATATCCTAAAAACCCCAAAACCCCAAAATTGCTTTTTACAGAAAATCCCAAATTTTTAAGGAGTATGGTCATGTTATAGAGATGTCTCCTATGTCTTCAGTCATGATCAATCCAGGAAAACGGAGGCTGGTATATTCTTCTGATATGTCTTCTTGCATGCCAGGATAATGATGTCTTATGATCAGCAATGTCATGTGCTGCTGATATGCAAGAAGAGAGCATCACATATTTCTTGTCTTTAATCATTCATCACCTCTTCTCAATTTATTTCTGTATCGTGTTCTCAGCAGAATCGAGATAGCTGAATATAATCAATCTGAACCCATAGGAGGGTGATGGTATATCTTGATACAGCAAAAAGCTTCCTTCGTCACAAATCAATCATTTCCAGAAAATTATTTTATCTTGAAGAACCTAAGACAACATGAGAAAAAGGAAATGAAGATAAAAATCCTACTGGTTAAATTATTTGTGTATAGTTTTTCAATAATAAATACAGTTAGATACATGTACAGGCACAATACTTGAAACAAAATGAATGGGAAAAAAAATTTAAAAAGTTTTAAAGTAGGAAGAACTGGTTTTGCTGGAGCAGAGTTAGGTTTAGAGTCGGCAGAGAAGGAAGAGGAGGCGGTACTCCAAGTGCTGGAGTTGAGGTTCTTGTGTGGAACATCGTGAATACTATTGTTAAGTAGCTGTGCCCCTGCAGCACGTGGAGGGCAAAGATGACGCAGAGATTCACCTGCTGCCCTTGGAGAAGACCCAAGCCAGAGCAGGTGGGTGCCTGAAAGAAGGCTTTGAACCCGTGAGAAGCCTGTGCTGGGCCAGGCTCCTGGCAGGAACCTGAAGACCTGTGGAGAGAGGACACCACACTAGAGCACATTTTCTGGTAGGACTTGTGAGCATATGAGGGACTTATTTTGAAGCAGGCTGTGCCAGAAGTATAGCACCCCATGGAAGAATGACCCATGTGGGAGCAGTTCTTGGAAAACTTGGAAGAGGTATAGCCTGGGAAGGAGGAAGGAGTAGCGGGAAGGTGTTTATAGGATTTATTTTATTTGTTATTATTGTGTTCTAATGTTTTTATTAATAAATTTAATTAACATGTCCAAGCAGAGTCTGCTTTGCCTGTGACAGTATTCAGCAAGTGATCTCTACCAGTCCTTAACTCATGAGTCTTTAATTATCTTTTCTCTCACCTGTCCACTTGCAGAGGGGAGTGATAAGAGCAGATTTAGTGGATACCTGGCATTCAGGCAGACACACCACAAATGATAGTAAGAAAAGTTCATATGTGGGCTGCTTCAGATGTGGGCAGTAGTTATTGGTGGAATGAACTCTAACCAGAAGGCCTGAACACACTCATGAGAGTAAGTCAAACATTTTGAATTGAGCCTCATTAATTATTTTGGGTTGGTTCTCTCTGTTTATCCCTAATTGATTACTTAATTATAACCAAGCAACATGTATAACTTTTGAAATATTGTCAATGCTGTCACAGTCAATATTTTCCTTATCTAAAAGAAGATGAGCTTCTTTCTGAACTTTCTATCACTCTGTTGTTTCAATTCAATGTCATTGTAGTTTGCCCCTCATTTCAATTATTACTTTTGAAAAAAAATGTCCTATTCTATTTGACCTGCATGTGAGTATTTCAAATAGTCATAGTTTTGGTGTAACAATGTGAAAATAAAAATGCACACTGAGAAAGTTATAAGTAATTTCTATGCAACTATAGTGATTAAGTGTCTGACAAGCCACAAAGGGGACAATGAAAATATGTCAGGTCAGCTCAATATTTCTCAGTGGTTCATAGAGGTTAATGAGGAATGAACAGAATGTTTTGTAATCAGCACAAAAGTGATTAGTTCAATGCCACCCATTCTCAGTAATGAAGAGGAGAAGAGCAACATTATATAGATGTTAAGAATACAAGGGGAGAACATCTCTTCTGAAGATAATTATGGGGAAAAACTAGGTACACTAAATTCTGGTCCTTCACTCATGAACTTTTCATTATATTTTCTGTCCTCTGTCCACTTGAGGAAGGAAGCAATAGACTAGTTTTGGTTGGTGCCTGCTATCCAGACAGGGTCAACCAACTACGGTATCTTAGTATAATTTTATATTCTGTTTTAGGCAGAATAAACAAAACAAAAATCTTTGACCTTGCCTTTTGATATATTGCTTTGCAAGACTGACAGATGCCAGTAATAGAATTAATAAGAAAGAGTACACAAACTTTATCTGAGATTTCTGGAATACTGTCAATGGTTCAGTCGGGTAAATTCAAGGGTTAGGCAGTAAAATAAACAGATATTCTTCAGCTTTGAATTACTATTGTAGCTTCCTACAAAGCTTTGAGAAACTGATTCCCTCAAATAAGCACGTTAATACCAGCAGACTCTGAGTCCTAGTCTTTTAGTCTAAAGTTCCAGGGAAGTTTTCAAGAGGAATTTGAACTACATTATTTTCTTGGGACTGCAGTAAGATGATGACTGTATGACTCTGGAGATCCTTTACAACCTAAATTATTCAATGATCATATGATGAATTGCCATCAGTAGCATACCATGAAGGAGAATCATGACAAATACTGGCAAAACACCTGTGTGAGACCTTTGCTCAAGGTTTCATTCATATATTTGGGCGTTTTAAATACTGTGAAATTCTTTGTAGTTTTCCCTATTCAGAGAGTACAGCAAGAATTGTGAAATTTAAGATTTCATGACCCTTCAGCATCTCTCAGTCTGTCTTAAAATGTGCCATTATTTAACCACAGACATCAACTAAGTTGCACCCAGCTGCTCACTCACTACCCCACCAGCTGGATCAGTAGAGAGAAGAAGAACAACTGGAAAACTCATGGATTGAGATTGGCAGTTTAATAAAGGAAGCAAAAGCTAACTATGCACACAAACAAGGAATTCATTCACTCCTTCCCATGGGCAGACAGGTTTTCAGCTTTAGCCAGGAGAGCAGAGCCGCATCATGTATTAACAGGGAAGACAAATGCCATCACTCCAAAAATCTTGCCTCTACCTTCTTCCTCCTTCCCCACTTTATATTGTGAGTATATGGTATGGAATATGCCTTTGGTCAGTTGAGTTACCTGTCCCAGCTGTGTCTCCTCCCACCTTCCTGTACATCCACTACTTCCTTGCCAGCAGTACAGTATGAGCAGCATAAAAGACTGTAAAAGACTTGGCTTTCTGTAAGAGCTGCTCAGAAATAATAAAAACATTTTTATATCTTCAGCCATGTGTTCGGCACAAATCCTAAACACAGCTCCATACCAGCCATTGTGAAGAAAATTAACATTACCCTAGACAAAACTAGTATGTGCTGTGAAGAAAAAGTGCTAATTTCTCTTGTCTGGGGTGAGAGGTTGGAGATTTTTCCTTTGGAGCAGAATGCTGATCAGTTACTAATAGGAATCTGTGGTCTTCTCTTTGAGGACACTTCATCCAAAAGCTGACTCAAGTAACAAATGGATCATTTCTCATAGGAACTGTAAAGGAAAGGGAATGGGAAGATGGCAGTAGTTTTTGTTACATCTAGAGAGAATCTAAACTTTTTTTTTTTTAGAAAAGCAATAAAAACTTACTTTGTGATCTTCAAGGCTAATTAACTGCAACTACTTCCTTAGTCCTTATGGAGTTGCTTTAGGCCCCTAGAGAGGGGCCAGACAGAATTCAGCAGCTTCTAAAGAATCGCAGAGCAAGCAAAGCTTGCCTCATTCTCTCTTCTGCTTTCTCCTTGGCATAGAGCAGCCACTTTACAAATCCACTTTCTCCCAGCTAACTGTTTGGTCCTGTAGGAAATTTGTCTTTTTTCTGCTTAGACAGCATTCTTAAGCTCATGGTCCTGTGCTAAAAAGGTCAAAAAAGATAGAGAACCAGGGAACACACAGTCAGATTTACTATACTTCTGCAAAGATTGGCAGATAAGGTATAAAGCGGAAGGGAAGTAAATGTAAGAGAGGTGAATCTTATTCTCTTTTTGTTTAAAATATATTTTATAATGTATTTATGATTCAAATAGATAGAATTTTCCTAAGAAGCACACACATACACAAAAAAAAAAAAAAAAAAAAAAAAAAAGAACAACAATTTGTTTATTACCATGACTCTTAGAATTGGTTATGAATAAGGTTCTATTGTTTCCATCCAGATCCTCTAAATTAGTCTAATTCATAAAGAAATATATGAGAAAAAGTTTTAGTTTAAAACAAAGAACAGAAAGTACTTCATTTTCATTAGATGACATTTTAGTGTTGTTTCTGTTGGAGAGGAAACTCAGTTAAGATCTATAAGAAAGCTCAGAGAATAGAATTATTTTTCCCTCCATAAAGCTGGCATCCAGACTTTACAGTTCAGCACAGTGAAATGAAGTGAGTCTATGTCAAGAACACTCTCTCTGGCCAGAAAAAGCAGGTGACTCATGATTCAAAGTGTCAGTTTTTTCTTGTATAAAGCCAAGCTACAGTTAGTAGCTACACATCATGCTCTCACAGAATGATAGAATATCAGGTTGGAAGTGACCTTACAAATCATCTAGTCCATCCTTTCTTGGCAAGAGCAAAATCTAGATAAGATGGCACAGCATGCTGTCCTACAGTCTTAAAAGTGTCCCCTTTTAATTCACCACTTTCCTGAGGGCATTATTCCAATGGCATTGTGAAAAATTTTCAATTTTGGTTCAGTCTGAATCTCCCCAAGAGCTGCTTGTGCTCATGACCCCTCATCTTTTCCATGTGTCTCCTTGCAAACTTATTTGTAGCCATCCTTTAAATAGTGGGACAGGGTGGCAGGGCTGCCCCAAAGCTGCCTTTTCTCAAGATTGAACAAACACATTTCTCTCAGTCTGTCCTCATATGACAACCTCTCAGTCCTCCTTTCATCTTTGTGACCCTTCTCTGAACCATCTCCAGCCTACCAACACATTTTTACTTGGTGGGGACCAAACCTAAAAACAGTAATACATGTGTAGTGTGACAAGCACTGAGTAGAGGCAAAAAATGGCATTTTTATCTCTGCTGGTGATGCTGTTGTTGATGTACCCCAGCACCCTGTTGCCTTTTTTTGCCTCAACAGCTGCACACTGTTCATAATGAGCTGGATGGCTGTTGGAACCCCCAGGTCCCTTTCCATATAGTTGCTATGCAGTCATGTAGATCCCAGACTGTTTTGCACTCCCAAGTTCTGAACTGATACCGTTTTTCTTACATACTTTGGAGTTAGGTAGAAATCTAGACTTTGAAGACTGTGGTTTTAGCTGAAGTTTCCTTGTATCATCCAGAAACCCACAGATGTGTCTGCACTGGAGTACCACAGAGAAGATCCTCATCTTTCTATTGGAAAGAGATCTCCACATTACAAATGGGCTCTGTAAAAAAATATTGGGGAACTTCAGCCATGAATGTGAAGAGAAACCAGGAAATAGCTTTATGTGAATAAGTAGTGTAGAGTGTAGGCCTGATGACTTGAAATATAACACAAGCTTTCACATTCCAGATCTCTAATAATTTAATAAGGAAGTTCAAAAGCTCTCAGGAGAGCAAAAAACAAAAAAGACATTCTAAAATTTTGATGTGGAATACATTGAACATAAGGTTTATTTTTTAATTAGTCTAGAAACTTAGTTTCTTGGTATTCAATGTATCAACAGTTGCCAGCAATTTGGCAGAATAAATGAAACATACACGTAACTGGGATTCACATACCTGAAATTGGCTTCAAGCTGTTTAATTCTTTTTTTTTTTTTTTTAATTAGGAGTGGATTTTGCATCATCTTACTCTACGATTTTACCCATGTGGATATTTACATCCAAATGAATATCTTTTATAATCCATGAAGAAATCAAGATTCTCTAGTTTATGTCTGAGAAGGACAGACATTAGCATTAAGGCATGTAAGTGATGAGGTAGGAATCAAAAAACACCTAGAGGGCTGGGACTTCAGAGACAATTTTTGAAGGGGATGCTATCACCTAGTTAAGACATTTGTTTAGTGTGCTGAGAGCTGTGAATCCAACACACTAATTTGAATTCATACTTACTAGACCGTAGGGTGAATTAAAGATGTGGCTTTAATCTTCAAGTTCAGGTCAGTGAAACAGGTATGATGCCATGAAGTGGCACCCTTTTCTGTGACCTGTCCTGATCACTGATGATGAGAGAGAATTCCATGGAAAATATTCCTTCAGAAACTTTCAAGGTAATATCTCAGATAATAAAACATAAAATAAAATTGCCATTGACTTAGAGTAATTTTACTTTAGTTGAATTCTATTCACTACTTCTGAAAAACTCCTGGGTATTCTTTGGTTAAGGAAATTTTCTAATTAACTGGAAAATTCTCTATCAGTCTCACACTTCTTGTGATCACATGGCATTGAAAACCAGTGTATAATTTTTTTCTCCAGGGTTACTGGGCTACATATATCTTAATTAGCTCATTTCTTAGTTTGTGTTTCATTCTGGTTTTGGTTCATACAGGTTATTTAGTACACATCAATTAAATTTAAATAATTTATGTTGGTTTGGGTTGTTTTTTTTTTTTTTTTTTGGTTACGCAACAGATTATGATATTTCTCTAGGATGCTTTATGGGGAAAAATAGTCATTTTCAAAATCTCACTTAAAGAGGGATTCTTCATATTAAGATCATTAATTTAGGCTAAATAATTTCACTATTAAGGATATAAACTGAGTCTAAATTAGACTACTAATCTCGAGTCATAGGATCTTGCAACTTCTTTTTCTTTTAAGTTAAACTGAAAATATGTGGGTTTTTCCACATTCCCTCTTACCATTCATAAAGTTACAATAATACCAAATGGTTGCTGATCTGTTCTAATCCCTTTTTCCTACCTAAGCATTGCAAACTTTGAAAAGCCATCAATGATCATCAATAAATTAATAACCTTTTAAAGAAGAGAGAAACAGAATATGATTCTGGACAGATGGCGTGAGCCCGTAGATGCACATTCCTAGGGAAGTGCTAAAATGCAATGACAGGATGGCTTGCAGATGGCTGGAAATCTGCAGGATGGCATTTCAAGTGGATCCCAGGTACCATAAAACCAGGATAAAATAGTATCAGACATAGTATAAGAATGTGTCTCCACATGGTCCCTGATCTAAGGTGAGAACTCTGGGAAGACTTCTATGAAAAGATTGAAAGGTCACCTCTCCTGGTGAAGAGGATATTTGGAAAAACATGTTGAATCAAAGTAGTTGTGCCCTATCAGTGGTCTAGAGTCTTGGTAATGAAAATTGTTTTTATTTTCTGGCTAAAGACATATATATATAATATATAATATATATAATATATATAATATATATAATATATATAATATATTAATATATATAATATATATAATATATATAATATATATAATATATATAATATATATAATATATGTAGATATATAGATATATACATATAGACATTTTATATACATATATATATGCATCATAATATATAAATATGTAGTAATTCCCAAATTTAAAAAAAAAAAGTCTGAATACATACTTAAATTCTAATCTACATAAGTCGAAAGAGTTTTTGTCAAAAAAGAGAATAAAAAATGTTTAGGAAATATTCTTCAGGATTATGTTATAATATGGAATTTAGAAGACCTGGAGTGAAGTGCCTGATATAACCAGCAAAACTGGGATCTTGAAAGAGGACTTTTCTAATATTCCATATAAATTCTCTCTTCAGAAATGTAAAGAATAGAGATATCAGGATTTAGTGTGTAACCTAGGTTGGTAGGCATGTTTTAACCCTAAAAATGTAAATAAAATTTTCAGATTTAGAGGTGAAATAATTTGTGGCCACATTAATAATTCCTGGTAGTATCTGTATGTCCATATATAGTCTCTGAAGAAGAAATTATATGCATCCACAAATTGTGTAATTTCTATCCATTGTTGCTTAAGAATAGTTTTGCTTCTTACATTGAAATGGACACATCACATGTTAAAAATTAAACAGGAAAATTCCATCTTTTAAAATTAAACTTGCAATTTCATTAAAAATGTAATTTGTTTTGGTTACAGTTGTTTCATACAGATAAATGTTTTTATTATATTTTATTATATTTTACTGTTCTGAGTTCTGAGTAAAGAATTTCCATATTTTCCTAGAAATAAATATTAAGCGAACACTTCCAAAAATACCTTTCTTTTGCAAGAGTGTCAAAATTTTATAAAACACTAATTGGTTTCTTCAGGCTCTCAGTGTTCTTATAGTCTTACTGAAAATATGTACTGATAATTCAAAGAGTTTCTTGGCTGAAGTATGTATGTACAGGAATATGTATGTATATGAATATGTATGTAAAGGAAGCTGCACCTGCTGAGTAAAAAAAAAAAGAAATAAAAAAACCCCTCCACTTACAAAAATTCTACTTCCTGAATAGATTTATTTTTATTATGAACGTTGACATATTAAATAAAATTACAGCATATGAAATTATAATTATTAATGAGGACATAATAGACTATAAAATAATCTAGCCCATGAACATAGAGAACTTATTTGCTAGAAGAAAGATAATTTGGAAATGTATTGACAGCATTTATTATTGAGCTGCTTGAGCATTGAAAAATGAGAGATTCATCTCTAGAAAATATCATCCGAAGTACTCAATGACTGACCTGTTGGAGTAGAGAAGACACCATAGGAAAAGAGAAGAAATTGTTAAATTTACAGCACAAGTAACCCCCACTCCTTCCACTACAGAAGTATTTTGATTTACGAATAATGAGAGGTATCCAAGTGAACTTTCTGCTTAATGCACCTTTGTTAACTTCTACGTCCTTTAAACTGTAACACTTTAAAGGAATTGGATGGATTTCCGTTTCTTTCCTTCTTTACTGAAGATCAAAAATGCTTCCTATCCTTTCACTGACATACAGAGTTCTGACACTGCCAGGAAACCATGTGAAGTACTTGGCCAAGTGCATTTTGAGTTCTCAGGAAGCCTTCAAAAAACTCCCTTTAAAGATCCATTGCTCAAAGTTCAGTCCAGCTGAGTGGCACACACATCTTGGATGGATGGCAGTAAGATCTGTGTTCTCCAGTTATCAAACATTTACCCCAAAAGTGACATGTGCTCATGTATTTCCAGCCTAACTGCACTCAGGTAATCACTTTGTAACCTCAAACCATGCCCAAGTAATACTGGTCTGCTAGGGATTTTTAGGAATTTTCTTGCAACTTCTCACTAAAGGGAAGCCCAGAACAGAATCAAAAAGCCCTTTACCTTTAAGGTTTTGGGTTTTTTTAAACTCTACTTTACCTAAAGATAATTTATAGTGAATTATAACTGTGGACTTTGCTGTACTTAGCACTGTCAGTAATAAAATATTTTATCAATATTTATCATAACTAAAATTAATAAGTCATGCTTCACTATAGGAATTTGAGTTAAATAATTTCTGTCTAAAATAATAAAAAGATTGTATATCTTGACCAGCTAGAAGATGACGATTTTATACAGCTAGATTTTTGAAGAAGCAGACTAGATTATCAAAACTTTGATAGAAGAATGCCTATATGTGTGCAAGTGTGTGTGTGTGTGTGTGTGTGTGTGTGTGTGTGTGTGTGTACAGACAGAAGAAATCTGACAAGAGATTATCTTAAGACTTTTAAATTCTCTGTAAGATTCCCTGTCAGATTCTTTTCCTGTTTTGCTTATTTGGGCTAATGAGATGATTTTCAGCAGAAATTCTGGGAACTTTCAAAATGTGTTGCACTAAAGTGAATTTTTCAGTCTTGAAAAATAGGAAAAGGTAATGGCAGAAACCTGTAAGGACTGGGGACCTCTAGAAGAATTTGGATACTTAGACTTCTACTGGCTTTTTATTAAGTTTTGGCATCCAAAACTTTTAGGGTTTGAAGTGGAGAAGCATTTGAGCAATGAATGATTTGAACTCCCTAGACTTGTCCTGGTTTTGTTGAACACCATACAAAAGCTGTTGTATACCTTTTCTTCTATTCACAGATTGTCATTTAAGTTTCTAAAGTGAGATTTTTTTTAACAGTTTTGCTCTGTGTATATACAGTACCTTGACCATCTATCTTCACAATTTCCTGCTCTTTGAGCTTCACCTTCAGTTGAATGTCCTTACAGCTGTACTTGGAAAGCTGTATGCTAGAAAGAAAACAAATGGTGAAATGCTTGTTGGAAAAGTGTCATGATGATATGGGTGCTCATTAACCTATCCTTTTTTCAAGTCACATCACAAAAAATGTTCCAAACAACATGAAAAAAGTACTAAAAATATTTTGAACCAAACAATATAACTGCAATTTCTAAAGACAGTGAAATGCTGAAAACTATGTGTTAAAGTGCAAAAGACCATAAAATAGAGATTTTATATAAATACGAGCTTTCCTTTTCTTTTGATCCACAAAATTTTATACAGGTTGCAGGACTTTACCAACAGATTATTGTAACTAACTTTTCAGTTTTCTGGAGCAATTAGAATGTCTTCTATGGAAAACATGCTCCTAAAAGGCCAGATGAAAATGTTATTAGATTGTCAACAGGAAAGTTATTAGATAATGTTGTTTGCTCATTTCATCTTTATCTTGTACTGGCTTTCATGATGTTAATTAAAGCCCAAGGTATTAATGTTAATATGATACTTTGATACATATCAAATTAATTTTAATGCCTAATAGCTCATTATTGTATTAGGCTCTTTATGTAGTCTGAGATGCATTAACAATGAAAAGAATTTGCAAGTAACATTTAATTATTCCATTTAGAAAAATTTGTAAAGTATAGCCATTGAGCTAAGTATTCTTGTGCAGCAAAGACATAAAAATATAAACTCCAATACGCTAATAAACACTGTCTACATCACATTTTCTAATTTTGCTCTCCCCTCTCACCAAAAGAACATTATTTGAACTCCTGTGTCTGATCTGTCTGCACTCCTATGAAACATAATTTTCTTAAAAACATTACTGCAAGACTGCAAAACATTTTATGTACTGTGTACTCAAAACTAAATTAATATTCCACAGTTAGATACTATTTGAGGAATTTCATATTCTTTTATTGTTTCTTTTGGTACATCAAGTTTCAGTTTAAAAGACCAAAATATTAATCCATTTCTTGTTTGAAGGTTGTGGGTATTCTCCAATCAATGTTCCTGAAAAAACCTAGAAGTTTGGCTCCTAAATTTTCTGAAAGGCACACTAATAGCTAATATAACGTGTTGAAATTTTAGTCACTGTGCCAAGAAGCATTATAATGCTGTAAAAGCACCTTGGAAGAGTCTTGCACTACAAAACTTTGGTGGAAAACCAAATGCCAGGATCACTTTGTCTTGCCACTCCAGTTCCAGACCATCCATGTGTCAGGGCCAATGTATGATTTAAGTCAGACTAGAGGTATTTGTCTTTTTCCCATGCATCTCCTGGGCAAAGAAGAGCTGTCATGTTCTAGATCATAGTCTAGACTGAGCACTGCTGTGGGAATGAGGAGATTGTGGGGGTGTGTGTTGTGGCTTGTTAAGCAGCACCTTTTGAGTATTGTGTTATGGCTTCTGGGCCAGCACCTCTGAGGAGTTTGTGATGGGAGCTGAGAACTTATTGAAGTGTACTGTATAATAAAAGCATAGCAGTTCTTGACACGTGGTCTGGTGTATTTGCTCAGCCTGATAAAAATTTGTAATGAAGTCACACCCCTTACCCACCAGTCGTGACACCTGGTGTGTGCCACAAGCCTGGAGAATCACCACGATCCTTCTTTTGTATAGCAGCATGGGTACTTCTCATCAGATTTATATTTCTGGCAGTCCTTCAAAACACAATTGGAAAAAAACACTTTTTAAATCTGGTAAAAATTATAATAGAGATTAAAAGATAAAAAATATGATAAAAAGTTCAAAATCACACACTTTCTTCTATTTGCATACCTTTGGTATAATCCACTAAAGGGAGCTCTTTCTTTCTTGTTGCTCCTGTCATCATGATCCTGACAAATAGAATTTGAGCCAGATATGTCAGCATTTGTTATTGTCTCTGAAGAGTCATTTAGTTTTACTTGCTCACAATGAATAAGTTCTATGCTTTAACCCCAATTATAAATTATTAGAAAATACTTAGTTGTGTTTATATAGAATGTAAGGGCCACATTTGGAAAATCCTAATTTTGGAATTTCTTCTGCCTTACAAAATAGATTAGGACTTAGGCAAACACCAAGAAAATGCAAACTGACCCTTCTTACAGAGGAAGAAGTAAATAATTGCATAACCTAAATAGAATCTATATAATACTTAAAGATAGTGTTTGGTTATAAAAGAAGGCAGGTTTACAAATTCCGACAGGACTCTGTGAAAATAAATCTGTGGGGCTGCATCAGATCTGAGTCTAAATCCATGAAACTACGAATTTATTTAATAGTTTAAACTAATATGGGCAAGAGTAGTACAACTTTTGGAGATTATGTAAGCACCAGATTAATATTAATGTATTCTCACTCATAATTAGGAATTTCCCAACTGAAAATCTTCCTGTTGCAGTGTTTCAAATCCTAAAAAGAAAGCAGCAGTCATTTAAAACTAGATATATTTGCAGCTGCAGGTAGTAAAACATCTGTTTCGTTTAAGCCAAATTTGATTCTTGACATTTCTAATGTCTAATATGGCCACAATAGAAGAAAAGTAGTTTTCATCTTTTGCTTGGTTTTATTGTGTTTTTAGGTGACAAATTAAGTTTTTACCATTTCTGTTTTTGTGTAGAACTCTGGCACTACTTTAAGACAGGTGAGGGTGATTGCATAAAGTGTGATTTGCTTAGTACACGAAATGAGGATGTTAACTGTAAATATAAAGCCATTTGTTCAAAACTCTTTAGATAAATGCAGGACAGTACTTTTCATCTAAGACTGCTCTGGGAAAAAAATTGGGAAAAAATTCTTTTTTATCCTCTGTACTTTAACTGATAGAGCAATTGCTCTTCTCTGAAATTAATTGTTTTGTGTCCAAATGTTCCTTGGTAAAATAATTTGTCTCCATAAAATATGTTATTTTAGAAAAAAAAATAAATCAATTAAGCAAATGCATTTGAACAATGTCAAAGTAATTAACTATATTTCAGTTCTATTTAATTTAAAAAAAATCTATTTAGCTTTGTATGCTTAGTATTTTTGAAGTTTTTTTCATAAATATTGAGCATAGGCAGCCAATTTGTCATTTGTTTTATTGTAGGCATTGATTAAGTAAATATTTCAACTAAATCATGATAACATGTACAATTTTATATATTAGCATGTGGGATTTTATAACTTTATCAGCTTCTTTTTGCCCTCAAAATTGCCACCATTTTATTGTGGTATGAAAGAATTTAATGAAACAAGCATTGGACAATGAAAATACAGCATTGTTTAGTAATGCTATAGTTGGGACAAAATTACAAAAATGTTGCATCATAATTTGTAACAAGTTATAGAATCACAAAATGGTTGAGGCTGAGAGGAACTTCTGGAGGTCATCTGGTCCAACAAAACACAAAATAAAAACGAAAGTTAGAAACATCCACGAAACTTGAAACTTCACAGAATATATTTATTTCTTTCTCAATGCAAAATGCTATTTGTTTGTGCTTTTTTATTTCTGTTTTTTCTTTAAGGTTTTTATATCTTTTGACACAAGATTAAGTTTTTATGAAACTAGAAGCCGGACTTCTGCTATGTATTTCAAACCAAAAGAAGTAATTTTTTTAAAAATTCTTTTTATAACTGTTAAATAATTTAAGTTCTCAATGTAGAGGTGAATTTCATAATTTTTTTACGTCCTATGAATTTGCTCCAGATTTGTATTCTCCAGATGCAAAGACTTGGCTTGTTGGCACCAACTGTATTAGCCGATACAGCAAAAAAGTAAATTTTACTCATACAACTTCCCCAAAAGTAAACTCAGAGATGTCTCTGGGACCAACAGAACCATGTGAAAAATAAAATTTTAGCTGATTTTAATAGTTGGATATTGCAGAAGTGGATGTCAAGGACTTGATTTATGCCATGCAACAGAAGACAATCTTTGGGGTGCCTAAATTTACTGTGAGAGAAATTTATAGAAAGTCCTTAGGCTGCTTCTGGAGTCAATGAAAGCAGTGCAATATCTTAAGAAAGCAATCAAATTCTTGAGCTAATTTTTTACCTTTTTTTTTCTTTTTTTTAAATTGGCTGAACAGAAATGGGGTCATGGGGCTCATTAACCTTAATTAGGTTAGCTTAATCTATGTTGAAAATTTGCTTTATGAACAAGGTGCATACTATATTTCAGTTAAATATACACGGTCATATTAAATCAGTTTGGTTATGTGAATACTGTGCCTATAATCACAAATTAAATAGGGTCAAGGTCCATTCTTTGGACCTTGTAAAATGGCATAGCACTGTTTATACTTTAATAAAGTTTCTCCTTTTCCAAAAAAGATGTGTCTAAGCCATCTATTGCAGCAACCTCTAACTCTTGATATCTCTGAAGAAAAGGGCAGGAATAACCTGGGAACATGTGGTCCCTGGAGACAGCAAATCTATGTTACAGGCTTTACTAAAATTTTACAGCTTGGACACTAATACCTGAGGAGTAGCTCACCCCTTCAGCTGTACTCATAGCTTCCAGGTCAGATTTCCTAAATATTAATCTGGGACTGCACAGGATACAAATTTTCTTAATTAAAGTCTGTGGTTTGCAAGCCTGAAATCTTCCTTCTACCTTTCTTGGTAAAACCAAGTTTAGTTTCTCATCTCAAAACATACAAGTATTTGACATAGGGTGAACAGTGAGATACAGATATACAAACTGAAGTCAAGGTCTCTTTGTCTTTATCCACCACCTTAGTGTGAATATTTAGAAATGACCTTCTAAAAGAATTCATTAACAGTTCTCACTTCAACAGATAATAATTAAGATGTTCTTCGTCTTTTTTTTTATTATAATGTGACAATTTAATAAGCAGTAAAAGTTTGAATAGACAAACAATATTACAAGGATAATTTCAGATACATGTGAAGCAGTTTTTGATACCCTTGAGTATTTAGTTTTGCAATTACATGAAAGTCCTAATTACACGTTTTGTAAGTGAGAATTTTTCTAGTTACTCCTCTCTGTACTGCAATTTTTGTGAAAATTTGTTGTCCTTTTAGCTGTAACTCTGCGTTTTGGAGTGGATTCCTACATATTCATGAATTTGAATATATCAATTTGAATAAAATTATTTTCATTAAGCTGTAGTAGAAAAAAAAAATCCTTACTGTCATAACTCAAAAGCACAGAAGAAAAAATTATGGGTTGAACAAGGATATAGAATTTTGAAATAATTTATATTTCTGCTCAGTTTTGCTAGTAACTGCTATCTAGTTTTAGTGAATACTGCTAAGTTCTGATGTTATGTTTCACTTAATATCCCTTCTGTTAGTAATGTGTAGGTGTAGAACAAGAGATTACAGGCAACATTGCCCCTGATAAGTCACAGTTGTACTAATTACCAAAGAAGAGGAATAGCCTTGCCCTTAATGGGAGGAGGAGGAGGAAGAGGAGCTGAGCTGGGTGAAAGCTGTGTTCAGAGCCTGTCCTCAAACTTTTTTCATCTCTAATTCTGCTCTTTCCTCTTTCTACCTCTATTTTTTGTCCTGTGTTCTTCAGCTTGTTGATTTTCTACCAGTTAATCTACTTCTGCTTTCCTGATTTCAAACAACACAGAAGCCACTGCACCTCAAACTATTGTGAGGACAGATTCAAGCATTTCTGAATCTCTCATTAAATGATATCTCAAACCATTTTTACTAATTTTTGCTTCTAGGCAAAAGGGTAAGACCAAAACTGTAAAAACACTATAGACCAGAATTCAATTTCTTAAGGAGTTAAGTTTATTATCTAATATACAATGGTAGTAGACTGGAGTTAGATACCTATGAATAAACCCATATTTTTACTACTCATTACAATTATCCTAGTTAATGAACTATAAATTTAGACTATAAATTGTGATGTTATAAAAGAAGTTTCATTATCTAGGTGTATAAATATTGCCTCCCTTGAGACTTCTGGCAATCAATTTTAATTTCTCATCAAAACACAATTCTAGGGAACATTTTATTCTTCATTTTATGGACAGTGGAGAGTTAAATGAAGAAAGGAGCAGGAACAAGGAAACTGCGTTAAAATTAATTGCTATTAGTTGAGAAATCATTATGAAGGTTAATAAAGTATTTGTTGAATGGAAATGTTTACTCTTTGCTGTTAATTCAGTAGATGAGTAAACTTAAAACAGCCATTACAAGATGAAAACAAGAGATAAGCTGCTGAAGTCCTCCCAGTCCTTTATGGCTGAAATGTTTCCTTGTATTACACAAGCTGTGTGGTGAGAAAAGTTCATGGAAACTTGCCACTTCGGAGTAAGTTTAAGAAAACTTTGGGCAAGTTTAACTTATTAGTTTTCTTAATCTTTATAATCTTATTTTTTTATAGTACTTGAAAGAGAATATGCTAAGTTGACTATGTCTTAGTAGGTATATGTATTTGTATGTCTGTTTGTGTCTGTGATGAGTTTGGTAACTGATTTTAAAAGTTAATTAAAAATTTTCATGACTGGATTCAACAAGGATACAGTCCTGCTCTTCTATAGTTAATAATAGCAAAAACTAAGAAAAATTGCATGCCTGAGGAGAAACACCTGTAAAAAAATTGAATAAGCAATTTAATTTGCAAAGTGCTCCTTAAGATATGTAAGATTTCAAGATTCCAAGTAATTAAAAAAAAAAAAAACAAAAAAAAAACTCCCTTGCAAAGAATATAACCCCAAAAGAAATGTACAACCCAAACAAAAATATTCAGAAAATTCAGAAAAATTATAATTGGCTTGGTAAGAGTTTGGAGGACAAAACTATTTATATGAAGATGCATTAATTAACAAAGACAGTCTTTCTAGCATGTACTACAAAATTAAAATTTATCTGCCAAACACTAGTAATAAGCACATCTGAGTATATAATGTAAAGAATTCCTTTACACCATGTGAAGAGACAGTTATTTTAGGGCTGTATATATTTAGTAATATAAACTGCAATGGAATTTGCAGAATCTTTGTCAAGTTTTTGTTCCACACACGGACACTAAAGCAGTCCCCAAGGAACTACAGAACATCCTAAAACCAGGCTAAAGAATACCACAAAGCTTTGGAGGAAAAGGCAGGTTATGGGATGGGATGTTTTAATTGACCACTGGAGTAATTCCTCATGAGAAACAGCAGATATTCTGTGATCAAACTGGGTCCACTGACACACAACTGTAGGTAGGCACTGTAGTCATCTGCTCCAAATGTGCCCATCATCTTTTAACTCCACAGAATCAAACATCTCATATGAAACATTTAATTCTTCTAAGTTAAAAAAAATAAGACATTTATCACATTTATATGGTTTTCTGTACCTTTTAGTTTTGCTTCTGAGCTTCCACAGTGCGCTAGGTAAGGGTTTGTTTGTCATTATCATGACCTGTAAATAAATGACACCTTAAATCCTACTTGAGCTGTAATTTCTTTGATGGATATAAATGCTCCAAGGTAGAGGAGAACAAAGTATAATCCTGAGTATGTTACAGTTTATTGTCCAGTGATTTATATAACAGACATATAAAATGAAGTTTATACCCTATAAATTCCAACACATGTTTATCTTCCGAAACCCATTTAGTTTCTATGACATGCCAAAACAATTTATCACTTCTACTGTGCTACATTAAAATTGGAATTCATTGTTCATTTCTTCTTTTCTCTTTTGCAGACAATGCAGCAAGCTCCAAAGATCGAATGAAGAATAATGAAGCATGACACACTTAGAGCTTTGAAATATAAGAACCTTGGAAATAATTTTGATGCATGTAAAATAATAATGGAAAATAACAAAGAAAAACAATGCTGAAGTTCTTGACAATTTATTAATCAAAGATTGTAAAAGACTGATTTAAATTCAGCTTCTCATCCTTAGAATTAATTCTACATAGCTAAAAAAACTATGCATAAAGGACAGGAAAAGGGGAAATGTTAACCATGATTTGGCTGTAATAATTATGGAACGTGTTATATAGATAATATACTGAATATAGCACAGAGGTAACGATGCAGTGGTAAAGCACACTGACTTGTATTTCTAGTTGAGCTTTGGCCATGTTATTTTGAAACCATGGTTCTTATGGTTTAACCCATACACAGCTAAATAAAGAATTAGTTATGGTGGACCACAGACTCTGCATTCTGAAGCATTTTCCTGTGTTTGCACACAATTATTTTTTCTGAGTAGTAAATTCTGTCCTAAGAAAGAAGAGTATTCAAAAGGAACGTCACCAACAGTTATTCAACTACGTATACAAACAAATGAGCACATTCTGAAAAATAAAATAATTATATATAATGATGTTTCAACATGATATCTTCCTAGTTTCCAACTAACAGCAGTTCAGAAAACTTTTGAGCAAAAGATGGATACTCTCGTCATAACCTTAAGTATATTTAATTTTCATAAATAGTTTCCAATGGCCCTTAAACTGCTGCAACTTTCTTTCTTCAAGGACTTTCATATTTTCATTGTGCATTTTGTGAAGAATCTGCTTTCTTTTTCATCAAGAATTTGGTCATTGAAACATTGTTTCCTATTTCTCATTTTTCATGCTTTTCCCTTGCTAATAGTTTATTTTTCATACTCAAGTGTGTTAGTTCAATTTCTCCTTGTACAGAAGTTGGGTCTCAATTATCCCTGATATTTTCTTTTAAGTTTTTCTACTTCTGTCGTTTTTGTGTCAGAAGTACTGTCCACTGTATTCAAGATTTTTTTAAACTGCAGAAGTTTAACAATCTATGAATAAAAAGAATGGCACATAAAATAGCTAAAACCTATGTTGCAGTACAAGTGTCCAGACAAATTTAAAGATGTAAAGTGTGATATTGGCTTTGATCATTTGTGACCATCTACTACAGATATACTTTCTAAAAGCTTTTTTTTTCTCTTAATCTAATTTAAAAAAAAAAAACAAAAAACAAAAAAAACCCAAAAAAACCACCCCAAAAACAAAACAAAAATCCACAAAATAAAAAAACTCAACCAAAAGAAACCCCCAAAAAAACAAAACTCACACACACAAAATCCCACAAACCATTTCCATTTTGTGCATTTTTTTGGCATTTAGTAAAAATATTTGAGAATTGTATTATCCTAATAATTTGTCCTAATATATGAGTCACTTTAACCTCTCTTGCAATTTTATGTGTTTATTGTGCTAATTATCAGTATAACTCCAGCTTTTTGCTGCAGTGTGGGAGGAGAAATACTGTTCTTGCATTCCCTCTTACAGCAGATGACATTCTAGATAGTGCACACTTCTGACTTTGAATTAACCTTATTACCCTAAATTGGTCCTAGATGATAATGTACTCTCAGGTATAAATAGAATAATTTCAATTTCATTTTTTCTGTTCAGCATAAAATATAGAATACATTGTATCAAGCTCAAGAGAAGGGAAGCCTTAAATCAAAGTCTTGCTCAGGCAAGATGAAGAGTTTTACCTAGAAGCTGACCTGGTTTGAAGATATTCTAAAAAGAGGAAGTCATAGAATGGTTTGGATTGGAAGGAATCTTAAAGATCATATAGCCTAACCTCTCTGCCATGGGCATCTTTCACTAGATCAGGTTGCTAAAATCCCCATCCAACTTGATCTTGGATATTTTCAGTGATGAATCACCACAACTTCTCTTGGCAACTTGTTTCAGTGTCTCACCACCCTGAGAGTGAAGAAATTCTTCCTAGTACTTTCTACCTTCTTTCAGTTTAGTCATTCCTCCTTGTCCTGTCCTTTCAGGCCCTTTTAAAAAGTTCCCCTTCATCTCTCTTGTACACCCCATTTAGCTGCCAGAAATCTGCAATAGGGTCACTAGAGCAAACTCCTCCAGAGCTGGAATATCTTTCAACCTGTCTTCATGGGAGATATGCTCCAGCTCTGACCATGACTCTGGTCATTTTCTGACCATGGTTGTCCCCTGGACACTCTCCAACGGGTCCATATTTTGTACTGGGGACCTCAGGCCTGGATGCAATTTAATTCTTTCATTGTAAATGAATACAATATAAAAGTGTTTAATAAAGAGATAATGGTAAGTTAAAAATACAAAGTAGAAGCAGCCCAACAAAAGTTTTGGATTGAATCTATTACAAAGCCTAAAAATAGTCATAAAAACAAAGCAAACTTTATTGATGCAAATACTTAAGTTATTGTAATTTATGTCCAAACAAAACAAAGAATCCTATTTTAAAAAAAGAACCTAACTTTTAATTTTTATCTCATTTTTATCACTTCATATTGTCTATATGGCAAAAAGAAATCTTCATGCTTAAATTCCACTGGCATAATATTATCTGGGCTTTTTTTTACTTGGACAGAAGATACAGTTATGGATGCTGTGGCACTTTGCCATATTTACTACAACGTGTTTAAAAGTAAGTTAGGAAAAGCAAATAAAATCTTGTAATATAAACATCAACAGTCCACTATACTTTTTAAAAAAATTCATTATTATTTAAAAATATCTCACTTATGATTAATAGATTAACCAATTTCCTTAGAATAAAATATGAATATGCTTTTACTTCACAGTATACTCTAAGCACTTGTCTCTCTGAATAAAACTACCAAGACAAGTGAAGCCAGACAGTATTTACTTTCCTCTTTGCCATGAACTCAAAAGACTGAAGGAAAATCAAAGCCTTCCTGAACATGTTCTTCCTGCAAGGGCACCTTTTCTTATTGCTTTTTAAACCTCACAAACATTGCTTTCAATCCATCATACTAATTAGACTTTGGAACAGAATTTGAAATGTTCTCATGCAAAGACAGAAGTCCCAAAGACTAAGGTGTCAGAAATATTTTGAATTAACTGCAAAAGTACTGATGTCAAGAAAAGAAAAAATTTGATGCCAGTGTCATGACAGGAAGTACTGTAAATGTGCTTACTTGAAGAAATATTGAGCACCTTTGATGGGAATCTTCAGGTCAAAAATGAAAAATGTATCAAACAGACATGCAAGAGAGAAGTGCAAACACAAAATGTATGACAGATGTAAGGATGTTGAGCTGTGCATAGCTGGTAAGTAAAGTATTCAAGAGCAAAAACTTAAACCTAAAAAAGAACAAAACAGAGTCTGCAGCTTGGAAAAATTGGACATCAAGCCATTTCAAATAGCAGCACAGTGCAATTAATTTACCAGCAACTGGTCAACTCCTTAGGTGTCTTAAGGCGGTGATGAAAATATTAAAGTGGAGATTTAGAAGTTATTACTATTAGGAATTACTATTGTTACTATTACTATTATGAAGCTTTGTCCAGTAGATACTGCCTTGTATTTTTGTGTTTAGCCAATGTAAACATGCTAACATTCAACAAAGCTTGATACCCCAGAGAAGGCACTATCAAAAGGAATTTTGCCCATCATATTAATTTACATCTGTTAAAAGCATTTTATTTACCATAAAATATTTTTAAACTGGGAACCAAATATTCTTTTTCTTTTCATATTTTTAAAAGAACATACATCATTTGTCAAAAGCCTCTTTTTTTCCTCTACTACCTGGCTCCTTTTTCAAAACAAAGAGGATAAAATAATCATTTAAAATACCAAAGATATTGTGGGGAGAGAAACACAGTGACGTTTATGGTTCAAGGTGATTGCTACAGACTAGCAATAGCACAGCAGACAAAAAGCTACATTAGTGAGGCATTGGGTAAGATTTAACATGCTCTGCAGGAAACATCACAAATGTGTATAATTAAATATATAAATATGATGAAAACTCTTATCAGAATTAGAGATGCAGATGCCTCTTCTATTATATCCATTGACTTTGTATTATTGTATGATCTATCTGAGCAAGTCAGATTCTGAATGGTGCAGAAATTCAGAAAAGTGATGTCTTAATAAGTTAAGTATTATGGACTTCAAACTGGCAAAAAATTTACTTAGAAATAGGAGACAAAGATAGTTGTTTTCATGAAGCACAATACAATGTTAAACTACCTTCTCTTCTTTGAATTCCTTTCAGATTTGTCATATTATATGTATTGTAGTTACACAAAGAAGTGAAAAGTGGCTCTAACTAGAGTTATAACAGAAATCTTTAATCAGGAGCCTCAGCTGAGTTGTTCCTGAAATTAGGTGAGATAAACTTAACACATCTTTGACATGCATTGAGGAGTACACATAGAAATGCCAGTGAGATCATGCCTTTTATTTTTTGTAATATAATGATTGCATACCTGCTACTTTTCATTTTCTAAAGGAGGAGTAGGGTTGATTTTTTTGTTGTTGTTCACATTTGGAATTTTGGACTAATCTCAATTTAAAATAAACCCAAGTACTTAAACCAGTCTTTTGATATGTTGAAATCTTCTCAGTGCTTGTTAAAAAATCTTAATCTATTGATATTTTTTTTCCAAAAGAAAACAGAAAATCATCAAATTAGTTTGATCCTACTACTTGTCAGATGAAATTAAATAACATGGAGACTCTGAACATCATTAAAGTCAAAATGACCTTAGAATTAACCTATCTAAATTCTTAGGATTAAACCATCTTAACTTAACAGTAAAGGTTATATAAAAGAAGAAAAAAACAAACAAACCAAAACAATTGTATCGGTACAGCTAATTTGTTATAAAGGATACTAGACTACATCAAAACAGATAAAAACCTGCTGTGCTGACTGTGCACCATAGGAAAGGAAACTTGACATTTTAAAAACAATTAACTACATTATCATTATTAATATAGTACACCAAACAAACACAAATTCTTACAATTTAAATATATACTTTTAAAGGTAGACTTTTTTTGTTAAACTATTGCAGTGTCAACGTGTTCTGTAACACTCAGATGCTATTGTTATACTGGTGATAAAAAAACCCTTACGATTGTCAAGGACACATTGACAATATAAATATCGTATATTAATAGGGCTAATAGAAGATAATAATGTTCATAATTTAAACACCAACACATGCAGAAAGCTCATTAAGATAAAATTCTGCTTGTATTGGGTCCAACTGTTCATTTTATGTCAAAGTTTGGATCTCCGGAGAAGTAAGGAGAAACTAACCTTTGTGTGATAAGAGCATTCTAAATCATAGAATTAGATGCAAAAAGAGAAGAGATGGGTTTGAAAGACCTGTGACTCAATTCAGTTGTCTAAACAGAGATATCTTAAATAATTTGAGGTTTCCTGGCTGGGTGAAACCCAGATGGCTTCAATGTGCTAATCTAAGAAGATTGGTGTCTCACAGGTAGTGTCTTAACTTTCAGACTTATACAAATGTTTGCACACTCTTGCATGTTGTAGTAGCATCTTTTAGTCAGATATAGACAGGGTCACAAAAGACACAGTCAAAATTTCCAACAATGTCCTATACAATATAACTTCGAAAATATTAATGTCATTTTTACTTTAATGATGTTCAGAGTCTGCATGCAATTTAATCTCATCTGACAAGTAGCAGGATCAAACTAAACTCCTGATTTTCTGTTTACATTTGAAAAATAACCTCAAAAATCAATAGATTAAGATTTTTGGACAGGGATGCAGAAGAAGTCAAGCATATCAAAAGGCAGTATTTAGATAAGTCAGTATGGGTTTTTGTACTAGTTGGGATGACCTAAGGATCTTGCAGATCTATACTTGCAAGTTTCCAGAAAGATAGTTCCTAGATCATACTTGTCAGCTCCATATTCTGGAAAACACTAGGGTACATCAAAGTGGATGGATGCCAGTCCATGGTCAACCATGTTCTTCCCTACATTTTTAAGGTGCGACTTGAAGCAAATCAGCCCAATTTGAAGTCTTCTCCAAATCTTTTTTATTGTGCTTAATTTTTTCTAAAAATTCTTTCAATGAAAAAAGAAAGAACAGATTTCCATCATTCATGTGCTTTCAAATTAATTGTATCCTGTGGTTTCAAATTACTTATACCCTATAGCTAGAGTATATTTGCTACTGAATTCATTTCATAATACCATTGTAAAATACAGTGCTAGAAAACAATGAAACTGAAGAGTCTATGCCTTGTGAGAAAATGTAAAGATAGCTAAACCTGATGGAATTATTGCAGCCTGACTGCAGTACTGATGAGGAATACTTTCCAGCCGGACATGAAACAGGATTTATCTCCCTATAGAAGAAACAGCATGGTCAGGATCTATGGGCAGTTCCTTGAGACCTTCCAAAGTCATTAATGAAACTCTTTAAAACAATCTGATAATTCCTTGAATTCATGTCTCAGATTTCAAGTGATAGATATATACCAAAATATAAAAACAAAGACCGAAAAAAGCTACGTTTAAACAATACCAACAAAATTTGGTTCCCTGTATGTCCTTCCTGTTAACCTTCTTTTCTTTTATTTATTTATGTTTCACCTACAAAAACATAACATAATTGTGTAGTATTATGTATAAAGTTTATGTTACGGTTTTTCAAGGGAATAACACTAATTTAACATTTACATGAGAAAAAAAAATAGAGGCGGGAAAATTAGGTACATTTTTTAATTTAGATTTTTTTAAATCTAAAAAACCCATAATCATGTTTTCAGCAATAAAAAGAATAAACTTGATATAAATTTAGCTCTTCTTGTTTTTTTTGGTTTTTTTTTTTTGTGAAATACTGGAAAAAAGTTTATTGAAATTTAAAAAATTAAGTTATACTGGTCTTGCAATAACTAACCGGTGTTTTTAAATTTCATTTTGCTGTGATTTCATAAAAATTCAAAATGAAACTTGGTCCTAATCTAATGCAACTGCATTTTGGAAGTATTCTGGATGAAATTATGTTTATTTTATTTTTGAAGCTTAGTAATAGGTGGAGTCATGTTATTGTTACATATAATAAATTGCTATAAATTATTAAGTATTTGTTTTCTTTGCAATTAGCATGCTATTTTTGCTAATCGGTGTGATAAAATATGTACACCCATTACTAAAATTAGGATCTGTATACAACAGATAATATAAAATTATTATTTTAAGCACACTTTCATGTAGATATTTTGTGACTGCATGCCATAGTTCAGAAATAAACACCCTGATGCTACTTTAAAGTCCTGTCAAATATACATTTATACCCCATAATGAAAATGTACCTCCCTCTCTACTGGTTTTTTTCCTTTGTTTTCTTTCCTTTAAACTTCCGTTAAATTTTACAAAATTATTTGAAAACTGCCAAAACCACAATAACGCAAGATACCTACTCTATGTAGCCATGGATTAATTGCTCAGGAGACAGTAATTATCATACAGGATATCTCTGAGAATGTGTAGTCATTTATGATTCAAAGACCCTGCTGGTAAATCCTTGGCTAACCATATGATAAAACTAGACATTGTAGCCCTTTGAAACTTCTGATAGGTTTTGCAAAAACACTTATCTAAGCACTATGAAACAATTTTCTGTGAAGTTTGCAACTGAAGCCAAGTATATAATAGATATCACCAATGGATATTGATTGGAAAAGTTCGATAGTGTAAACAAGCATTAAGTTTTGCTTATTGGTCAATTTCTGGGGAGAAAGATTTATTCTTGCTACATATCCAAAGTTGATGACCTGCCTGCAAGCAGCCCTAGGTCAGCAGCAGAATTCAGTGCACCTGTATGACATAATAGCCTGATACAAGGGTAGAACTCCAGGAATGCTTGTCCTGTCACCCAGCACCCAGACCAGGACTTTGGTCCACTGTAAGTCCACCAGTCCCACAGAAATGTCATGGACATTCCAGAGTATTTCAGGTGCTACTGAGGGCCTAAAGTGCAACTGAACCAAAGTCCTAAATTACAGAAGAGAAGTAATATCTGTAACAGGAGAAGTAAGGCATTTAAAAAATAAGAAAGGAAGGGAAAATGTGAAGAATCATGAGTAAAATAAGGAATGGGTTCAGATCACTATTCAGGGACTTTATTCTCAGTGATTACAATGCAGATGTCTAAACATGAGCTATGTTACACAGCTCACACAACAATCAATGAAGATCCTGTTCTTAGAGTTAATGAAAGTGTGGGAAGCTGAATATTCAGCTAAAGCAGATAATAAATCTGATCAATGGAATAATTCTAGGTTCCTCTAAATAGGAACAATGTTTATTTTCTGCTTTTTACTGGTTATGTTTTTTTAAATGTTAGAGTATCAGAGACAGCTGCACAAAGCTGGCAGATTTAACATCTTTTAAAATTAAAGATCTTGCCAGCTCCTTATCAGTTTAAATACAATTGCCTTGATTTACATTGCGAAGAAAGACAAGTAGTTTTGTTCCATGTTTTCACATATAAAGGTTGTAACACTGCATTTTTAATTTATGATTGATAGTTTTGAGACTATAACTGTTTGATATTTTTTCAGAGAGTTATTTGAATCTTTATTAATGGAACCTTCAGCTCTGAATTCATCACACATCAGATTCTCACGAACATGAATACATTTAAATATTCAAAATAATGTGTCCAAAAGTGAGGAGTGCACTCTTAAGATGGTGCAATAGACACAATTTGTCAAGGCAAAACCAAGCACAGTGAACTAAAATGTAAGTCTTATTGTAGGAATGTACCTAATTTTAGAAAGCTGTGATGAAATCATGTGTGAAAATTTCAGGTGCTCAAGAAGTAGTAAATGCTAATCTAAGACTACATCTTGACTATAGTAATTGCAACTAATGCAAATGTAAAGTTTGGATAGATACTGACAGCAATTCCACTAAAGCTATTCAGGGTTCAGGATAGTTTTATAGCCCAAGTATCTCTTCCATCCCTTTTCCAGGCATTTTCATGGCCCATGAAAAATTCTTCATTGCTCTGACACCAATATATGATGTACAAGGGGCACCTTCCTAGAATGCAGCAATCTCAGCAACAACTGAAGGCATAAGAAAACATTTAAGATTGCTCATAGTGAAGTTAATTTTGTACTTCATTCTGAACTGGAGCTAATTATAATTTTTCTCAAGATTCTCAGATACTGCTTCTCTGAAAAAGTCAGATATGACAATCATTCTGGCCTTCTCAGAAAAGATAAATTAAAGAAACAAGGAATTAATGGAGATCATCAAAGTTAAATATTTCCAGGAGGACAAGCTTAGAGAAACAAAGAAACACTCACAGCAATATAGTCATGTGGTGTCTGAAAATAGATCCCTGTAGATGCCTGCTCCCCAGAAAGACAACAGTGCTGTGGCTTACCATACTCATTCTGAAAACCGTAGCTGGGACAGGAGGCTGGATATACAGCATTTTATTAGTTAATTAATATATTGTGTGCTTCAAGAGAAAACCATAGTTTGTAAAAATATTTAATAAATGGAATAAAAATGGAGTAAAAAACTTTCAAAGCTGCAAAATTGTCACTGCAGTTTCCTAATTCTCTGAATACGCCATGAAAATGGCACTTAGGATAATAGAAACTGCTGTAAGTCAGTTTCCTTCTGAAACAGCATATTTGTCATTTGTTATAGCCTGCTGGTTTATATTACAGAACAATTGTCATTTCCTGTAATTGGTGATATGTTGACTATGAAACAGAGGAAATAGGACTATCAAACAAAGAATATTATTCATGGTAAAAATATTGTAAATATATTGTAGCATTGCAGCTGATACTTATTGGAAAACAGCGCATGCAATTGAGCTGAGGACCAAATCTCATACCCTTCTTTGTTCATAGATAATATTTTATATAAGTGCAATGTAGGTTCTATTGAATAATGACACTAACTGCTATGCTAAATTTGTAAGCCTTGAAAAACATGTTTTGGTTTAAACAAGCACTTCATTTAGCATAGTACATTGAAAGTGATTGATGTCTACCTGGCATTAGAGTATTTACTTTCATTCAGGAATTTTCTTGGTAGAATTACATAATCTGCTTCATAGAGGAGTAGAAATTATTTTACCCAGATTTTCCACAAAAAAAGCTAGGCATGTAATCCAACCTAGGAGCCTCAACTCCTTACTTGGCCAATGATCAACAAAAGGCTTCTACAGAGGTAAGGACAAGTAACTTCTTTTAAGCAGCTATTTAAATAGAGGGGGGAAAGTCCCTGGGTACAATGTACTCATTTACTCAGTTTATCAGAAGTCCGTATATCTAAATTTTAATGATTGGTGTAACCACCTTCCACACATGATATCAAAATATCACAGTCTTGATAGTTCTGCTGTCTTTCAACTTCTTTGTGTAGAGGAAAATAATCTTTCCAGCTTAAATACTGGAAATACCACACATGCTGAGCTTGTGTTTTATGGGCAGTAAAGCAGTCCCAGAAAGAAAAAGGAAGAAAAAAGAAAAAAGTTTAAATTTATTCCATATAACTGTGGATGTCTGTACATAAAGATTCCAATCTCAATTAGTAGCAAAATAATGAAGCAACCTTAGCAAATAAAATCTAATCATAATTACAGAAATTAAATAATTTTTAAACTGCTCTAGAGGATAACAACACTATACCAATAGGGCATGTCTCACTTGTATGCTATCTCTCTGACTGGAAGAAAAAGAAAAATAATAAAGTTTGTAAGTCTGTCAGACAACTAATGGCAATAAGCATAATTAGCTCCAGGTTGATAAGTATACAAAGAAGATTTTGTTTATTTTTTATTAAAATTACCAAAAGCTGAAGTACAGAATTTTCAGATCTCAGTATTATTTCAGTTTTGTGTGTCGCCAGATGTTTTGCAGCTGGACTTGGCAGAAATCACTAGGGTAGCAGTAATGTTATGACACATGAAGCTGTCTTGCAGTTTATTATTTCAGAAGAGTGAACTGCAGTGAGACAAGCCTTTTTGTTTATGCTAAGTAAGAAATCTAAATGGATTAAACCAACGTTGGGTCAAGTGCAATTTCAAGCTTTTTCTTTTCAGGATTCTTAGAAAGTATTTCACCAGTCTGCATTTTGTCAAAATTTTTGTTTTTTCTTTTGAAATGACACCATGCTCACCTTCAAATTCTAAGTATAAAGAGTCAATATCAAAGGGATTTTAGAATTTTGCCAAACAAGCTTCCTACATTTTAGAAATAGCCTTCTTTCTTCTTAAATGCTGTGCAGAACACTAGTCTTGAACTATACTAATGAAAAATATGTTTTTAGCACAATGGCTCACCTTCAGAATAATTTTAGCCTAATCTCTTACATCCTATTAATATAATCCTTTCGAATTTAAGATAGTTAGACATTTTTTGGATAATTTTTATTGGTTAATAAAAATATTTATTCACATTTTTGATTTTGCACTCATTCAAAAGATATTTCTTCATCGTGTACGCTTTTACTCATTTATACATTTTTAAGAAAACAATAAGGTTAATGATAGCTAAAGTAAAAATTTCAACCTGACTTTAAATTAGTTATGCATAAAAAGATACCAGAAAGTTCTGTGTATCACAATTCACTAATGTTCTGATATGAATATTAAAACTTATGACACTACTATCTGCAGACGTATTTCATTAGTGCTTCAGGATTCTCAGCCTTTTGTATCTTGCTTTCAAGATAGGCTATTTTAACATCTTTATTCCTCTAAGAATATCAACCCCTATTTTAACATCTTTATTCCTCTAAAAATATCATCCCCATCTTTCAGGCAGACAAAAATAATGTACAAAATATGACTCCAGTATTTATTACAGTCATATTAGTTGTGTCTTTTCTCCCACTGAGAGACAAAATCCTCTTTTACCAATAATGACAGGAGGGCCTATGCCTCACATACACTTAAAGGGTAACTTTTATTAAGTATAAGATGCTAGCAGTTAAATCCTGTGTTGAAAAGCACCGAGAAACCATTTCCTGCAGGGAAAAAATGTCTAGAAAAAGCATTTTATTTTTTGTGCCATATTATAAAGGTTTCTCTAGGGAGAAACACTATAGGCAAAAAGAAGCAATAATACTATATAAAATTTAAAATAATAAGCATTAACTGGAAAAAATCCATTAATAAGTGAAGCTCATGGACATTGTTATATTTGTTGATTTTGAGTTTATGATGCATGTCTATGTTCTCAAATGGAATTGTTCTTTGTGAAGAATCATTTAACCAGTGCCAAAAAGACAACTAGAGCTGAACATGGCAACCTATTCTTGTTTCTTTTCCCAATTATGGAAAGAAAAAAAATGTAGAAGCAAAGGTTAAATCACAATCTGCAGGCTGCTTTTAGTGTTGACTTTTCTATTTCAAAAATGAATGTAGGCATTTCCTTCTTACTTTGTATAGATTTTATGCTATTTTAAAAGGAATAAGAGCTTAGAAATCAAGGTAATGAGCTGTTTTGTTTGGATGGTCTCAAAGCACTTCGGTTTATATGAAAATAATTGAAATGAAAGGTATTTTCTATGCAGCAAGTATTATTTTAAAAATTGCCACATTATCTTTTTATCCATTGTACTATAATGATGATATGGTAATTTAACTAAGAGATTAATTATATAATCTACAGTTTCTGCTAGTTCATTCTAGAATGTCTCTTTGACAAAACTGTCTCATTCACTAAAATGCAATAATATATACATTTATTCAGAATTTTTTATATCTTTTATTTTATTTTTTTAATTTTTATTTTTAAAGACTTGCTACATGGTTTTCAATTTTGCTGACATAACATTTACTTGTTGCTAATGATAATATTCTAAATAAGCCAGCAGTTTATTTAGAATAGCTTATTGGCAATATATCTGAAGTAGCTTGGCCACCATTTCCTGATGATAGTAATAAAATATTTCCCTCAGGCTGTATGATTCCTCTCACTACTGCATTAGTCTAGTTGCTCAATGAAGTATCCACGTGAATAATAAAACAAACATGCAATTCAGAACAATATCAGATCCAGAATGAAAAATAAGATTTTTCAAGTCTACTTTCCTCTGAAAATAATTTATCACTTAGAGATTTTTTTACTGTTTTAAGAAACCAAGATATTCTGTAGGTTTTCACAGCTACAAAGAGGTGTTGCATTTCTGTGTTAGTCAGTAAAAAACCTTAAAGAATGGCAGAGTGATTAGATGAACCCAGATCAGGTCAAGGATGAAACACCTTCCTGTTCTTTTTTTTTTTTTTAACTCATAGCACAAAAGGGAAGCAAAGATCTGCCAATTAAATATTTGGAGGTTTTTTTGTAAGGTGGAAGTTAAAGTATATGGAAAGGGGTTTCTAAAATAAAAAATTTAAAAAAAAAAAAAATCGCAATTTTACGAGTAAGGGACAGCAACCATGACCCTTGGGCATTGCAAATGTCCAGTACAAGCAGATAGTTATTGCAGTGGCTCTGTGGATCTTAGTGCTGCATTTTACTTTGCTTTCACACTGAAATGCAACGAATGAATTCTGTAGATGTCTATGTAGGAAGAGTTTTCTCATAGACTACCTAGATAATTTCATCAATTTGAAGTTCTCAGGGATTATTTCTGTCAAACATAGAAGAATTAGTCTATTATTATTTAGTCACAATATTCTACTGCTATCACTAGTTTGAAAGACACTATAATAGAAAGATTAAGTGCATGTCCATTTTCTCATACAAATAGAGGTAAATGTGTTTACACACACCATTTTTTCCTTTCCTTCTTTCTTCTTCCTTTCTCATTTCCCATTTTCTTCTCCTCTCTGTTCCTCTCTTGTAATTCAAGGTCTTCTGAGGACTTTATGCAGATTGTACATCCTACTTCTATGTTTGCAGTATGCAAGTGTCAAAGTGTTTAAAAGATAATCTGAAAGTACCAGGAGTAAGGAAAATGAATGTTAGACTTCTTTATGTCTAAGTAGTCATAGTTAAGCAGGTTTTATAAGATTAAATTGGCCCAGACCTTAAAAAACAAACAACAAACCTGTAAGTTTCAATATGGAGAAAGTAAATTTTGAGTGAAAAAAAGACAACGGGAAAGTACATACCAAGTATTAGCAAAGAAGCCAAATCTAAACCAGTTTCAATTTAATAGAAGGAAAATAAATACATAACTGTTTTTCTAGGGATCCCCAGATTGCGCAGCAGTCAGTAGCAATGGGGGATATCTAGAAAACTTGAAGCATGTATAATGTGATTTGGATGTTCCATGATCCTTTCATATTTAACACAGATAAATTCTTGTAGTATAATTAATTTGAACTGTTTCATACTTCTCCTTTAGGATTAGATGTACTGTACTTTACTGTACTTGCAGCAATGGTCTAGTATAGTAAAGTCAAAGGATATTTGAATTCCGTGTACCTTACTTCAGTTCCATTTTCCATGTAAAACTCAGTATGACTGTCAGTTTAACATTTGTATGAAACTTTCACAAAGTAAGCTTCTGTAAATTCTTCACAATTGTTTGTGTTTATTTAAAAACCTGTAAGTCTTCCTATCAACAGTCAAAATCTCCAATTTGTCCACTATTTTCTCCTTATTGCCACTAAGCCCTTTTTTTCAGTACTTTCTCAATTCCTTACGAAGGAGTTCTTGGCAGGAAGATTCCTTCTTTTGAACTTAAAGGTCCTCAAAAGTAAATTCTTCAGTAGAAATACTTATTATCTAACTCTGATTATTACTCAGTTATAATGGAATTCCCTTAATATGCTGCTTCAGTAAGAATAGTATCAGTTGTGAGGCATATGAAATAATTCCACCCGATAAATCCCATCATTTACAATTTGCAAGAATTTTATTTCTTTGTTTAACACAAAACTGAATAAGGAACTGTCTGCAAGTAGCATATCTTTTATTTACATTACATGAGATAGAAGTACAATTCCTAGTTTATGTTTATAATGTATGCAACATTTAAATTGTCACCTTCAAGGAACTTTCAGTCTGTACAGACACCTTGAGCATTTAGTACTTTCTTGAATATGGAAAAAAATTTAAAAACTGACTCATACATTACAACAGTTGTGGTTGTCAAATCCCTTCAAGAGATGATATTGTTTTTTAGACTTCATAAATGATTCATTGTAGACAGATATTGAAATAAATGGTGCTTATATAATTGTTACACGTGGCTGGTATTTACCTCTTTAGAAGCTTCATTTCTATATGTCCTTGATTTTCACAATCCAAATCCTAAAAGGAGACAAACTTGTCCAAAATGAGTAGCTTTCACAGGGGCTTTACACCTCTTACAAAGAAGATACAATTATTTTCAGATGTAATCCCAAAAGTTTTTCTCATTTAGGTTTCTAATTATGTTCCCTGAAGTTACATAAGCATATCAGATGGAGCAAAAGTGTGAGAAATTTAAGGCTTTGTCCAGTCATAAAAAGAAGGTCATATTTACAGGAAGTTTAATATCACTGGTGGTGGTGGATGGTATTCGTGGTAATGAGAATTTAGTTGTCGCAATAGTTTATGTACAAGGTGACTGAAACAGGAAGTCTCAGTACAATCAAATTCTATCACTTTTAAACTACAGAAAAATGCAAGTAATTTGATCTAGATATTTCAAAGATGTAATAAGGATATAGCAAGGAGCACCTGTTATGAGTTACAAAAACTAGAAATAAATATTTGTTGGAAAAGAAAAACAAGAAATAAACTACCCTCTCCTCTCCCTTTTTTTTTTTTTTTTTACTGCTCACAGAAATGAGTAAGAGGAAGTTTTGAAGGCAGAAGGCAACTTCAATAAGACCAACTGTGAAATTTATGAAACTTAAAAATGAGAAGGAATGTTTGCAAACATAGAACATTGATCTTAAAGACAGAATCACAACTAAACTCAAGAAATAGCAACAGAAATCACAAGGAAATTAAATGAAAGGTAAAAAATGTTTAGAGAGTTCTGTCTTATATATACAATATTTGAGGATAAAGAATAAGACCAAATTATCCAAAAGCATCAAAAAGTATACAAGTGCAATAAACTACTAACTTGCCTGCATCAAAATAGAGGATGGAGAATTTTAAAAAGTGAAAAAGGAGAAACTAGTGTGAGTTAATTAAAAATTGCATAATCATACAGGAAAAAAAAAGATAAATTGAGAAAAATATGTAAGAAATAGTTATATAAATATAGTCTAGTTTGTCTGCATAGTGTGCTCCACACATGAACATTCACACACACCTCTCTCACTGTCCCTTCCCTGTGACAACTTCTCTTCCTTTGGGTCTTGAAAAGTTTCAAATTTAGTAAGTTCAGAGTATTTTATATGTTCACCCATCTCTTCCTGCTAGTAAATCTAATTGAAGGCTAAAGTAGTTTTTCAAACCCTACATTATATTGAAAAAACTGCTTTATTTTCCCAAAGCACATTTCAGTATCCCAATAATATACTCAAAGGATCCACCTCCACATATCTCTTAGTTAATGCAAGACATCCCTACTCTGTTTAACTGGTTTCATATTTGCATAAGGATACACAAACTATGTAAAGATTTAAAAGTTTAAAAAACTTGGTTTCAGTAGTTTAGCAAAAAAAATCCTAATAATTTAATCTCATTTAACCTGAGATTTCAAATATATGTATGAACTGCTACCTTTTCTATTTAACCTTTCTTGTCAGTGGAGAAATAAGGGTATTTCTAGTGTGGATTCCCTAGCACAGACTAAGGTATGTATATATATACTTTGCATCAGGTATAAAAACTACTTTTTCTCCCTGTCCAGGAATTGTAGATGTGGCCCTGAGTATTTTACCCTATGTAAATATCTACAGCATCAGAAAAATCTCTCCCCAAGTCTCAGGAATATTTAGAAGTGTTGAGCCTATGTTTATTAAGAAGTCTGCTGACAAAATACAAGCCACACAGCAAAACAAATCAGTTTTCATGACGATTTGGCAGCATAAGTAAAATGATAAAATAGATTCTTAGTGCATCTTCATAACCTAGACTTTGAATTGAAGCTATATTTTATCTTATTCATCAAGATAGTAGATATTCAACAGAACATTGTGACAGATGATTATTTGAATAAAAATATTCTCAGCTATATTTCTAACTGTTGGAAAAAAAAAACCATGTTATTTTGATGTGTGTAAAGGAAGTTGTATTATTAAAATTTTCCATACTCCTCTAAGAGTCAATCTGACAGAAGAGTTGTTCTGGTTTTATTTGCCATAATACATATATTGTCAGATACCAATCATTTACTTCAGACACAGTTGTTGAAAGACCTAAGAAAATGACAAAAAACCTACTAAAACATCCATTTAAAGATGACAAAAATCCAAAAAGAATATCTGCAAGACAGTTGCATATTATTTATTCCTGAAAAGTATGCATCAGCTACTAAAAGACCAGATTCATCCCCTTCATTCATACAAGAAGGAAAAAAAGCAAAATTGAAGAAAACAGCTACGCAAGATTTTGCATGCCGATGCCAACTTAAAGAACTTGTCTTCTATGAATCAGAAAATGCAAACAGAAGAAATCTGTGGCTTCTGTGCCACTTGAAAAAAATTTAAATGGTCTACCCATATTTGATCCATTTCTTCTCCCTAAGCTTTTTTATTCCTGTATATCTCCCATCTGAGATGCAAGAAAGTGTTCTGTCATAAGTAATTATCTCCATATCAATTTATTTATGTACTGTATATGGTGAATATACGAGGACATGGGTTGTCCCAGAGGTTTATGTAGATCAAAAGAACTTTTAGAGTGAAATATTCAGAGGCATGTATGAAAAATCAGAAAAAGCTACTCATTAAGAGATTACTATTGGGGCAAAAATTCAGTTAATTCACTGTTTGATTTAACAAAGATTAACTAAAACTAAGGAAGATTTTAATTTTCTTTATGAAAGCTTGTAAGCTATAGCAATAAATAGGAATCTGTGCAATGTTACAGTACAAAAAAAGAAAAAGCAACAAAACCAACAACCCTGAAGGCTTACTCCTGCAGAGTTATTTACATTTTATCAATTATGCTATATGTTTATGTCAAATGGCTTATTGCTGTCTTCATCATTCTGTTGATTACAATTATGCAAAGTTTTGTAAATTCTTGAAAGACTTTTTATTAATTCTGAGACTGCTAAAATACATCACAAAATCTCTTGGAGACTCACACTTTATGAATTAAAATTACGACTACCAGAGCCATTCTTAGTTGTCAGAAATAAAATACAAAGTAGTATTAGAAAACAAAATATCAAGAAAGAAAATAATATGTGGAGAACTTTGGTGGATAATATGTGGTAGAGATTTGACTCCTATGCATAAACATACTAGGAAACATATAAACTATTTAAAAAAAAAAAGTTGTTTTCAGAAAACTGTAGAAAATCTTAGTTTTGAAGGGATCTTGGGGGACTTTCTGTCCCAGCCTTCCGTTTGAAGCAAGACCTCAGTACCATGACATGATTCTGTTACCTAAGCATCAGAAACTTTTCAAATTCCTTCAACTCTTGATTTTTTTTTTTGTTTGCCTCAAGTGGTATCAATTATGAGACAACACTTCTCTTTGTTTCTGTCACCCTAATGTTCTATGCACCTTGCTGAAGAGTTAAAGAACAATTTTAGACTTAAGCGGACTAATTTGACATAAAATTGCTAAAATACAAAAAGTAGAAAGGAATAGTGTATAATGATGTCCTATAACTACCCAGTACAAATGCAGATGGAATTTACTTAGAATTTTTTGTCTTGTTTCAGTCAAGTAAAAGAGAAATAATGTTCAATTTAATTAAATTTTGTTGTTTGGCCTTCTGTTTTATTAATATTATAATGCTCAAGTAATATCATCAGTTAATCTTTGATTTTGTGCTGTAATATGACCATTTTCTTTAACCTGTTTGAACAAGGGGATGTACATAAAAATAGTTAGACAATCAACACAAATATTTTCCCTATACTGTTAATCAATAGCTGCACTTTCCAAGCTTGTTCTCATCCAGATTATACCAAGAAAGTTACAAAAATACTTGCCATAAGTCACTGACCATATATGATTTATATTTTTAGGTTTCTTCACTACATATTTCTTATAAATTTGTGTAAACATTTGTATGAGAGTTGCATTTCCATTTGCCATGTGACCTAGGATAAAAAAAATGCAACTCTTTTAAAAATAGCATCTGCTCCAAAGAAAGAAATATGTTTCCACTAATTAAATCAAATGCAAATAGCAAGTTATTACATGTTCTGAAAAATGGTTCTGACATGTTTTTTAGTATTCCTGAATGCTAGTTTTTACTGCCTCAATTCCAATTTACAATTTGCTACAATATCTGCAGAATGGCATGTGTTAATAGTGCTATATTTATGTGTGCCAGGTAAAAGAGGCTGATTAATTCAATGCAGCCATCTCCAACATACATCTCCATTGTTAATGCTATACACAATTTAACTGCCTAAATAAACTACTTTTCAGTGTAAAACTAACGAGAAAGGACGAATTTTCCAAACAAGAGCATCTTTCTGTGATCTAGGTGGACCATGCCACTCCATATGGAGAACATTCAGGCTAATAGCTGTGTTACAAAAGCTGCCCAGCCAAAGGGGACAGCAGCAGCTGTACATGCTGCTTCCTTGTTTTGAGCACCTGAATATGCTAAATATTCCAGATGGCTGGAGAGTAAACAAAAGGGCTATTAACACCTCGATTCATAACCTTGACGTGATGGTAGTTACTGCATTCAATCGTGGGTGGTAATAAAGCTTTCTAAATATTTCACAGGCAAGGACTTTTGTGTGTATCTGTTCAATATGTTGACTAATATCTGGACCCTTTAGACTGCAATATGTTCTTCACAATATGCCCTGCTTTATTTTCAGGCATAATTTATATAGATAAGGAGGGTTTGTGTGGCATGTTTGCAAATTAAATGTTATTACCTATTTAGAAGCGTAAGTAATATTATGTAAATTATATACATCAGCTATTATTGCAAGTCTGTAAATTATCAGACTTTATCAAGGATACTTAAACATTCCAACTTTTCTTCTGGAGAACACAAATCAGAAAGGCTTGCATTTTGGTAACTGTAGGGAAATATTTCAGAGAAATAATCAAGCTGAACCAAACTACAAAGCAGCATCCCTGAGCCAAGAAAAAATATTGTAAAGTTTGACTTTCTTCAACAGAATACGAGTGAATATGCTGCAATGAGACATGTCTATTAATTCTTTTCAGATAACAGTCTATTTAGCTTTCTGTATACTTTTATACTTAGTTAATTCATTTGCAATCCTTCCAGAATGAAAAAGGAGAATTTTTTCAAAGCATGAGCGTACATATACTCATAAAATTCCTTGCACAGTTTTTTTGTGTACTATCATTAGATATGAAATATAAAATAGTCTTTCCATGTGTATTTACAACATTTTTTTTCACACAATTCCTTTTTTTTTAATCCACAGCAATGCAAATGATTACTTTAAAATGTAGAGAGATGATTAAAAAAGACAAATAACTTGAGCATATTTATACTTGCTTTTGACACTCAGTTTTTACAAAATAAGATTTAAAAAACTAACCAATAATTTTAATTTTCTACTAACCAAATACTGTATTTTGTCCTTTAAAAGCAGCAAAACTCCAACCAAGATATGAACTTTGGCTATTCTATTTTGCAGGGTTTTGTTTTTTTTCTACCATGTTTAAACTTGAATACTTAAGCATTAGAAATATCACCGCTGAAGATATCTAATCCAATAATATCAACATTAACATATCTTTAAAAAAATAAGAAAAATAGTGAATCACATTAAAACTTCTTCACATTGTGATAAAGCAGATATTTCTGCACAGTAACTAAGAGAAAACAAAAGGAAAATGGAATAACTATGGAAATTTTTTTTGTTCTTTTGTAGGTGGATTTTTTTTTTTCTTCAAAACTCTTGCTGCATGTATAAGAAATCTTCACTAAAGGTCAAGGTCTTATTAATACTGAGCAGAACTTAGTCCTCAAATAAGCATTTCATTCCATGGGACAAGGCAAAAATATCACTTTATTCTCCATGATTGTAATCAAAGGAAATTATTCTTCTGATCAGGAAAATAATTTTCAAACAAGCATGCACTCAGATGCAAAACTCAAACCTAAGCCTATCAGTTTTTCTTAGAAAATACATGACTGCAGATAGATATTTTGTAGCTTTGAATTTTGAACTTTTCTGCCATTTTATTTTAAAAATACCTCAAACTTGAGATATCCTAGGAAATGTTTTGAACTAATATGACTTTTCAGATATTTTCTGCAAGTATGTAATCTTCTACTTGGCTTAATGAACAAGAGGAATTCATTATTCTTGAGAAGTTAACTGCAGTACCAGTAAGTTAATCAAACTTTTTAATTTTAAGAGGTTTAGTTTTTGTTTTTGTTTTTCTGTCTTGTTTTATATGGATTTTAATATAGTTTACAAAAGTGTAAATGTTTATAATTATATGCTATGGAAGAAATTAGTGAGCTCTAAACTTTTAATAGTCATAAAATGCTCAGTTTCTCTGCTATGCATATTCACATTCAATTTTCTTATGGTAAGCCTTCAGATGAGGGATGGGAGAAGCTGAAAAAATAAAATTTTAGGAAGCTGAACTTATCACTTTAGCTGTAGTAGGGTGAGAGTAGAAGAGGAATAAACTACGTGGGCAGAAAATAAGAAATACTGATCCACAGCCCCAGGACCACATTTCCCTGACATATTATGACATTCTTCTGTTGAGCAAGAATGTAATCTGTCAGCTTGGCTTTACATGGTTTCAGCATAGGCAAGTTTCCCAGATGATCTCTAGCTGTTATGCTTTTCTGAAAATGTCTATAATAGTAGAGTCACTGTAATTATGGACTGTAGATATTAAGATTTTGAACTGAACTGGTGCCCACAGATGAGAATGTACTTAACATCTAAGTCTGAATGCATACCTTAGTTATATGATTAAGCTTCCAGTCAAAGAAAATCTGTTGCCTAACATCTTGAAAAGGACTAGAAACTGTTCTTGAAATTGTATAAGACCAAATGCAGGACTTCTGAAAAGGCTAAATACATTGCACGTATGTAAGTGCATCTGTATATGCAAGCATAAAATCAAAAGTTGAATAAAACTTATTTTTAATAAAATAATATACAATTAAATATTAAAAGAATATACGCAACTTTAAAAATATAAAATATATAAGCAATATGCAGTGGTGTGCTGACTTTCACTACCAATTCTCCTATAAATCAATGCACATGCATTGTAGCAGCAACCCATTTTTTTTTCTGGTTTCATCACCATGATAGCTGAATGTCTGAGAGTATTCAAGCAGCTAACAAACATTCAACTTAGAGACTAAATAACACTCTTCAGACAGAGACAGAAATACTCAAGGATGAATTGATTAATGTTTACTGCTTATAAAAGAAGAGAGGGAGCAAGAGGAAGAAAAAAAAGTGATTGCAAAAATCCCTCTTGTATGTTTCCATGCACCATATAATAACTATGAGAACAGATATGCAGTTATATTCCTTTTATAAATCAGCATTATCTAACTGGATACATGTCCAGAGTCCCCTCCATGCTTTCTTGGGCAACTGACAGAAGAATACCCTAATGGAATTCAAGATCGACAAAGAGGGTGCTGCTGTTTGTCTCCAATAGGAGTTGAGGGAGAGCAGATAGGGGATTACTTAACACCCTATTTTAGGTATGAAGAACATAAACAACAAGTGAATTTCATATTATTTTTAATTGTCAAAATTTTGGATCAACATGTTTAGCCTAAGAACGACCCCGCCTGATCCATATGTGGATGCCCTTGTATGTAGGATATTACATGTGATCATCTTTTCTTGAAAAGTTGATCAGTCCTGTTAATAATATTGACCACACTTGCATTTTCCTAGATTTCTGGAAATTGACTTAAAGGGATGTGACTTAAAGGAATGGCTCTCAGGCCTATTTTTTTTTTTTCATTATTTTTGTATTTTAAAGGCACTATATAAGTAAGTTCTACTTTGAGAATATTTTAGCAGTTGACGAATTTCTCTTGAATGCCCTACTAACATACCAGGCTCTCTAGTACATTCTGTGGCTGCTAAGCTAAACAATCTTGATGATAATAGTGCTTTGATTTTGACAGCCAACTAAATCCAGAATGTATTGAATGTATTGCTCAGTTCATTAGTCTATGCAAAGAAAAAGTGTCCCAGCAAAAAGTAGTATATTGCATATTTTATTTCAACAATAGGGGCATGAAATTTTTCTTAACTTATTTTAATTGAAAGAAAATATGCACCAGGCTGAGTTTACACCATGTATGCTGTCTTTTCCAAGGATTGGTGCAAGTGCAGGTAAGGGTGGTGCAATTCACTCAGATTGTAGCATGAATTTCTGTTTGTCCTTAGATGCTTGATAGAACACAGGCAGGGAGTATACATACTCTGACAGTGCTTCACTAGGTGAAGCCATAGAGATTGGCATTCAATCCAAGATCTCTTTACCGTGCTTCTTTGCAGAAGATTCTTGTCCATAACATAGGTTGTGAAATCTTTTTTTTAGGATGACCTCTGATCAGTTTAAAGATTGTGTTGTTTTTGTGTGTTTGGTTGGTCTCCTTTGTTTTAAGTTGTGTGTGCCTTTAATTCCATCTGTTTGGCTTCCAACAACAGAAAAATGATAATTTTAATATTAGTCAGTTGCAAAATAGGACTGACACTATTAAGGAATAATGATTTTTTTTTTTTTGCCTTATATTGCTGAATTTTTTTAATGCTTGTTTCCCTGATGAAATAACACATTTTTCATTGTTTTGAAATTTTAAATAAAACTAAATTGAGTGAAGTTTTCGCATTTTTATTTCATTGACATCCACTACCTTCACTAGCCTTAAATCCTGTCAAACAAATTTTTTTACTTGACAGGACAAAGTGCATAGGCTTTCCTGTAATGGAGAATAGACTGTTGCAAACCTATACATATAATAAAATATTCCAGAAGTAATTTTCTTGTGTCAAGAAGACAAATTTGCATGTGGGCAAAAGATTCCTGATTTTATGTGTAATTAAACATGCATTGGGAGAGAGATACAATGTGCATGTGTGTCTTGTGTGTGCACGCAGGTAGCACTAAGTTGTGATGGTAACAGCAGCTCATAATTAGACAGAAATATTTTTCCTACAAATGCATGTACTTTTGAAGCAGTTTTCTCAAAAAACTTTCTTTCAGCACTTGGACAAGATAATGACAACTCCTTGCTGAGTCAGAAAAGGGAAGGCTGTTGTGTATCTAACTGCATGAACAGCACCAGTCCAAATTACAGACAAGAAAGGATTCAAACTCTTTGTTAAAGTTCTTTGTTGTAGATTGTAAAATAAAAGAAAAAAATTATTAATGGAAGCATTTTAAATTCAGCTGACCTTTTCCCTGTTTCTTTTTTTGTTAAAGAAATCTTTTCAATAGGCAGGAGGCACACAATAAGCCTCAGCTTTTCCTAAGAAAAATAATAAAAAACCAAAACCTTATTCCAGAATTTATTTGCATGTATCACTATTTTTGGATGTTAAGCAGAAGACAAAAGTTACAGACCGAATTAATGCATTCTGCTGATTAATATCCCATCCTATTGAATGAGCAAAAACTTTCCCCTCAGACCAGCAGCCTTCACTAATTCTTTATGATGATAAACTTGAGGTGATTCTAGGATTATCCTTAAAAGTAGACTTTGATATGGGGCATACTGTCTTCTCCCACATAGGGATGCTGCATCTGACTCGAAAAGTTCATATCTGCAACATTCTTATAAGATCACTTATTAATAATGAGACATACATTGTGGCTAAACATCATAGAAATAAAATTGTGAAGGTTAGGATTTCCTTTATGTTAATGAAGATGACATTTTGACAGTCACACCAAGAAATAATGACTGTTGTCTAAAAAATAACCACAAGAGAAAACTCTAAATGTTAGCAAAACTTTAAAAGTGGTACCTTAAAGCTATACCTAATAGAATCCAATAGCAAAACACCCACTAAAAAAATCTTTCTTATCAATAGAACATCACAACATTTTGGACAACTGTACAAATATTTTTGATGCCCTGGGGGTTGTTTATCTGCTTTTGATTGCCAGTGATATCAAAAAAGAAATATGTACAAAGAAAAAGTGGTTTACTCATAAAATTTAAATCAAAGAAAACTGTATCATCTCTACCTGACAGTCAAGAGTAAATGTCAGGAAACAAAATGAAAACTGGGGAAAGAGATACATAGAGAAGTGGCACCACTATGGTGCTTTCCTTAATCTGCTGAGGTTTTCCCATGCATGCATTCTGAGAAATCAGGAGCACCAAGAGATAGAACTTCTAGATTATTCAAGAGAAAAAATCTTTTCGTCAAATAAAAATAGCAACATGATGTTGTATAGATTATTGTGGAAAGTAATCATGCAGTAGTTTTATTGAATTTCAAAGTCCTTTGCATTTACAAACTGTCAGTGTATCAAATATATTCTTATGATGCAGAAATTTATGTCTTTTATACTTCAATTGTTTGCAAGAACTACCTCTTAAATAATTCAAGGATAACATATTCATAGAAATTATTCATTGAACATTTATTTTAACAAACAGTTAACACAATATTGAAATTAAATGGGTCAATAAGTTAAATCTCTTTCTCTTCCTCTCTCAGAATTAGAGGAACATTATTGTAATTATTGCCATTCAATTCATATCTACATTTGCATACAAAATGTCATTATTCAAGTATACAGGAAGCAATTAGTAATGACCTCTTACCTCAGAAAAAATCAAGTTACTCCCAGTCAATATTTTTTTCCTTTTTTATCAGAAACCCAAGCATTTGAAGTTTGTTTTTTTCAGTAAACTTAAACTTAATATGTACAGGTTACACCAGTCATGTTTTTTCCATAAACAAAGAGAAACAAAAAAATTGTGACTATTAAAGATTTTTTGCTTTTTGTGGAGAGTAACTAGTGTTTATTTCTTTAATACTAAGGGAATACAATGAAAGAATTGTCTTTTTGGTTACATTGTTGATGAAGTGCGATTTCACAATACCAAAATGTCAGATATGGATTATTATTGGTTTTTTCTTCTGCAGGATCAAATGGCATGACCTGCAAATGCCTGGGACTCATTCCATGTATTGCTTTATTTACTATGTAGTGTAACTCCAAAGGTTTTTATATTCTATCATTGGACTTTCCTGCAAAAGTGCAGCAAAAATAAAATAGTGTGGGAAATGTGAAAACAATAAGCAAAACTTTTTTTGCCTCTCAATGCATTGTGGATACATACAAAAATATTCTGAAAGAGGAAAGGGTGAGAAAAAATAATACATGAGAATGATACTACATTTTCTGTGCAGGGATAAATGATGCTTTTATGATCAACCACAATCATGGAGAGATTTGTTGTCAGAACACTGAGTTACATTAGAAAATGTCAGACATTGGAAGCCAAGTGCTTTTACTGTGCTTCCTGCATGCAGAAAGGAATAATCTGGGAATTACCTGTAATAGGACCTGCATTTTTACAAAATTGTCCTGTCCTATGCAAGCCTGCAAAGGAGAAAGCAAAATTTTTTTTTTTGTTCTTGCAAGCAGCACAAATCCATTTCAGCCCCCTTCTTCACAGCAGAATATATCCACATCAGATTTTCTACTTTCTTGCGCACTATGAATTTTGAAATACATAACCCTTGCATATTTGAAGGAAGCAGGAATCCTTGTTTGTTTTATTTTTGTGGTTTTGGTGGGGTTTTTTGGTTTTTTTGTTTTTGTTTTTGTTTATCTGTTCTCCTTCATGTCTAATATAATCCTTAATATTTATATTGAAACTGTGTCCCAAGGTTAAAGTCAGAATCAAGGGTTCTTAATGTTAAATCTTCTGCAGAGCTACAAAAACTCTGCTTGTGGCTAAAAAGAAATGACTGGACACATTAACTAAAACTACATCCATACAGGAATATTTTAAAAATTGAAAAGGCTTCTTTCCCTGTAAATGTGAGAGTATATATGGGAGAGTCATATTTTCAAAAATGTTGTTTATTTATAGAGACCTGAGATAGACTGTAATTTATTAACAAACAAAATGCTTACATATCCGCTCCTTGGAATTTTTGGAGTTCATATAAATGCATTCATAGATAGATAGGGTGCATATTTCAATTTTTACTGGTAAAATTAAAATAATTTGCACCATAAAAATGTTGAAGTACTAAGATTTACTTTTGTTTGCCATTTCAGAAGATTTTTCTTTGGAGGTAAACAAGTGTATTTTCTATTATGTTAGAAATTCTTCAAACAAATAATGAATTAATATCTGAAGAGCTTGTATGCAGAGAGTAAAAATCCCCCTTCACTGTTCACATGCTGTACATTTCAATGTCCTGGACTATTCTGCCGATCAATTTAATATATTCAAGTTTTGTCTCCTGGATGCTCACCTTTATTGCAAAGTTAAATACAGATATGTTATGCTAAATTTATTGGTTGGTCTTTTGCTCTTTAGTTTTAGGTTTGTTTGTTTGTTTATAAAAGTTATTCTAAGTAATGTATCATAATGTTTTTCATGCTGATACACTGTCCTACATGACTACACTTTCATAAAAATAATTCCTTTGGTATAAAATAAGATCACAGTATTTCTTACAGAGCAACACACAGAAATCATGTCAGCTATAGAAACAACCAATTTTCCATCTAATTCAAGTGTGTCAAGCACAATGGTGGTTGAGGTAAAACACAAAAAGTGTAAGTGGAAATATGTTTTTCTGCTAATGTTGGTCACATTTGGGATCACTCTAGACCTCTCAATAGTTAATTACTAAAAAAAACTTATATTGCAAAGACTTAAGAAATGAACTATCAGCAACACAAAAATTGTTGGAAAAAAATTAGATGTATAACTGACTTTTTATTTGATACAACAAAGAATGAAAAAAGAGGTTCTAAGATACACATTTATATATCAGAGTTATAGGTATATTCTTCATAAATTTCATTTATCAGCGGCATGGTTGTGGGAAAGTTTGTTTTTAAATAAACAGGTTTACTACTAAACACAGAGTTTTGTTTTTGTTTTTTTTAATCTTATGATTTCAGACTGACACAGGGTAGTTGGAATTGTCTAATATTTAACATTATGCCAAGGAAGCATTTGTGCAACATTTTCTGATCAAGAGGAAGAATAAGATTCACACTGAAATTGCTATACTGATACTGCTACATCTCTGTGTGCAGTGCTAGAATCTCAGTTATATTTAGAAATTTGTCTTAAGGTTTATTATTTTTTGTATAGATATTTCTCAGAATTAAAATCAATAATTTTGACTTCTTCATCTTCAAAAATATCTACTGAATGGATCCAAAGGAAAGCCAAGGAATCCTATTTACTAGACTTTCAGAAACACATATGCTAAAATTCAGAAAAAAAAACAGAAAAAAAAATTCAGACATATTAATTTAAAAGAAATTCATCATGTGGGATTCATCTTGCCAACTGAATATGTCTAGCTTTAGAGCATAATTAACTTCTTCCTAATGTTAATATGCATCACACTAAAATGCATTTACTTGTCTCTTTCAATTTTAAAGGAATTTTAGAATTACTATCTTAGATTTAGATATTAGTTCTGTAGACAATTAGCTGAGACAAATTTATCTGAGACTATTATATTTGCAGATGTCACTTCTACTAAGAGAATCCCTTGAGATACCACTGAAAGTGGGAAATTATTCCTGGAAAGTACCATGATAAATTTTCCTAAGGCTTAAGGCATGTTCAAGACAACTGGTCTGCCTCTGGGACTGGGTAATGGGTCTGTTTCCCTGGTCTATCTCTGCTCTTGGTAGAGAATTTATTTCCTGTGAAAAATTCAAAATTTAATATTTCCCATCTATATGCTTTCAGCAAGAGCATATTCGCTGAAAAAGTAAGAACCAACAGTAATTGCTTAAGAATTAGTTTAATGAGAAACAGAAGGGTTTGGCTACTTGTAAGACTTTTTAAAAAACCTAATAAGCTGCAGTTCTATATGTATGTGAGTTGCACTTGGGTTTTTTTGGGGGGAAACTGAAACAGAACACGATGTCTGCAATGCAGACAACATCTGAACTCCTGAGAGTCCTCAAATTTGAATGAGGACAGAGAATCCAGTCTTTCAGTATTTCAGAAAAATTAAACCCCATGAAGTTATAAGTGAGAAATTTGGGAGGAACTCATTGTAACATATTATGGTGAAAAATGAATGCTTCAATAATCCAACAAATTATGATAGGTTTATTTTCTGTTGTTCAATTTTTAAAGCAGTTACTCTGTTGAACTCATTTGGATTAACTCAAATTTATATTTGAGTAGTTCTGAACACCATTTGGCCCACAAGTGATAACAGTTGTCTAGCTATTTATTTAAGTCTATGAATTTCACTCTAATTTTAGGAGATTTTTTTTTCGGTTATTTTCCTCCCATTCTTATCTGCTAAAGTAGATTTATTTTGTACTGTAACATTTCCCCAGCATTTAATATTTTTTCTAAAACTATTGTTTTAGTTAAAGAATGGCATTGTCATCAGGGATGATACTGCTCATATTTAAAACACACACTGCTCCATTAGTTTCAGATTCTTGGCCTGGTAGTGACAGATAGCTTCAGTTAAATGAATTTTTCTTTCAGTCAAATATATACGTGTGTGCAGCAAAAAGGAAAAAGTAATAAATATTGTTTTCTTAAAAACATATAAGGAAACTTTTACCAATAGAGAGAGAGAGTTTGACAATAGCAGTAACAAAGAAAGAACTGGGTTTTTTAATAATAAAGTTATAGTGTGTATCTAGATTCACAGGCACTTTGTCTTTCTGAAAAGGTTTTGCTTAGTCACATCAAACAGTATAATCTGTTAAGAACAAACCATTAAAATCAAATTTTAAAAGTCAGATTATTACATTCAGATTATTAAAATAAAGTGTTAGTAAAGAATGAATGAAACTCAGAAAGATTTCAGGAATTAAAGGAAAAGCATTGGAAAGAAATAATGAAGTAGATTTTTCAGGGTTGCAAAAGTAAAGGAGAAAGAACAATAAAAGCCTTTATTGTGAAGCCAGAATAAAAAGAAAATTAAAATATTGGAGAATAACACTCAAGTGCAATAGAGTGATAAAATAAACAAGGAGAAAATTGAAAGGTAGAGGTATATAGGAGCTTCCAGCAGCAAGGTAAGGGAAGATAAAATAATAGTGAATTAAAGAGGCACAGAAAGGAAGAAGGAACTGGAGCAAGGACTGAAGAAAAGGTAGAAGGTTGTAGCAAGGAGATTCAAACTGCACAAGAAAAACCTGATTAGTTAAGTGTGTTTATCTATCTAATTAAATAATTCTTGATATAGTTTCCAGTGCTCATTCAAGTCACCTACTTTCTTCTCATCACCTGTATTTGCTCTTTCTTAATTGCCTGGGTGTCACTGGTTAATAAAGGTGATTTTCAGAGTTTATGCCTCAACTGGGCCATATGTTCACTACCTTTAAAAAAGACAGTAAATCAGAAGTAGAATAGAATCTAATTTGAAAGTGTCTCTTATTTCAACATTTAAATGTGTGAATAATGACTTGCCCACTTAAAACTTGCTGAATTTTTCCAGAGATATTTTGGAAAATGTTTATTTATCTAATTTTGAAATGCATATGGATTTAAATAGGTTTGAATTACCCAGAGAAAGACAGAGAAGGTCTTGCCGTGGGACAAGGAGGAATGGCCTTAAACTGAAAGAGAGTAGGTTTAGATCAGATATTAGCAGAAATAAAGTATTTATTGAGAGGGTGGTGAGGCACTGGAACAGGTTGCCCAGAGAAGCTATGGATGTTCCATCTCTGGAAGTTTTCAAGGCCAGGCTGGATGGGGCTTTGAGCAACCTGGGCTAGTGGAAGTTATCCCTGCCCATAGTAGAGAGGTTGAAACTAGACTCTCTGTAGGGTTCCTTCCAACAAAATCATTCTATAATTCTATGATATTTGTTATCAACACCCTACAAAGTAAGATTAATTTTATCACACTTCAGGGATTAGACTTACTTTCAGATTGCCAGCATGTGAAAATAGATGTCTAAATGTAAGAAGTCAGTTTTTAATCTCTGTTATTGTTTTCAGAGTTTATAAAGTCTGTGAAGACTGAAATCAGTAGAGTTGATAAAGCATACTTGAGTTAATTTTACTTCAATAGTTACTACAATATACAATAAGTACTCAATTGCAGGAACTAATCTGGAACTGAAAACACCCACAGGACTTGATGAGTGTTCTTAAGTAGCTCATATGAGTTTCTTAATGAACACTACTGGGCTTCCAGCTCCCCCTTTAGGAGGACTGGCTTCTCTCATTAGATTTGTGTTACAATTTCCAGTCTTGTGCATGTGCCCTTGAATAACTCAGGGCATCTCAAATGTTGCCAGGCATCAATGTTAAGGTAACTGAGCCAGCTATCAGATATGTATAGCCTAAATGTCTTCATCTGAATTAATCACCAAGGCTTCCTTTATAATTAATGAAGGCAAACGGGTACTTCTAAGGAGCAATATATCTGACCTACTTTTAATATGAGGTGGATTTTATTTTAAAAGACCCTATTTCTTTTCAGTTAGGAGAACAGGAGCCTATGGGACCTAGCCTGAATATAGGGATGTACATTATAGAAGTCTAAATTTAGTGGAATAAGTCCTGTATAGTCCTTTAGGGATGTAAGTCATATTGTAAGGACAGGATGACTACATAGAAACATTCAGTCTTCAGATCAATTTCTTTTCAATAGAATAGACAGACAAATAAACTGGGCAAACCAGTAAAAGCGAGAAACAAATCAATTGGTTTATGATTCTGTGTTAGGAAACAAATGATAAGGAGATACTTTTCTTTTGAATACTAGGTAGTACAAAATGCATTAAAGTCACTAAATGAGAAATAGGATTTTTTTTCTTTTTTTTAGGGAATACTCATATGGCTTTAACAAGAAAGCACTTCACCAAAGAACAGTTATATCTCTTAGCCATAAAAAAAAAAAAAAAAAAAAAAAAAAAGTAGGTGTTTGGGGAACTCACTTACAATGATGCTTCTTACTCTGTTTGTGTCTGGAAGACTGCTTGAAAAATCATTTAGCTTTAAAACATTCCAATTACCCAACATTGTCTACACTGATATGAATTATGCAATTACCTGTTTGATTATTTTCATAGAACTTTGCATTGCTAAATGGCAGCTCTGTTTCATTCCTACTAACTTTTATCTAAGGTCATCAAAATTTGCATTTTTTTGCATTACTGCTTTTCAAAACTGCTTACCACTTATTCTCTGTCTGGGATCTCCCACATTCATACTCAGGTCTTGCTTAAAAATAGGACTCAACTCCAGGAAAAAGAAAGCAGTTCTTTCATTCCTTCTATTAAGGCTATTCTACATTTATAATATAATTGAATGCACATTGAGACAGGATAAAAGTTTTATATTCTTCTTAATTAAACAACATAATTTATAAATAAGAATCATTACATTGAAAAGACTTATTTTCAAAGTTGTTATAACTGTTGAAATTAAAATTGCTAATCTATGTTTTATGAGCTTTACAATTTTTTACATAGGAATACAAGTTCTAAGATACAATGCTGTAATAACTGAAGAACATATTTCTGAATAAGAATTTTTTTTTAAAGAAGTTTTCTCATTATTTCAGTCTTCAGAATAATAAGAATTTAAAATCAGTGAAAATTTCAGCATATGACAGTGCTCTCAAGTGCTAATACTTACTCTGAATGCTTTGGATTTAAATGCACAGCTACAACTTCCATGTGCATATGTTATGTGTGATTGAATGCACATAAACTGCATGTGACTCATGAATGTATTCTTAAATGCATTTGTGTGCAAACAAAAGATGTATTGACTACTTTTTCTGTCACATGGTGCCATTTGAGAAAAAGCAAGTGGAAATAGACAATTGAGGGATATACTTGGTCATACATCATCACAGAGTGAAATTAGAATACTAGTGACAGAAAAATAAGATGATAGTTACATCCAACAACAGCTACTAATGAACACAACAAAACATTGGTAAGAATATGACCTTGTAATATTAATGTAATATGGGTAGAAGTTTTGCAGCTTTTCAAGAAGAATGAATTACTTCTAGAAAACTAGCATCTGCAGTCTTATGAATAAATGATGGATGATTAGCATAAAACCATCATTATTAATTATTATTAATTCTCCCTAACTAAAAACTGGACAACAAAGTGCTATTAGAAAATTGTAGAAGCTGTGTTTTTTGAACTAGTGTGTTGTTTACATAAATATGAGGTTGCTAAACATTGTGACTAATCACCAATCAAAGACTTGATCTCAGCCACAGCTAAGTCAGAAGGCTGCCATGTAAACAGAAGGAGCTGCCTCTTAAGTGAGTGATGTTTGTCCACAATGTCAGTTGCAGTGGCACAATTCACATAGAAGCGTGAACACTTTACTAGTACAACAACATTTCAGGAAGATTTTTGTTCTTTTCTTTAAATATTCCCTTTACACTTCTCTTCTGCACTTGTTACTTCATGCTAAAACCAGGAGACTTTTATATGTGAAATGGTGTTTTGAATATGTGAAATATTTGTTTAAAATTAATCAGTCTGGAATAAAATTTTTGGTTATTATTAAATAGTGGTAGTCTGATGGCATGCTCTACCTGTTATGGTTTAAATGACAATGTTTACATTCCCAATTCTTAAGACAGTTACAGACAAAAGAAAGTAATTATATGGTAGGCAGTTCATTCTGCTCTGTAGTGAGACAGTCATTCACTAACATTGATGATCTTCAGCATGACTAAGGAAAGTAAGTGGGATACATTTGATCTTAGGGACAACACTGTTCCCTTTCATTAAATACTCTGACATCTTGTCCAGCATATTTCTTTAAGGCAGGAAATAGTTTATTGTTTATTGTAAGCAGAAGACAAAGCTGTCAGCATGTAACACTACAGATGATGTTTTATTCATGAGAGGAAATTATACTGATTAAAAGATTCCCATTAGAACAAAACCTATAGTTCAACAATCTGAAATTAGTTTTTGGACAATAAAATTTTAGCTGAATTATGGATTCTTGTTTTTGTTAAATCTGGATATCTGGTTCTAAAGAATAGGGGAAAAAAAGATTAAGGAAAAAAATTGAATTCTAGAGTATGTAAAACATGGGTACCACCATGAAGTGTCTTTGATGCTTTAGACCATCATGTCTTAAATTGCTTTAAAACCCTCTCTTTGGTCTTTAAAACAAAATAGTGTGAAGGGTTTGAAAACGGAAACAATTTAATCACGACTGTACTCAATTTTATGGATTGCATGACATCCTCTTTCTGTATGAGAGAGCACAAAATCCAGAAGAAAAGTTGGATTGATAACCCCAGTCATTTCAGTTCTGCATTATGTACACCTGGGAAAAGGTTTTAGGGTTTCTTCAGAGTCTGTCAGATTCTTCCTTTTCTACATTCCCTAATGAGCTCCCTATCTATAAGACTGGAAAGGGAACACTTCATTGGTGATGTAGCCATTCAAATTGCACTGATGTTGTCTATTTTATAGTCTTTTCTCAGTGCTCAGTATCTTCTTGCTCAAAACACGTCTGAAAGTTTTCTCTTCTTATGGTAAACAGGTTGCTTGTACAGTTTGTCTTACTATGTCCTCCGGCACACAAAACCTGTTTCAATTTAGTTCTGTTGTTTGGGACTGGTGGTCAATCATATTTCTCCTATTTCTTCTTAAACAGTTATTTCGTGTACTACAGCAAAAGTTAATGGATAGGATAAGCAGTCTTTGAGGCACCTGGGAAGAACTTACTCTGCTAACTCAAGAATAAGTATGCAGTACAGTGTGTGTTATGTACTGCTAGTTACTGTAGAACTGTAGTCACTTGCAGTAATTGGGTGTCTTACTGGCATTTTTTATGTATTCACAATTTAATTGGTCCAAAATTCTCTGGGGATGTGGATGCCTAAAAGAAATAGGACAATTCAATATGTGAAATACATCTAGAAAGAGCAGAATGCCATCATTTCTTTTCTGTATGCAATCTCAAACAATTTGTGTTCAGCTGTAGATTTTATGGCTTCATTTCAGTTCAGCTACAACAGAATAAATACCAAATAAATACCAAAGAGGTAGGTAATTGTCTTGGTTTGAAAAAACAGGTGTGTTAGAGAAGAGTAGGGCCTTCCCTCAAAATGGGGGTCATCCGGATGGGAGGGGAGACCCTGCTCACAGATCCTTGGGGGCACTGTCCATGCCCGTGCTCCAACAGGATGCTCCAGCAGGATGCTTGGAGGTGGCAGGCTGGAGCAGGAAAGTGTCTGAGCAAGGGGGTGCAGAGTCCCCCTTTATGTTAATGTGTTAAAGTCGAGGAAGGCAGCTCGTGGTGTTGGGATGGCAGGTGAGGTTTTCCAGTGGCCATCCTTCTCTGTGCCAAACGAGAGAGAGCGAGCAGCTGCCCACACCTCTTCTTTACCTGCGCCGATTTCTGTAAAAAAATGCAAAAGTGTGCAGAAAAAACAATTGAGAATTTTCAACAGATTTGCTGTAAGTGTGACTTTATTATGTACAAAATTTAGGTTTTTGCATTCCATGCATTTAGCATGAACTCTATAATATACTCTCAATTTTCTTGATATGCATGCCTATCTTCCAAAATTAGACAACCACAGCAAAACATGTTTCCAAATATACAACCCCCATTTACCTCCTCTGCCCTCACTAGTGGAGTTTGCACCAAGTCATCACAGAACGGATTTCTTTTTAGAGCAATATTGCTCTGATGCTATGTAAAACTTTGTTTTGAACTTCAGAACTTCTTTAAAGCATGAGTTTAATGTGCAAAGCAAAGTGCATTTATATATGGCAATGTCAGTTTTCTTGGTTACACCATGCTATGTCTCATGTTCTTTGTTTCTATAGAGGGTGTTGTTACACTGTATTTTGTGTTGAGTACCTCAATGTTTCAGCTGGCATTTTTTTCTACTCAATGTTTAATGTAAGAATATTTAATTTGCTGATACTTAAAGGCATTAAGACTTCTACTAGAAGATATCAGCTAAAATTATTTTCTTAGTGCTTTTATCCTTTAATTAATGACTTGGAACATACTTTTAAACTCCTTCACTCCAACAATTAGCTGTAAAAAGGCTAAGGGTTATAGTCTCTGAAGATTTGAGATGGTAGAGTGGTGAATTTTAAAAAGTAGTTTTTCTTCTTGCTTTACTAATACAATATACACCTTTAGTTACAGATCAGGCCTCCTCATGCAGTTCCTAAGGAGTTTCAAAAAAGGTGCTGAACTTCCTTAATCTGAGGACTCAGACTATGTCATGCATGACATATGATATAAGATACATGACATATGGGTGTCTTAGTTTACCTCAGTGACTTACCTAATAGTTGAGAAATTAGTTTGACATCTAGTTTCTCTTAATAGTTATTGAAAACAAATTAAAATTCTAAAGAAAACTTATATTTTGAAATAAGAATAATTGCTGAAGCAACTTCTGCAGGTTAAGAGACCAATTCAGGTGGTGAAAAATACATACACAGTGTAATTTGAGATCTTACCTCTCTATGTTATCACAATAGATCTTCCAGCTGCTGCTTCAGAAGGTTCCTGTTATGACCTGTAAAGACATTTCAAGTACTTCACTGCATCTAAAAATTGTACTAAATTCCTTTATTTAGGAACCTGACTTGTTTACTTTTAGATAGTAAATTCATGTTCATTTTTTCCTTTTTGTGGTTCAGTTTTTCAGTCAAAATATTAAGCTCTTCAGCTCATCTCAAAGTCAAGCACCTCCTCTTACTTTCACAAAGAAAGATGTTGAAATAGAGCAGATGTACTTATCTGATCTGTCCTGACTTTTTGTCCTATACTGATGAAAAGTCCTCTTTGCTCCAGATTTTCCCAGCAACCTCAGTGGTCTAGGATTCTTCAAGATCATTTTACAATAAAGACCAATGTGAAAAAGACATTTCCTACCTCAGCTTTTTCCACAAATTTTGTCAAATAACCTTCTGTGTCATTCGGCAGCCAGTCCACATTTTCCCTCATGTTTGCTTTTATCAAAGGTGTTGTTCTTGCCCCTTACATAACCTGCCAGGTTTTATACCAGAGGAGTTTCAATTTTCCTGACCCTATGCCTGACCATTCAGTGTCTGTATTCTTCCTGGGTGAGTTAAACCTTCATTGACATCCTATATACTTCCTTTTATGTCTGAGTTTTGCCATGAACACTGCCAAGGTCCACTGCCATGTTTACTTGACTTTCTGTATCTTTGGGGTTGGAGGAAACAATGCTTGAAAAAACTTAATTTGTATGGGTGTGTTTTGGATACCACTGGAAGTTTCAAATTGACTTCATGAATTTTGAGCATATATAATAGTCAAATCATTGGCATACACAATATAGCCCTCGTGAAGAGAATTAGAGTTTTGTTTGTAGTTTCATTTCTGAGCCTGATTTTGAATAGAAGGGATCTCATACAATAATATGCCTAGTCTGGGCACATAATTACATGAAGTTTTTTCCTCCTTCATTAAAGTCAATCTGTCAGTCAGTTTCCATCATAAATCATTTATGTTTTCTGGGGAAGATATAGCTATCATGTCTTCAGATATCATCTTATATCTAAACTGTGAGAAAATTTTGAAAGGGATATAGAATTTGAAAAAGGATTAGACTCTTAAAGACTGCTGATAGACATTTTATTAGCATAAATATATATTGACTTCTCTCTTAATCTTGAGAGGATAATCTGTTAGTTCAATAATTCAGGTTCAATTCTAGGAATATCATTGTCTTTGTAATCAATTTTATTTTCACTGGTTGCTGTAGGAAAGACTAATATGCAAAAGAGAAAATTGCAACTGCTTTTAACTCTTATAAAATCTGATGATGGAGAGATTATGAAGGGTCTAAAACCAATTATTTTTATTATTTCAATATTATTACTGACAGTTATTGCTTGTATGGTCAGATACAGACACCTCTACTATTTATTGCTGGCTATTAAATATATCATAATTTCCCACTAAGATATTTGATTATAATTTTTCTTAAATCCCATTCTGGGATTACATATTTTATTTTAGACTGACAACTCCGAAACTTTTGAATAGAAATTATTTTTTTCTGACCTTGACTTTCTGAATGTCTAAGTAGCTGGTTAGGAAAGAGATTTCAGAGAAAGGGTACAGAGTTGTTTCCTATGGAGTTCATCAAAGAGTGGTATACCAACTGATAGTATAAAGCATTTATTTAAAATGCTGACAGAAAACATCTAAGGGTACCATTGAGTTCTAGACTGCAGATACATATGCTGTAGATGCTTGCATGTAGACACAGAAATGACTGTGTTAATACACAAAGAAGATGTTAACATAGGTTTATGTTGTAGTTACTAGACTAACAGACTAACAGGCCTTGATTCAAGTGCACACACATAAAAGTCTGGTATTATTTGAGATATTCTGGAATACTTGGTGTGGTTAAACTGTGACTCAGGAAATCTGTATTTTCAATACCTTTCATGCATATAACAATCCTATAGGTCTCAGATACATTTAAGTGCACAGCTATTTTCTTTGGCCAGATCAAGAAAATATGTAAGGCTAAGAACATATTATATAAGCAACATTTAAAGGTATGTCTTGGTGTATATGCATACCATATGCCAACCAGCCTCTTCAAAGATATAATATATTTATTTTAGTGTATGGGCGGCTAAGATATTAGGTATTGCTAGATAGACATCTTTCAGATTCAGATATCTAGGTGTGTTTGTACATATATTTAAGCTGTAAATATACATATAGATGGAATGCATAAAAAACCCTGAGAGGATGTGGGTTTTTTTTTTCTGTAAACTAACAAAGCAGGCAAGCTCCAAAGATAATTTAAAATTAGGCCAAAGGCCTGTATTGTGGTAAAACTCCATGGAATAAGTTCTTTGGGTTTTTTTTTTTTTTTTTTTTAATACTTATGGTACACATAATATGTTGTAGATTAGATAGACATAGATGATGATGTAGATATAGATGATGATATAATATAGATGATGATATAGATGATGATATAGATAGATATAGATATAGATATAGATATAGATATAGATATAGATATATAGATATAGATTAGATATAGATTAGATATAGATATAGATATATTTAGTTGAAGCAAGTTTTCTGAAAACTTGCTGTTACTTCTAAGTGCAATGCTAAACTGATGATTCAAATAGCTAATTTTCACTGAAATCAGAAGTCATGGTCTCATACCTTTTGTACTTATATCATTGAGGGTTGCAGATGAGAACTGTAGCCCTGGCTCTACAGAATGAGAATAATAGTATTGCTTTATCTCAGAGACCTGAGATAAAAGACACATATGAGGTGTATTAATGAATGCTGTGAAGCATTCAGATGTTGAAGTCAGTGCCATAAAGGTCAATACGAAAATTATTACTACCATCTTTAAACACGACTGGATAGTGAAGACTAAACAATTGTAACTGGAGCCAACTATGCAGTAATGAAAAATAAAAAAAGGCATGGTAGCTTCTCATTAAAGGATCATAATCCAGAGTGTAGAGGAGTAGAAGCATATCTTTTGTTGGGAGGTATGTAAGAATAGCTGGTTATGTGATTAAAGAGTGAACCGTACTGCATATAAGTTAGGGAGAGCAGTTACATTGTGTGTGTGCAGTCCTGTGCCCATGTTTTTATCTTCTATATTCTGCAATTTTCTAACGCTACAGTGTGTGAAAGAATGACCTCAGTGCAGCTCTATTTTGATAAAGGCTCCCTCTATGTTATGTGCGGACACAAAAGGTTGAAGATGGTGAAGATCTTAGGATAAGACTCTAAGAAAGGACTATTGTTTTGGAATCTCAGTGTTAAAAGCACAAAACAAACAGTGTACTTGAAACAAGAAAGGGCATCTTAAAGCTGCATGTCTTTGCAGCTGCTTTGATTCTTGCTATTTTGTCCTTTCTTGATAAGAAATAACAAACATTCTAGATGAAAATATGGTGTTACATACTGCATTAAAATAAGTCACAGGTTTTTAAGTTCGAAATCAGCAAAATACTAAATCATGTCCTAATTTATTAATCTAATTAGTTTTCAAAATCTGAATCTTAAATTTTAGAACTCAAGGGGCTAAACTGTAGCCTATCAAGATTTGTAATTTTTTTATTTATAAATCAACACATATTTTGGTGAAAGAAATTGAAAAGTAAACTTGCTAAATTTATGAATAAAATATTCTTCCTAGAAGTGAGTTTTAAGCAAAGCTAAGATATTTAAAAAAATAATTTAACAAACTGTGAGACAGAATGATAAAGAAAGTATAGAGAAAGTTACATACTTTCAAATCATTTCTACTAAAAATTTAACAAATTTTTGGTAAGAATTTTAAGTAGAGTTTGCAAGTAAGCATAATACCATTACACTCACATATTTATTATTTAGAATACAAATATATCTAATTTCTCCCCAGCAGTCCAACTATGATCAAATTATCGACAAGTTCCTTGTTACTAACTCATTTCTATTACTATTATTATTATTATTATTATTATTATTATATTTTATTATCCTAAATTTGTATAAGCAGCACTGTCTCCCATTAAAACTTTAAAAATTCTGTACTTTGAATAAAAGTGTTCAGAGTACATAGGTCTGAACATGGGCAACTGGGATTCTTTTACTGCTTTCATCTTTAAATATTCACGACAAGAGAGAAAACCTTTGCACAAAGAAAAAAGAGAAGAAGAGGAAACATATTATATTTATTAGACTGTCTTGCTTCATTTCTTTCTCTTTTTAGTGTGCTGTGGGATCTCTGGTTGCAGTCTGATGCCTTGTCATATTTTATTAGCCCAGGGTTTCTAATTCAGTTTTCTCATCCTTAAAGCTGTCATCAGGTGATATAATATTTATTTTTCAGAACTTCATTAGATTTTTCCAGTGAAATGTCATTTTTATTTTTCAAAGACAGTGATTAAGAAAAATCATTGACTAAAAAAATCACTTAAGTTCCTACATAATTTTTTGTTTAATACAAAACATATATACCATATTTTTGAAACATTAATCCTGTCACCACTTAAATTGAAGCAACATCAACGTCTCAGGTTTTTCCTCTGACAGCCAATCAAAGTTATGGTTGCACTTCTCAGGGTGAGACTTTTCCCTGATCTATAGGTGTCAATGACAATGATAAATGTGTTTCTTTGTGATCTGTTCAAATAAATATTTTATGCAGTCCACATGAAAATATTAATTTTGATGGTATTATTTACAGCATTATATTTTAGCAGCACTGCCCATTTAGTATAGTGCTTTGCACTATTTACATTCTATTCTGAATATAATTCAAATTGTCTGTTCTGTTTTTTAAGAGCCACAACTTTGGATGAGTCTAATGAAAAGATGGTTTTCATATTTCTAAATGTGAATTCTTTCAATATCAATCCTAAAATGCAGTTAGATCATATCTTTAGCCCTAAACCCTTGAGCTAGAATACATTAGTGGAAAAAATAAGTAATATGATATTTTCAAAAATTACTATTAAATAAGTCTACATAAAATATTTAGCAGACCTTAAAATTAAAGCACCAACTTGAATACACTGTTCAAAGTAAAAGGGTGAATGTTTTTTTCCCTGCTGCTGTTGCAAAGTCCTAAGCAATGAAAGGAAAGCAAATAAATACTAGTGGAAGCAGTTCCTTATAAATGTGAAATTACTATAATTAGAAAATAGACATTTAAGAATTTGATAAAGGTTATTCAGTCAATGAATAATTGAAGTGTTTATTAACTTCAAAGTGAAATAGGTTGATTTCCCATATTGTTTTCAGGCTTCCTGTTATCGTTTTGGTTACAACCTTCAGAAAATGGCATTATTGACTCCCAAGAATTGGAACAAAACAGTCATACTTTAAAACGAGCTTCTTAAGAAAGGGGTATAGTATTTGTTTGCAAAAGTACCATTTGTGCTGACATTGTGTGGAACGTTCATACAGCAGTGAAAGATCCTGCAGCTAGCTTAATTAAGTGGGGAACATTATGATCATTCTTAGTTTAGGATGCAGAACTGCAGAATTGTCATATAGGCAGCATGGTATGCCTCTCATTAAACATCTACTGGAAGAGACATACTGAATTTTATATGGTGATTTCTGACTTATGAGAAGCATTTTTAAATCTTCTGTAAGTGTATGTGCAGAACACCCTGTTACTAAATACACCATTTTAAACTATTAATGAGTCTCTCTTCAGCACCATCAAATAAATCCAATATATTCTAAAAGTTTGTCACTGGACTGGAAGATTCAGAAATTAGGACATGCATTGTGAATAAAAATGTGGAAATTTGAGTTTTTCAGGATTTTTTTTCTAAATTGCATGACATCTGTTATTTTCTCTGAGTTCTTCCAGTCTTCTGTATTATCCCTACAACTACTAGGCAATTAAATATTTTCAGTATTTTAGAGATCTTTTTTTAATACATTTTTAAAGTTTCTAACTGTGTGTAAGGAAAACAGCCTATAGAAAACAAAGTTCTTTATGGCTAGTAAATAATTTTATAACTTTTTCAAACATTATTTGTGATCCATTCCTGTCATTTCAGACATCCAGATGTGAGTGAACTGAAAAACACATTGTTGCTAGAGGATTAAGTGGTAAATTCAATTATTATGTTAGTATGTTCCAAGAGACATCTTGTAAAAAATCCTACTTGTCTCAATCCTGCAGCTTCTATACCAACAATACAAATATTGGTTTCAGTGAGCAAAATCTCCTCTATTTATTTTTCCTTTTTTTTTCTTTTTGTACACATTCAAAACAATGTCCTTAGCAGGAGTGCAGAATGATTGCAAAATTTTTTTCATACTAAAAGAAAAAAATAGGCTTTTATTCAGTAAAATGTCAATTATGTAAATTCAAGTGCTTCCAAGTACTTTTACAGTCTGTACTGCAATTGTGCCTGTCAGTTGGATAATGTTAGTTTTTTGTTTGGAAATACTTTCTTGGTAGTATCCTCAAGGCATGAACATTTTCCTCCATTGTTTTTTGTAAACAAACCTCTGTTGTACTCTGCTGCAAATCAAGAATTATGAAATTAGGTATATGACCTTACAGCAGTAGTTTTGACTCTGGCTCATTTTGTATTAAGCCATACCTAAGCAGTTGTCAATCCTTCACCCTTCTGCAGCTGGTGTATTTAAAAGGAAAAAAAGAGTTTCTACTCTCTTATGTGTTTACTGTGTTTTACAAGTTTTATTTTGATATACAAAGTCTTCTGAAAACTTGAATAATGTTCTTCTTGAAACACACCTTTTCCATTTCTGTTACAGAAGGCTACATTTAGGCAAATTAAATAGCACTGAGACCTATTGTTGTGGGACACCTTGAAGTAATTCTGTTAAACACATTTCAAAATAGGATGGATTTACACAAATGTCTGTTGGGATAATGTTTCTTACTCTCAGACAGCTCTAAACTCATGGAAAGTATTGACTGGAAGAATTGGACTAAGCAAAATCCCTGGCAGACACTCATCTAACCTTTGAAGAGTGTGTGCATGCTTCAGTTCTCATACTGGGCAACATTCACTGTCAGTGTTTATCAGTGGTATCTGATGGCATAAGTGAACAAGTTGCAATTTTAAAACACACAATTAAAATGAGACACAGAACTTTGAAGATTAGCCTGTTGTCAGTTGGTTTTAAGATGACAGTGGATTTTCTATTAGGAAAATCAAAAATAGATTTTACATCATAGTTAAAAACCCATGTTTTTGGGGTTTTTTTTTGTTTGTTTTTTTTTTTGTTTTGTTTTGTTTTGTTTGTTTGTGGTTTTGTTTTTTTTTTTTCCTAGAGGCAGCATAATAAAAAGTAAAAAAGAAAACCGAGCTCGCCACAAAAAAGGAGTTTGTGTTTCCAGGTGGAAACAAGCATCAGGGGCCTGGAGATGGAAGGAAGAAATTACAGCTGAAATGCATGACAGGCTCAGTGTAGGAGAATGTTTGAGAAGAGGAGGTAGCATGAGTATTTTTAAGTTTATAAAGACACTTGTGTTGTTTGAGGAAGGATATCAAAATGATAACACAGTAAGAACTGGTTCCCATTTGGGGGATGTTTCATGCTGTCTGGTTTAAATAAAATTCTGCTTACAGCTGTATCTCATTGGGCATTCTGATAGGTGTACTGGTGGGAAGCACCAGTAACATTTGCTGTTCTTGTGTTTGTGCATTTCAAATATTTTGACAGAGGTATAATTATACAGTGCTTCAATTAGACTTGGTTTAATCTGGACTGTTACTTGCCCATCTCACTTTGTACTGATGAAATGGATGCTCCAGTACTTCAAAGTAGGATGTTTGCTTGGGACCCTGGTCATGGATTTAAGGATGATCAGCACAGTGGTTTGGTAGTGGTATACACTGCACATTCAAGTGGGGGGAGCTGTCAAGTACTTTCTGAGGCAGTTTACATAGAATAACACAAAACACTTGGTCTTGAGATACACAGGGTTTTGTAGAAATGGAACAGAGGATTCATTTTGCCCTAAAGCACAAAATAACTTTCCTTATTCCTCTCAGGCCAGAGAGCAAAAACCAGTGTATAAAGACAGCCAACATCTATAGACAAAATGACAGATTAAAACATTACTTTTTTACAAAATAATATTTCAGAAAAGAAAAAATATGGAAAAAATATTATAGTTTTAAATATTTCTATAAAGAGAAAAAACCCTAATCTAAAATATTTTACTTCTATTTTTGACAAGATATAGTTATTTAAAACCCTTCAAAGAATAGGCTGTCACTTAGGTAATGCAGAGGTTCTATTTTCCTGTACCACATAATTAAAATGTACCTACAAATGTAAAATAAAACACAGACGATATTAAAATACTGCAAATAAACCTGTCCTAATGTACTTAGTATCTGATTTTGTTACCACAAATGACATTGGTGCAAAGGAAGTATAACATATAATGGCAGTAGCAAAACTAGATATTTTAAAGAAATGAAATACTTCTAGCCACTAACAATAAGTACTTCACATTGAGAACTTTGAATGCTGAGTTATTTTCTTATGATATTGATCCAAATGATGATGACTTTCAGTTGTCTTGCTTCAGGAAGCAGTGTGAGACGTCTGGGTGTCCAAATTCCTATGGGCAATGAGAGATTTCCTCAGACCTCAGGTTTATCATTTTATCTCAGATTTAAGTTTCCCACATATGAAATTGATTCCTCATCAATGCCTTGCTCCTCTAAACTTATTTTTCCATTATTTTTCCATGTTAATATTAAAAAAGGCATCTTAGAATGGTTGAAAAAATATTAATATAACTCTGAAATTAAATAGGTACATGTTTATCAGGATTTTTTTCTTTATGTTAATTCATTTTATGTTTTTACTTGAAATAGAAATAAGAATTTTTTTCTCCATTTCATTAAATTTATCTTTCTATAATACAATTATCACTGATGAAGACAAAAACTGATACAATATTGAACAATAATGCAATGTTATGTATAGATTTATAAGGAAACAGACATTTCACCTCATCCATTACAAATATTGTTGTGTCTTTTTAAATCATAAAATTACTTTACTTATATTTTAAAATAATATTTTATATAATTATTTACACAGTTATATGTATAAACAGCCTCAGCAGTGTCTTCCTTCTCTGGCAGAACTATTGTACACCAGTATGAACTGCTTTTTTGTCTCTGTAAATATATGTAGGTTATATATGAAAAGCTGAATAAAAGTAAAATCAGTAAATATATTTCAATCAGTAAAAGAACATATTTTCAATTTTAACTGAAATGTTAGTATTTCTTCTTTTAAGGTAGAAACTTTGAATGCCTTCTATTTTCAAGCTTTTTCTGTCATCTTTGTTTTCATCTTTCAGATGCAGAAATTTCCTGTGATGGGAACAGTGATTGGAGTTATCTTGTAGGTTGGAGTCAGCAGGACAGAGCAGAACACTGACATATTATGTAGTTAGCTACTGCCTGTAAGCTTTCACATATTCACTTTGGGGTCCTACAATAAGGTAGACTTTTAAAAGACTGTTATTCTTTCTTTTTTTTTTTTTTTTTTCATTGGTTGTTGTTTGGGGTTTTTTTTTGTTAAATCTTATGGTGAAAATATTGCTTGCTAATAGAAGCTATTTAATCTCCCAAGGATTATCTCTTTGTCAATCTTTTCTAGACTCTTGGTCTTCTCCAATGTCTTGATTACTTTGCCTGCATTAATTATGAAGACCAGCTAAGAAAAAAAAAAAAGGTAAAATGAATTTAAATAAATATTTTTATTTTATTAACAAAAGCAATTGGAGGAGATGAACAAGATTCTTCAAAAGGACAAACTCATGGCAAATGACATTTTCAATGGCATGTTCCACTTTAATAGCTTTGAAGCCTTTGATCTTGTTTTCATCTCATTAATGGCTGTGGTATTTGATAACAGTATTTTGTAACATTGTTAACAGAAAAAAGTGCATTTTGATGCCTTTTAAATTATTTCATTACAAATTTAGTCTTTTTAAAGATCTTTCTGAAGAATACAGAATCTGTTTGTTTGTTTGTTATTATGAACATTTTGGATGGTGTATTAGCTGTAAAATCCTAATACCACACAAAATAAGACATGACACGCTCTTAAAAGGTCATCAAGTTGCTGTCTTCCCTAAAGGTTACTATTCTATATTTAAACTAATTTTGTATTTGACCTGCCCTATTGAAATCTTCACTGACAGATATTCTTTAACCTCTTTACATAATACCTTTCCATTATCCACCACCTCTATATTTGGAAAGTATTTTCAACAGTATGTCTGTGTTATACTTGCAGATAATCTGATTTAAAGCAGTTTATCTGCAATCACCCTCCATTTTCGAGTATCGCCACTTGCTTCTACTGTGACTTTTCGTTTTCTTGCAACACCTTTACCCTAGGCCAAAATTTACACAACTCCACCGGCTTTTATTTGGCAGTTTACAGTTACCAAATAAGTCCTAGGGGTGGAAACAAACAAACCAAAACCAAAGAAATAAAAACAAAAAACCAAAACCCAAACCAAAACCCCACAGCCCATAAAAAAAATATGTCCCTGAAGTTTTCAGTTAGCACATATCTGAAAATTAGAAGCAATATACATAGGCAATGTATGAATATGCAGTAGACCATGAGAAATATTACTCTACTTCCCGCAAAGAAAGACCAGAAAAAAAGAAAAAAAAGGAAAGAAAAATGTTTGCTAATTGTCTTTCTGTCTTATATTTTCCTCTTCAATACAAATTTCAGGATCACTGCAGCTTATATTTTCTTTGCATTACTAGATTGAATACCAGGAAAAATAAAATTAAAAGGGCCTGGGCAATAACAGTTAGTTGTTAAACTGTTAACTATGCTAAAATTAATGGCATTATCACTTAGCTTTAAGTGTCTAAGAAGAACTGCAATGGTTTTGCCACAAGTTTATCACCCTTCTGAGAACAAACTATTTGAACAGTGAATTTTTGTCTCTTTAGATGGTTTAAAGTAAAAATTCTCCGAGTTACGAGCCTTGGTGTTCTGCACTGTGAACAGAGAAAGACCCCTGCAGAGGACAGTTCAAGTAAATTATGTTAGTTGGTTACATCCCAGTGAGACAGAACCAAAACAAGCTAACAGTGCTTATTTACATTCGTAGTATTGCTTTTGTGTTACCAACATCTGGTATACAGAAAGCAGGAGAGGGACTGATATCAATGAAATTATATTAACAGATAATATGTCTCCAATGTAAATTACATTTTTTTAAGTATCCCATTGTGAATTCTAGAACAGAACACAATCATTCACTTGTAGAAATCTTAAAAAAAAACCAAAAATCCAAATAAGCAAATATACCCCCAGCAAATTTTATTTCCAATAAGGTTTCTGTAATTTTGGAGTGCCTGCTTTAATGTCAGGATATCTTTACTTCCAGATATATCATTTAGTTCCATCATTTGTATTAAAAACATACCCAAAAATAGTATGTTATTAATATATATATCTGAGAAGAAAGAAAAAATATTGAAACTTATGTAGAAGTTTTTTTGTTCTTGCTGGGAATTTTACAAGGATAATATTACTGCATTTACTCATTTAATATAAGTTTTATTCTGAAAATAAGTTTTCTCTTGTTCACTGATACTTGTAGCATTCTTTAAAAATATTTTAAGTCCAAGCCATAAAACATGACTTTATATGTAAGTAATTATATAGCTTTTCTTAACATTCATTTACATGTGGTACAAGTGAGGAGAATGGGTAGCAAATGGATGTCAATTTCTGTATTGAAAGTAAAATGTATAGGAATAGAAAAGAACTCATGAAAGCTTCTTGAAAAAATAGGTTAAATAGGAACAAGTAGATTAAATGCATGGTCTATTATAAACAGTTGTGACAATGCATAGATTGATCAGAAGAGTAAGAAAGGTTTTGATAGTTACTGAGTTCCAAAAAAGGTTCTGAGCTGCAGACTAGAAAAGAAGAAAAATCTGTAAATGTCACCAGAACTAGAAATTAGCCTGCTGCTTCCATTAGGTTATTTCTCAACTTCAGTTGCAAAAGGAGTACTTGGATTCCAATAATTTTCTCGAGGGTAAATGAGCTAGTCAAGCAAGAAAAAAAAGTCAAGAAGGTAGTTGTGTGATGTTGAACTGTGACTGGCTTCTCTTCCACTAGGAACTGCTTTACAAAGAGTTTTCTCAGAAACTGAGATTACTTGTGGAGGGAGGGGAAAGAAGATTCATTATGTTACATACAAATCTGTTCTAATTTTGTTATTTAAATCTTGGTACTTTGTGATCTAAAAGCACCTTAATATCTGCATAAAGTTTCATAATATTATATGTATAATATATATAAATTTATATGCCATATTTTGCAATATTTTAGACTGAGAGGGAAGTAATTTAATTAGTTTCATAAGAAATGTACATTTGATTTAGATTTGCAGAATGGTGACTAATCTTTAAGGAAAAATAAAACAGGAAGGAAGAAGTCTTACCTAGCAGTATAGGGGATGTCTCCAAACTTTAGCAGAAGGAAAGGCTCTCTGTTTTCTTTTTCCTTCTATCATGAATTTATTCATTTGTTCTGATAAAGATTTTGTAGCATGAACAACTTAATGAGCTATTTTCCAGAAGCAAAAGGCTAAAATTTTATTGCACACAAGTTCCAGTTTATATGATATAGAAGAGATCAGTCAAGGCAAATCTCTAGTGGGTTAGCTTCCAAATAATGGAGTTTTAAACTATTTTAGCTATGGCATGCATATCATAAAAAGCACTGTATGAATAAGCAGTATTCATGTATACCACATCAATCAGCCCAGAGGCTAAGAAGCCAAAACTGGTGTTTGATGTTTACATATAGAATTGAATAAGAAATGTACTTACTGTATTAATGGGTTTAAAGTAAGATTCTCTATTAATAAGTCATAGTTTCTCATACAGCCTGGGGAGACACTAAACTGCAATATAAATAATATTTGCTTTACTAATGTAATCACTGATGAATAACAGAAGTATAGAAGATTAAATATGATGAAACAATAAACTGTGTATCTTAAAACCAAGAAGATCTCTGACTTACCTAAAGGACCTCAAATTTAAATTGATTTAATTAGTTTTGGAAGCTAAAACAATTGCACATTTTATTGCATACTTGCAAAATTTCATAGACTCTGTGTATGATATGTATATGTAAAAAACAACAATTATGAGACTGTAAAACTATTATGGGTCTGTTGTGATTTATTCCGTGTAGGCAGCTAAGTACCCCAGAACTGCTCATTCACTTTCCAACAGTGGGATGAGGACGAGAATGAGAAGTGGAAAAATGCAAAAAAAATGTGGGTTGACACTAAGGAAGTTCAATAGCCAAAAGAAAGTTGTACATGCATTGTAAAGCAAAATAAGGAATTAATTCACTCCCTCTTGTTGAGAGTGTTCAATATTTTCCAGGAATACAGCTCCATCCTGTATAACGATTACTTAGTAGGACAGATGGCATCCACAAATTTCCACCCTTTTCTTTCTTATTGATGAGTCTGACTTCACATGGTATGGAATATCCCTTTGTTCTGCTGGTGTCACCCATACCACCTCTGTCCCCTCCCAACTGCTTGTGCACTCCCAGATTCCTCACTGGGGCAGTTTGAGGAGCAGGAAAGGCTTTGATGCTGTGTAAGCACTGTTTGGAAGTAGCTAAAAAATCAGCATTGTTTTGGTAACAGACCCAAAACCCATCACCATATGACCTACCATGAAGAAATTTAACTCTGTCAGAGATAAAATCAGTACAGGCTGAAAAGATAAAATTAATCAGAAAAGTGTTCTTATTTTGTGTTATTACATAGATTCAGAATTCACATAACATATATACTTCAACTACTCAAGTTGATCTATCTACAGTCCAGTCTGGCTTGTGTTTCCTTTTCCCCAACCTGGAAATGAAACTCAAGATAATTTTAGTGAGGAGGAAATATAAGAGTGGATCCTCATTTGAAGGCCTTCAGGGACATTTATGGAAAAATATCCACAAATGTCCCCTCCTACAGAGATAAGTACATTTCTATAGGTTTTAGGAAATTAGCACAATTGATAAAAAGGGCCAATTAGGAGGAAAAGTGGTGATGCAATTCCCCCCATGTCAAGCCCCTTCTCTGGAGCCCCCTTCAGCACTAGCTGTAGTTTATCCATGAGAATGTATCTCAAAATGTTGCTCTTGACCTTGGCTCCCAGGAAAAACCAAGAGAGCACTGGGGCCTTGTACCTCCAACAGCTTGGAGCTCTGGAATTAGTTTTGTCTTTCTGCTTAGGGAAAGGCCATGGAAAAGAACTGGGAAAACTAGTCACTAGTACAATAGACTATGGAACTGCAAATACATGTGTGAAGAATATAGAAATATATAATAGAAATATATAAAAGAAAAAAGGGCAAAACCCAAACAGCATCACTTAAATTGAGACTATTCCAGGAGAGATGATGGTCTGTTGAGTTACTGGATTACTAAAACAAATCCATACAAATTCTGCTGTAGGTTACCCAGTCTGTGCTCAATATCTCATGGCACAAGTCTCTGCCATGCTGGAATGGTCCATGTTTTGCCTGAGAGTCTAGTTTAATTTATTTCAAATCCCTTACTGTCTGATACATTTTCCTATTTTGCTTTTCATGTACATGTTCACCACTTATCTCCAGATAAGATTCCTTTGAGTCTACTGTTTAGCTTCCTTCTGTCAGCAAATACAGTCTGTTATGCCACAGTCTTGAGCAGTGTTCTATAGATCATAAAAATTTAATCTTAAAAGAGAGATGGGATGTCTCCTAAATAAAATATAGTAATAGTCACTAATTTTCTCAGTTCTGCTTTGGTCCATCTAATCAGCAGAACTTTTTTATTCAAAAACTTATAAAGTATATCATCCTAATTATATAGTAGATTACTCTCTATTTGGAGATTCCCTAGTTTACTATAAGCAATTTTGATAATAGGAGAAAAGCAAATTGCAGCACAAACTTTCTCCCTCACTACCTTTTTTTTTTCCAGGTTCAGCATTGGTTTAGTACTGCAGTTTTCAAATATATGACATTAAAGATGAAACAGGTTTATTATTCTGAGCAGCTCTTTGAGACTGCAAAAAATACCCTATGACTTTCAAAACCAGGTCTAGATAGACTGGATTGCTAAGCAAAATGGAAAGCAACTTCCATGCATGCATGTAGTGAAGACACAAAGCCAAAGAGCTCTTTTTAGATAGCTCTAAGAGTAACCACTAAATCTGCTGATTTAGACCTTAAGGTGCAATATTAGATTTACTATTAAGTTCAAAAATGTTTTGTCTGCATTCCTAAATTTCTCATGCAAACTGGTTTAATCCAATTAATAGTTTTCAAAACCTGATCTTCAAAAAGGGCAAGGAGGACCCAGGGAACTGCCTGCCTGTCAGGCTCAACCCAATCCCCAGAGAGGTGGTACTTCATCCTGAAGGACATTGTCAACACATGGAACAGAAGAGGTGATCAGGAGTAATCAGCAGGGATCCACCAAGGGGAAATTACGTCTGACCAACCTGATTGCCTTATAAGACAACCGGATTAAGAGATGATGGGAGAGCAGTGGATGTTGTTCTGTCTTGACTTCAGCAAGGTTTTCAAAGCTCCATTAAAATTGCCATCAGGTCATGGGAGGTCACTCTATTCAGCACTAGTGAGGCTACATATGGAGGGCTGTGCCCAGTTCTGGGCTCCTCAATATAGGAGAGACATGGAGTTCCTGGAACTGCTCCAGCTGATGCCTACAAAAATGATTATGGGATTAGAGCATCTCACCTGTGAGGAAAGACTGAAGGAGCAGCTGTTTCTCAGCCCAGAGAAGATGATTGATAGGGGGCATTATTGATGTATACAAGTATCTGAGGGGGGCGGGCAAGACGATGGGCCCAAGCAATAAGGGTGGTGACAAGCAATAGGACAAAAGGCAACAGGCAGAAACTGGAACACAGAAAGTTCCCTCTAAACAGGAGGACCACTTCTCTACTGTGCACTGGAACAGATTGCCTTGAGAGGTTTAGGGGTCTCCCCCACTGGAGATATTCAAAAACCTTCTGGACACAATCCTGCGCAAACCTGCTCTTGGATGACCCTTCTTGAGCAGAGCCATTGGATCAGATGATTCACTGTGTGCCTTTCAACCTGACCCATCCTGTGATTTTGTGAATCTGTGATTCTACGATGTGTTTTCTCCCATTTAGTGTATAAATTCATTTCAGTGTTGCATATATCATATATATTGCTGTTTTCAATAGATTGATGCATTTTTTAACATGTCTACACTACTGAGTAAGCCTCTGGAAAAACTAGATATTTTCCTGGATGGTCCATGTGAACATGCATGGAATTTCCTTATTTTTGTTGTTGAAACATCTAAGCAGTGTTAACATTCTATAAAACAAAACTAAACCAAACAGCCAAGGGCCTAGGTCACCGTGATTGTATAAAGTTATTTAGCAGTAACATAGCACTTATGATTATTATCTAGTAAATAACAAATTAGTCAGACAGAAGGAATTAACTATATGGGAAATGTTAATTATGATACTTATTAGATTTTTGAAAGCTGCATTCCTAGTATTTATTCTGAGATATGTAGATACAAATAATTTATTTGGAAAAGGTAGAGGAAGGAACAAGTCAAATCAAGGGACAGACATGGGACTGCTTCAGTGTGCCATGATTTCCTCCAAAAGCTGTAGGCTTTCACAAACTGAAAAAAAGTCTGCCAGACTATATTGACTTGATACTTCAAAAGGTACTGGAATACATTCAGTGCAAATAAGAAGTCTGCCAAAGTATTTTCAGGATAGAATATTGTCCATTTGTTAAATATACAGTTATTCATAAGCTACTAGAAATTATACTGAACATCAATTAATTTCTGAATGCATTTTCTTGATTAAATTTTGTTCAGTGTTAATCCCCCCATAAAATCACCGATTTTAGTTCAGATAAGGGTTAGGCTGATTTAACATTATCGGAAACATCTAAAAGACATTACTTCTGATATTAGAAGTACAGAGTATACAATTTTTTGTAAAAGAATGTCAAATTTTAAACAGAAACATAGCAAAAATAAATATAATAATTTAAAAAATGAATAATAAATTTTTAGAACCATGAAACCTGAGTTTTAGAAGCAATGTCTAGACATGAGAGATTGTCAGTGTCAATAAAATCAGAATGAAAAGTGAATCAATAAAACTTATGCTTAGCCTCAAGCATTTGTTTAAAATATTCTAAGAGGAAATCAAAACTGGATAGATTTGATCTATACTGAATTTACAAATAAATTTTGTAAAGAAACTGTAGGTTTCTATAAATACCTACATATGTCTCAACTGCTTAAGGATATGTACTAGAACATAATTGTCATCCTCCTGGGTAATTTTTTTCCTGTTCTGTTCATGAATGATAAATAAGCATCTTTAGATAAATCAGGTATTTACTGCTTAAATGGTATTCCTCCTGAGGGAAACAGATACCACACTTGTAGTTACAACTAAGAATATATATCTATTACCTCACAGAGAAATTAAGACAAACTGAATAAGAGAAACTTTGATAAATTAACCAATTTGATGTTGAATACATAGCAGTGTTAGCTACAACAAGCTTCCTTGCATGACTTTCTAAATATTGTTCTACTATATCTCTGGAAAGACCAACTGAAAAAATAAGAATTATATGTCTGAGTTACTCCAGGTTTTGCTCAAAAGACAGAAAAGAGAATAAATGTCTTCCATTTAAAATGAAAATATTAGATATTTTCCTGAGTTAGAACATTAACTTGGTATGTCTGTTTACTCACCCTCTTTTATTGACTGTACTTTATGCTTCTGAAGGCATAAAGAGTAGATAAAACTTTTTTTTTTTTTTTCACAGGAATGCTTGCAAGAACAATCTAGTAAGGCTAGCTGGAATTACAGATGCCTGTTACCATAAGTTAACATGTGTATAGAAATGCTAATAAATGTTGGATTTTCTTTGGATTTGCTTGTATGTGCATGGAATTGTGTGTGTATATTAAGACCTTTTTGTGTGCCTTAAAGCCTTTGATGTCACCAGCAGTTATTGAAAGACTTTTCTGTTACTCTGGTTTGTACAATACAAACTCTTTAAGGAAATGCAGTGGTTTAGCTTTAGAACATTGAGAATATGCTACAGCTCAGGTGCTGACTGCTTAAGGTGACCCAGAGACTGCTTTACAATTTTGGCATGCTTTTAGAATGTAATTTTACTGTCAGAGTTGCTGAACCACCAAAAAAGGAAAAAAAAAAAATTAACTAGATTGAACTAGTTTGCAGATACTTTCTTAATAACACTCAAAACAGTAGACACCTATATGAATACTTGTAAGAGAGAAGTGCTGCAGAAATGAAAGAAAATCTGCTTATTCTCTTTACAGGAAGTCTAGCAGATACATCCTAGTCTTTCTTGCTTAATGACTTGTGTTCTTTTTCATGTGGTAACAATGTGGTTTCTACTCACAGCTTGAACTGTTTTTAATGTTTATCAATATAATCAATCATTGAACAAGAGGTTCTTGAAGAGCTGATGTCACAGAATACACTCAGGATCACTTCTCAGAGTGCACATTCAAATAGAATTGAATCGTAAATCATATCCTTTTTCCCATTATTTTTGGAAGAGTTTGTAAATTTCCTCCAGCCTATACCCTCTTTGAGCTCTTCTAGTGGTCGACAAAAATGTAGTCCTTCATCTAAAACTTCCTTCATGCTTGTGTTACTTTCTTAGACAAAGTAGATGTTGGTTAATGTTTCTTTGTTAGAACAGGAAATGCAGCCACTGCCACTTAAGTAAGTAACAAGTAAACCTGTATTTCAATGCAGTATAAACTATTTTTTTCCTTTCGGTGAGTGCTGGTTGTGTTTCAATATTGAATGTGTCATGCACCAAACTATACATTAAAAAGAAACACTAAATTACATGAGTGTAGCTAGTTCATACCTAGTTTCTGAATAAGTATATTTATACTACTCAGCAAAATCAGTACAGAGACTACTCTTTGGCCACTAATTAAATGGCACATTCCAGCCAAATTTACACTATAAAAGTTTGGCCATGGGTCTTTCCTGTGGCTTCTTTGTGGCTCTCCAGTCATAATATGCATCAAAGGAAACATCAGCAGCACAGAAAACTGTGGTATCTTGAGTGAGATACAGAAAATTGAAAATCTCTCTTACAGTAACATCAACCCAGCATTTCATAGGCAGGTCTTTGGCAATATAAACAGCACAAGAGCAATCCCTATGTAACCTAAAAGTGCAAAAGATGCACTAGACCCTTTCTTTACAGTCTCAGTGCAAAGGAATGGGAAACATCATTGCTGAAATTCTACAGTTCTCTTGTTAAGACTAAGTGAAGAAACTCCCTTAAAACCCTTCTCTCTCCTTTTTCTCAAGCTTTCTTTTCTTTAACCCCCTCAGTCTCTCCTGTTCAGTGTCTTTGCGCTTTGCCCTAAACATCCCATAAATCTTCAATATGCCCACAATGTCCTTTAACATTCTTCTGTAAATTTCCACACCATCCTCAAATGCTCTTCTTCTTGTACACCATGAACCTGAAGTCCTCATAGGCAATAAGCCTAATTCTGTGAAGAAACACTTTTTGGTTGACTATTGCTATGTGTGTTCACATCAGGGACAATAATCTTGTTGTTCACCTCTGTTAGTCTTAGACCAGCTGGTTCCACATGGTCCATTTGCCTTCATTAGATTACTAAATTTTCTCCACCTGCCATTGTTTATCTGACCTTTACTGGATCTTTGCATTTTTCCCCCTTAGCAATGTAATCTAATACTATTTTTCTAAGGATTAAAACTAATCTATAATAATTCGGCTGTTTAACTAAAGAAAATTAAACCAGTCAGCCAAAGAACAAATGAAAGAAAATCTTTGTGAAAGAAAGTCCTCAACACAGAAAAAGCCTCTGGGGAATAAATGTATCCACAACTTCTATTAGCTGTCTTTTCAGGTTCCTATTAGGTTTGGCAGACTAGGTTTATTGTGCTGTTCCAATCCCTAAATCACCCCAGTCTTTAGATGTTGAGGTTTACAACCTTGATGTGGGTCCAAAGGGGAAGTTAATAATACAGAATTGCCTGATCTGTATTCTGCAAATTTTGGGAATTTTCCATCTGAAGTGCAAGATGCTATTCACTAAACACAGATATTTAATTTAGGATGTAATGAACTGTGCTGTGGAAGACAATATAACACATATCATTCTGAAGCAAAGGTTCACATTTGTTTGGAAGATTTTCCCAGAAGGGTTACTCCCTCTTTACTGACTGAATACAGAGCCAAATGCAATTTGGCAGATGAAATTTAGATTTCTAGTTCTGGTTCAGATGCCATCCAGCATCTGAGAAAATGTTAAGGAGTTGGAAGATATGACAGACTTGAAGACCCACAGTTTCTGAAACAGAATTCCTGGAATCCAAAATTTGAACATACCAAGTCACACTAGACTGCTCTGCATAGCCTAATCTTACTCTGCTAAATTTACATACTGAGATAAGGTAACTATCCATCCTACAGCCCTATAAAAATTATCAATAAGGAGTACAGTAAGATATTAAATACTAACAAGGCATTCAGTAAGCTATCAAAGGGTAGATTCCACAACATTTTATGCACTGGTTTTTCTTTTGGATAGTGTCCAAGTGCAGCATAATAGCAGTTTTGATAGAGTTTTGTGGAGAGAGTCTAACTGACCAAGTTGCAGCTCTGCTGAGACAGATCTTGGTGGTCAGTAAGTTAAACAGAAGGAAATGGTGTGCCTTGGTGGTCATGAAGGAGCAGCAGACCAGGCTCTATCTGCAAAAAGGGAATGATTGCCTGGTACTCACTAGCTGCATCAATCTAACTTTGAACTTACCAGTACAAGAAGGAAGTTGATTGCTTGGAGTGAGTTCATTGGAGATCCACCCATATGGTCAGGAGCTGGAGCATCTGCACTGTGAGGAAATGCTAATGTACAAGACCTCCTTTAAACTGGAGAAGAGAAGGCTGTGAGAGAGCTGAAGTGTGGTTTCCCAGTGTGTAAAGGGAGGTTACTGACAATGTCAGGCTGTTTACTGAAATGAATAGTGAGGGAACAAGAGGCAGTGGCCACAAATTGAAACAGGAGGTTTTAACATGGTATAATGAAAAAGAAATCAGGGTGACAATAATTAAGAACTTGAATAAGGAGGAAACTAGTTGAACCTGGGGCTGAGGCAGAGAAAGTGCTGTTTTAAATTTTGATTTATGTTAGCTGACATAATTTGAATTAATTTTCACTTACTTAAACCTGTTTTGCCTATGACAATAATTGGTAAGCACTCTCCCTGTCTTCATCTTAGCTTACAAGCTTTTCATCTTGTTTTCTCTCCCTGTCCTTCTGAAGAGAGGGAGTAATTACAATGCCTGGGTGGGGTTCTGGCAACTGTCAAAAGCTAAGCCCCCACAGTCAGTTGCTAAACAGAATAGAGAACCCTATTTATCTATTCCTGTTCATCAATGCATCAGGTGCTTTGATACATTGAGCTATTAACAAAACCCAGAATAAGAGGGAAGAAATAAACCACTTCAATCACCAAAGAGTTTAGATGAGCTTTTCTCTATCTTAGGCACATACATTCTTGTTTATGTTTCATGGGCTCTAAAGCTATTTTAAACATATTTAGAAAAACTTCAATATATTAGCTCCAAAATATTTATATTACATTCAATTAATATTTCACTTGGGACAAAATTAGGACAAATTCTTTCTTTTCTTCTGGATAAACTATCTACAATTTCTGAAAATGCTTCAGTTCTGAACAATGAAAAATAAGTACTTTATTGGGAGAGTGTTATTCTGAATGGCTGCCAATATTTAAACTATGTATATTGGAGGGAAATAGGCTTTACCCTTACCAAATGGCCAGCCTATAAAATTTTCAGTAGTAACTGAATTACATATTAGGAGCATAATCACTTCCATCACTATTGTTATGTGAACAATTTGAAAATAATAATACTGGCAGCAATAAGCACTGTGAGTAGTTTGACTGTGTACGGGGAAACCTCCTTGGTGTAGAAAGACAGAGTCCCTAGTATTTTTTCAAATTTTCAACTAGGAGCTATTAATATTATTGATATTATTGATATTATTTCAGGTGATGTGACTTAACCTCTGTATGTCAATGGCTCTATTTTGTGTAGTCATTTGTGCTAACTCATCACAAAATAGGACCTCTGCCAGACTGACCAATACTGCAAAAATGGAAAATTCTAGGTATGTTCAGTGAAATAATTTTTCACCTGAGAGAATTATACAGTGCAAAATAGCAAGAAGAATAATTAAAAAAAATTTAAAAAAAAAAAAAAAGGTTAATACTACTGGAAATTTTTACTATTGGAAAGAACTTCATGAGTGTTTTACTCTCAGCATAAGAATCTTCAAATAGCAGACAGTAAGAATTAGATTTAAATCAGCAAAATGTAACTGTATAAGATATACTTCATTAACATAATTTGATGTAGGATGATATTAGGGTCAGTTGGTGGGACAGGCAATCATGGGAGGAAGGTCAATCTACCTGTACTTGCAGGGAATAACAGATCTCTACTTGAGTGTTTAAAAGGCACCTGGGAAGAGTTCTGGGTTTGTCCACCCAAGTGTGACACTTAGCAATGTTTATGGGCATTAATACACTGTCTTTGTGCCCTGGTGCCAGTGGGAAGGAATCACTGAAGTGGAGTGAATGCACTGTAATTTTTTTTTTAAATGCTTATCAAAAAACTAACTGCTGAATAAAACTGGATGCAGCTATCTCCTCTCACCGATCACAAAGAAACACTAGAAGGGAATTTTAAATTACACGCACTGTACTATGCTGTGGAAATGAGATGGCATTCTGGAAAAAATGAAGAGGTTAAGTAAAGCAGAGGATAAAGATGACTGCAATTTTCCATACTTTAATTTGCTATTATTGAAAGTACTTTGAAGACTATTTTCTATTAAGAAAAGAAAAAAAGTTAGATAAAAGCAGCACTGTGTAGCTGAAGTTTGACAGTGAAATCTTTCTTTCACAAGTCAGTTGACAGAAGAACTGTGTTTAATTTAGGCGATAGGAAGATTTTACAAAATATAAACTTGGGAGTGGCATGACATCAAAGTTAGGATGAAAATGCAGTGTGCAGACTAAATGGACCTGGATATTAAAATATTTTAGTCACAAATATCTTCAATTTTATTAAGTGCATTTCCTTGTTCAACAAGAGTGTGGTCCAGAAGTTAGATGGGTTGTGGTAGAGGCTTCATCCAAACTTTGTGTTGTACTGGGCTAGGATCTGACTTCTTTGAATGACCTTGGGAAACTCTGGTCACAGGACTGGGATCCCAGTTTCATGGGTGTCCTGTTCATAGTCACTTGGTGCAAACAGATGCCAGTAATGGTTTCCTCGGGAAGATTCTGGACAGGTTTGAAACTTTCACAATGATTGATATGTTTGTATCTTTCATAACCAGCACTGCTTAGCAGTGTGTTTATGTGCAAGGTACATCCCCTATCATTATGACTAAGCTATGCCCTTGTCCTGTAGGTCTAACTAAAATTATGCTCACACAATTGTCAACCAGCCCTATTTTATGCTATCTGCACACAGTGTATGAGTGAGGAATACTAAGCAGAGCAAATATGTGTAAATACATATAATAATACAGTAATACAGATTTTCTAGTTTAATTTGATCTCAAATAATACAAAATTTTAGAACAAATTAATAGAGACTACCAGCAAATAAACAATTTAATAGAAAACATAGCAACATTTAAGATCTGTTTATAGAGGAAAAAAAAAGAAAACAGGAAGTCCTTATATTTGATGGAGAAATTAAGCAAAAAGAGGACAAGTAATTCTAATAATTATGAATCTCAAAGTCACAAAATACTATATTAACTATGTTTCACTATTTCTTTTAGTATAAAAGTTCTGGATGTAGAATATAAACTAATATCAAATCATGGAAGGGTATTTGTGGTTGTTTTTCTTTCACCGTCATAATAGAAAACATAAGTCAGGATACTTCAATTTGAGGCAGAGAAGCATGAATATTCCTGAATAAGCAAGTAATGATTTTCTTTCAAAAAGAACCCTACACATAATTCTTGATCACACTTTTCAATAAAAGAGGAATTTTAATTGGGGAAGAGATATAATACTTTAAAGTAATATGTAGAAACAGGTATTTTGTTGGACAGGACTAAACCACTCAAAGTATTTCTCTCAGAGAAATAGAGGAAGCTTTTGATTACTGCACACTGATTTTTGGAGTTGTGATCCTTGTAGGTCTCTCTGAACTCAGGATTTTCTACTATTCTCTTTTTCTGACTCCAGTCTCATTGGTGCTGATGACATTCACCTGAAGCATTGTGTCTGAATCTGGGCTTCACAGTACAACATGGACTAACTGCAGTATGTGCATCATGGGGCCATGGGGACAAAAAAATGGTTAGGGGACTGGAACATCTTTCATACCAGATGGGATTGAGGGAACAGCTCTTGTTAAGCTTGCACAAAATCATATTTACAGATGAGTTCAACAAAATGTTTTGAGACCTGATGGAAAAAAGTAGAAAAGAGTCAGCCAGACTCCTCTTGTTTCAGTAGAGCTCACTAACAGGACTAGAGACAATAATCATAAAGTAGAAAACACATTAAATTAAATCTGAGGAATAGAGGTTTTTGTGATTTTTTTTTTCTTTTTGATTGTGAGAGTGACTGACCACAGGAACTGGTTATCCAGTGAGGCAGTGAGAGTCTCTGTCCTTGGAGAATTTTAAAACACACCCGGATATTGTCTTGAATGCTGCTGTAATTGTCCCTGCTGGATCAGGACCAGTGGAACTAGAGAATATCAAGAGGTCACTTCCAGACTCAATGATTCTGTGAATATAATTTTTTGTTACCCATGTACATTTTCTGGGGGAAGGAAGGGACACAAACCCTATAAGTCAGTTAAGTCATGAGATAAAATCTTCAAAATTGAGAATTTATGTTGAGTGAAATAGAGACTTTAAATCTTAAATTTTATACTTTACTGAAACAATATTAGGTCTCTTTCAGAAACCGAATTAGAATATTGTCACAAAAGCCTTCTGGATAGAGTGTATCAAAGTATCAAATACTTTGGGAAATACCTTTTAAGGATTCACTGCTAGTGAAGTTTTGGAAAATTACAATGACAGAAGCTAGTAGCTATTCAAATGTGTCACTAATGATCATTTGAGTGTGCCACACAAAAACTTATTGGCAGTAACATGTCTTTTAGCTCAAACTGTACTCAAGCTCATACCTATTGCATATCCTCTAAAAGATGAAATTGGTTTACAACAAAAGCAATACCCTGCAAATTAAGGCAAGACTGAAAATATGGCAGGATGGTAGAACAATATTATTATTTTGAAATGGTGTCAATGCATGAATATTGTCACAGGTACCAAATTGACTACTATCAGTAGCGGGGAGAGATAGTAAAGAAAGAAAAGATAATTTGAAAACATAATGGAGCAAATAATGTTAAAGAATGTAGTTTTTTACTATCTTAGTAACATTAGAAGATGAAAGCAATATGAATTTGGCCTCAGAAGTTTAACCTCCCGGTTGTTTCAACTAGATACCAAGGCTATATTTCATTTAGTGGAGATGCACTTTTCTTCTAATCAATATACTTTCACAGTACTGTAGGAAATGAAAATTTGATGTGATTTAAAAAAAAGAACAATTGCAACTGCGGTATCTGTAATTCAACTGAATGGGGAAGTTAACATAAGTTCTGTGAGATGAAGCTTTTCAGTAATGCTACTTTGACACATACTGCAAAAATTTTCAACTATCATTTAAATTGCCTTTCTTTCCTCATTTTAAGTACAATTGCTATCTAATGTCTATTCGGATGCAGCCAAAAACCAGTATATATATTTTTTCTCATGTATATCAATATAAGTAAAACAAAGGATCACAAGTAATGATACAATTAAATGATTAATACTTTTGTAGAAAAAAGGATATTCTACAGTACTGTGACACTTGTGACGCTAAAAGCTGGTTTTTGGTTGGAAATTAAGATATCAAATTGTTATTTCAAGGGAAACTCATTAATTGACTGCACGGTTCTGAGATTTTTATTATTTTGTAGCAATAATCAGTCATAATCCTTGTTTTCTGAAAGAATTTTGGAGGTTTGAAATGTTGACGGACATCCAACTGACTTGAATAGGTGGTCCAGTCACTAGAAAGAGTTAAATGACTGTTTAATAAGACTGAAGAGTAATTTCTTGAAGGACCAGCAAAACACAGTGCAAAATCTATTTCCTCTTGAGTAGTTCTGTGACACTGTGAAGGGAGCATCTGTGGAATTATTTGCTGTAATGATTGTTGCCACCAGGAATTTAACTCATGGTGTTTTACAAACATGCAGAGTTCCCAGTGTTGATGTGTATGCTTGAAACTATAGACCTTTTTAGTGAAGTAAATGACTGCTGCCTTAAAATATGCTCTCAGATTTGCATATATTAATAAAATCAGACTTAGGAGAGTGACTATTTAGTTTTGAGCTTAGCAACTAAAATTTAATATTATGCAACAAGTCCCTAGATGTTAGGATTCCCATAGTCAATCACTGAGGTCAATACATTTTTATTTATTGTTAGTAAATTACAGTTGCCCTGGTTTCAGCAAAGGACAGCATCAATTTTTTGCCATAGCTGAGAGGGAAAGACATCCTGAGGAGGCATGGCCAGGATCCAGTTGTTATTTGATGTCATCTCACATCATTGCTGGGGGCAAGGGAAAGGGACTCTGACTTCTGTTTGAAAGGGTGTGGTTTCAGGTCAGGAATAAACCTGGTGGAGGAGTGGCCAAGGTAGTGTGGTGACAGTCCCAAACCACAGAGAGCAGTGCGGTGGCCCCAGCTGTGGTTGGGCTGGATTGGTCTCAGTGAGTGTTTTGTACGTCAATCACTCTCTCTTGTACACTTTTGGATTTAATATCATTACTGTTACTGTTTATTTTCTTATCTCATTGCTTTTTACAGTGAATTGTTCTTATCCCAGCATGTGATCTTTGCCTTTTGTGCCTCCAGTTCTCAACTCCATCCCACCACAGGGGCAAAGGTGGGGGGAAGGGGGAGAGAGATGGGCATTTGTACTTTGGAAGAGTCTCAGTCGAGGACAATGAATTGGGGACTACAATTTATAAACCATGACAACAATTAATACTAGTTTACATTTAAAACTTTATCCTCACATTGAGCATCTCACAATCTGGAAATGGTAAGATTTTAAATTAAGTATTCTTAAATTAAATTAAGTATTTAAAGTATTCTGCTTCAGATGAAGGCAGAGATCAAAAATGTAATTAAGACTAGTGACTTCTCAGCAGCTTTCCAATGCCTATTTTTTCATTATTTGTTTTTTGCGTGCTTCTGTAGAATAAAATATAATGAGAGCAATATAAGCTATTTTAATACTTACGACATTATTTTGTAAGGGGAATGTCTTTTTAACAAAACTGTACTGCAATATGAAAGAAATATTTGTTATGTGATTTAACTAGTATTAAGTCAAAGAAAGTTGGAAACGCTGCAGGAGAAATATTGAAGTTCTTAAATGCTGGACCTGCATAGAAATGCAATACATAATGCAACAGCTCACACATTAAAATGTCTTGAACAATTAAAAAAATATTCAGTCTATTCTGGGTGTGCATGTTTCTAGTATGCTTGTTCAGTTCCAATGTTGTTTTTTTTTTAATCATGTTGATAAAAAGAAAATAGTCTAAAGCAGTTGATAAAAAATCATACACTAGCTAAATTGAATATGTGAAACACTATCAGGCAAGAACAATTCTAGAGAAGATGGCAGAGATTCCTTTAGTTTATAATGTGCAACTAAGATCGGCATCTGCTACAGATATTCTCACTGATTTGTGATAACATCAAAGCTGGAAGTAATTTTCTCATGTAGTTCTAGAATTTAGGAGAGAAGTATGGGAATTTGGGGTTTTTTTAGTGACAGATTAGTTAGAAAAAAGTATCATGCAAGTAAAGAGCTTTTTCTTGTAAGGATTCAATCACAAAATGGGTTCAATCACTGTAACACTAGAAAATTGTCAGATTCACAGGGTTATGATACCCATATTGTAAATGTATTGATTTCAAGTTCTGTTAGAGGAAATCAGAAGAAGAGATTTAGAAGTTTTTCTATGAGGAGAACTTTGACCAAGGCAAAGACTGTGAGGTGTTTGTACTGCACTTAAAATTCCCATATAAATTACAAACTATTGTGCTAATGCAAATCTACCTGGTAGCAATGATAACTGAAACTGTAGAATTGCACTTAATCTGCACAAACCCAGTAATTTAGTAATTCAATGCATTTTAGCTAAACTTTGAGCTAGAATTAACAGTTTTAATATAGCTTTTAAAAGTCTCTTTCCTATATAAGACTGAACATCATGTCTTTCTTCAGATTGATGTGGTTAAGGAGATTCCTAAAATATTGCTAAAGTTAGAAGATTAGGTGGAGATAGCTGGTCAAGAGAAGCAATTATCCCTCTGTATTGGTGAGGCCTCACCTTGAATACACTGTGCAGTTCTGGGCACCAAAATTTAAGAAGTATGTCAAGGTAATTGAATGTGTTCAGAGGAGGGCAACAAAGGTCATGAAAGGGCTGGAAGAAATGTCCCATAAGTAGTAGGTCAGGACTTTGGACTTGTCTAGTTTGGGGAAAAGGAGGCTCAGAGTGACCTCATTGCTCTCCACAGCATCCTGACAAGGCAGAGGGGAGGGAGATGTTCATCTCTTCCCGCTGGTACCCAGTGATCAGACACATGGGAATGGTTCAAAGCTGCACCAAGAGAGGTCTAAACTGAACATTAGGAAATGTTTCTTCGCTAAGGGGCTGGTCAAATCCTGGAACAGGCTTTGTAGAGAGGTGGTTGGTGTTGAAAAACTGCCAGTGCTTAAGAGGTATTTAGTAAATGCCTGTAATAACATGCTTTCACTTGATCATCTCTGAAGTGTTCCAGGAGCTGGATTAGGTGATCACTGTAGGTCACTTCCAACTGAAAAAGTCTATTGTATTCAAAGAAAAGAAATAAGCTGCTGTCAGGACACATCAAGTGCTGCTTTGTGTGGAAGCAGTTGCAATAGCCAATGTATACAATGAAGTACTGAAAAAGTATTCATTGCAGTAAAAGTTTATATTTGGTCACCTGAATCATTCCCTTTGGTCCACTTACTGTGTTGACCTGATATTCAGTTCAGCTGCCTGTGCACTTACATCTTGTGCTCTCCAATATTTTTTATATTTTCTAAGTTATCAAAGACACCTGAAGAGTACATTTTATCTTACTAAGGTCATTTGGGCAGTTGTAGTCAGGAGGATTGTGTGCTAGGAAGAAAATACATATATGTTCACATATCTTTATGTGTAACAAGTTGATAAACATTTTGAAATATATTATAGCTATATAAATGAGAAATAGAAATGTTATAATAATTATGTAGTGATATATATGAATAAAATGCATATTTCTGCTGCCAATTAATTTTTCAAATTAAGTCCATGAGATTTTTTTTATCAGACTTCACTTTACACTGCAAAGACATAGCTATCATAACAGAATTAAAGGGTGGTGTTGCAAGTAGTGAATTACTGAAATTCTTTCAAGGAGATATATTGATTCAATTTCTAAGCAAAAGCCTGAACAGTGTGGATGAATGTAAAATTTCAGTCATAAATTGATCTAGTGAAATATGTGTACAATTTTTTTTTAACATAAGAATTTTCTTCAGCTTCATTTGTTCTTACTTTCAATAGATTTCAGTAGATTTTAACATACTTTATATTAAGTATCAGTAGTATTTTGCAGAAATAATAGTATGTAGAAAATAGTCTTAAACATTGTAAAAATAAAATCCATAATAAGCATTGAATATTTGAGTTTCATAAAAAATTGCTGATGTTATAAATGTTGAGTGCTGCTGATGGTTGGTTTTTCATATTGTTAAAGGAGGGCTAGAAAACACTACAAAGAAGCAAAAATATTGCAGCATTTTGTGATAATCTGTGGCAAATGAAGCATGTCTTTTTGTCTCTCCTGACATGAACATTTATGAACAACATATAGGACAGAGTTCTGAAGTCACCACACTCCCTCTGCGTAATTGTCTATCACATGGACACATTTTTAAGCAGACTGAATTCCTTATTTACCAGATATCTATTTCTGGTTGGATGAATCATATATCAGAAGTCCAGAACAATGAACAATATCCACAGTATAAACCTCTGGAGTTGGTTGCAATTAATTGCATTCTGAGAGTAATCAAAGTGACTAATTAGAGCATTAGTATGCATCAGCCTATAAGAAAATCAGTACATTTCAAATAATATATTTATCCTTGAAATAACTTTCTGAGTATCTTGTGGCATAAATGAGACTATTTCTCAGCAGTTCAACTGATGTTCATTCTTTTCTATACTTGATAACTTACTCTTTTATAGCTTAGCAGTTGACTCATTTTTAAGGTCATAAAACCATTTTTCTTTTCTTCCTGAATTCAAACCTCTGAAGTGAACATATTTTTAATTGCCAAAATTATTATAAATGCTATTATGCCCAGAGATATTTCTGGCTATTCCATTCATTAGTTCATTATCAAAACCAAAGACATTTATTGTTTGCATCTCATTGCATTATATTACACTGTGTTCAGTGGTTTAGAGACAGAAATAATAAGTATCTAGTATATATATTTTCATTGTCTGATAGTATGTTTCCTTGTAGTGAGGGAATGTTTTTTGCTTTGGGGGAAAAAACCTTTATGAGTTAGAAAAGGACACCATCTGCAACTAATAGAGCATCAACAAAGAAGAGTACAAAACCATTTTGGCAAAGGAACATCACTGATATATATCACAATTTTCTCAGGGAAACATCTTTGTAGTCTGAGAGGTAATTAGGACAACTAACTCTCTCTTCAAGGAAAGAAAGGGCATTATTTCTAAATAATTGAAGATAATAAAAATCAGCAGTAGGCAATACCAGTGAGCTAGTTTGATCAGACTCCTTTTTCTCCTAAACTGCAGATGGACTTGAGTTTCAAGCAAGCTTTTTGGGGGTTTTATTTCGGTAGAGGTCAGTGGTGGTGGTGTTGCCTTGGATTTTTGTGCATGTGCAGTGTTTGCATAATGGGTCACATGAAAAATGGAAATACACAGTATTGTAAGGTGAATAGAATAGTTCAATAAAAAAAAAAATCATAGTAAGTTTTCCTGTAAATTTTGATACTCTCTTCATAAGTATTGTACAGGCTCATAAGAGGAAAGACTTAGAAAAGAAGAGTAGAAGGCTGGAAGAGCAAGTCTGCCTTTTATAAATTGTCCTTACATTTTGTCCTCTCCCTATTTAACAATTTTATCTGTGTGATATTCCAGATTCAGTGGTCCACAGCCCAATTTTTAACTATCCCTCTCATGGCTGGGAATGCAGGTGGACTCTGAACTACTGAAAAAACATCAAAGAGTCAGTTAGAAATAGGAAATCTTATAATTTCCCCAAAATGCCGTCACTTGTTCAGTTAATTTTTTTCCAATTAAAAGCAAAACTAACCCAAATCTCAAGAAATACTAAAAAATATTTATTTAAAAATAAATGTCTGGAAATGCAGTTGATCAAACCTCAAAGACACAAAAAAAATATTTGTAATGTCATTTCCCAAGAACATTTTTATGAGTGAATAAAAAAAACCCTCACAAAATTGCATCAAAACTCACTGTAAATGTATACCAGTATAGTAAATTATTTGCTGTGTTTAATGATTAAACAATGCTTGCTTTTCTTACATGTCAAATATTTGCTATTTAACTCTACTCCTTTCTCAGATAAAATTCACTAAATTATCAATCAGATGCTTCTATGCTTAGAACACAGAACAAGTCCATAAAATATCCATAAAAATCCACAAAAATGTGTGTGTGTGTGTGTGGTTGCAAAATTGTGAGTACAATATCCCCCCTGTAAAATAAAATTGAATTTTATTTATTTTAAAATTATCTGACAGCCTTAAAAAAAGATTTGACCATTAATTGAATGCTCTTCCTCTTCTCATGTATTAAAGATCACCTGCTTTAAAAAAATTGGCAGTTTTTGCAAACAAAAAGATTGAAAGACTGTAATAAATCCTGAATAGGTACTTTCATTCCAGTTCATGGCTCAAAGCAGTAAGAAATCATATGTTATTTATAGAGTATAATCACAAATATAAATAAATAAATTTTTATTTTTCCTACTGTTTTTCCTCACTCTTAAAAAACTTTAACACAAAGTTTTTTTTGAAGAAGAAGAAAAATAAGGACTGTGAACTGTGTCATTGTTTCTCATATGGTCAGGCTTCAGAGAGCAGTAAGTACAATTTTTTGTGAAAGACTGATCACTTGGAATTCTGATTTTGCCTCCTCATGGCTCCTTGAATTTTTTTCAAACTATTACAATCACAAGTTAAAACCCAAAGGCAGATAAATACTAGAAAAAACAGCTCTGTCTCAGCCTGATCTGCCAAAATTTAGCCTTCATTCAGTGTCATTTGGCCTGAATAAATAGTATTGCAAAAATCTAAGACAAGACACACAGCCTTTAAAGTAGCATAGATGGCTGAAAAAAGGCTAAGCTAAAATTACCAGATGAATGAATAAAAGATATTATAGTTCTAAATATGCAGTTAAAATTACTTGATTTGCGGTTCCCTTGATAATTTCCAATTAAGCATCTGAAGACTAACATATTAGCATACCAATGGGAGCATAATTACATGTTCATTCTTTATGTAAAATTGTGCTTGTTACATAGTGACTTAATTTCACATTCATTACCCTCTCTTTAGGTTTAGGTCTTGTGTGTATTTTCAAGTGTATTTCTTTAAATGGACTCTTTAATGACAAAGCTACAGCAAGTATTATCGATCAAGCAAATATTACTGCCTATCAATATATAAATACATTAATAGACTGAGTAATAGATCAAAGGACAATAAAGTGATGCTAGAGTTCCCTGAAATGTAAAATGTCTGTCTAGTTAATGTCTTATTTCAGCAGCAACTTACAAAGCTAATATTAATAAGGTTTCTAAAGAGAAATTCTGAGATGGAATAAAGCAATGCTTTAGTACCACTTATTTTTAAAAAAGATTTTTGATTAAAATCCTTAAGATGTTCATAAGAACAGAAATATATTTTTGCAAAAATCATGAAGAAAGAAAACTGTTTAGTAGAGTACTGGTAGCAAAGAGCAGGAGAAAAACTTGTATGATACAAAGCCACCGTGGAGAAAGATGGTAGGTGAGGTTCAAAAGAATAGCTGATCTTAAAAACAGTACCTCTGTTGTATCTGGCTGGGATAGAATTCATTTTGTTCATAGCAGCTATTATAGCACTGTGTTGTGAATTTGTGCTGGAAGCAGTGTTGATAACAGGGATGTTTTCCTTATTGCTGAGCAGTGTTTTCACATGGTCAAGGCCTTTTGTGATCCTCACACTACTAGAAGGATGGGAGTGCCTAAGAAACTGACACGGGACACAGCTGGGACAGCTGGGACAGCTGATACCAACTGACTAAAGGGACATTCCATATCATATGGCATCATCTCCAACATATAAAAGTGAGGGAGAGTTAACAGTGGAGTGCTATTGTTTAAAGACTGGCTGGGTATCATCTGGTTGGTAGCAATCATTTTTGTTTGAATCACTTGTCTTTCTTTTATTTTCCTCTCTATGACTTCTTCTTTTTTTTTTTTTTTTTTTTTTTTTTTAATTTCAACTCAAAGTGAGTATTTTCTCACTTTTAGTTTTCTGATTCTCTTCTCCTCCATCCTGCTTTGGGGGAGCAGTAGTGGGTGAGCAAGGAGATCTTTGATGCTTAGTTGATAGTTACAGTTAAATCAAAGCAGTAATTCCTGCATCTAATCCCAAGTTGCAATATTTCATGTTTTGGAGATAGTTTGAGAGGTTTTTAACATCAAATTGAAGTTTGAATTAAATAATTTTATTTAAGTACAAATTTAAGTACCTTAAGAAAGGAAAATAACTTTCCTTTTTATGCTCATTAGTAGTCTAACACTGCCTGAAGGAATAACCCATGAAGTAACATGCTGCTGTTACTTTTAAACTGTTACAGGGTTTTGAAAACTGTAATTATTTCCTTGCATAACATTAAAAATGTTGTACTCAAGGGAAACGGATATAATAGATTGATAGGTGATCTTGTTTTCATTTGAAGAGCAATATATAGGTTCTGAGTCTTCTCTACTTGATATGAAACTGAAAGACTTTTAAAGAAGTGATGATAGCAAGAAGTGATGTGCAAGAGCAAGAGAACACAAGGAGACATATATATATATATATATATATATATATGTAATATCTTGAATGTTCAATCCAGGTCTGTGAAACTGTAAATCTAAAAAGCTAAGTTATTTTAGGTAGTTTAACTCTTTCAACTCTTATTCTAAAGACATGTTCAAACACTGGCTGCAATGTTTTCCTCTTCCCAGCAGCAGAAAAAAAAAAAAAAAAAAAATAAATCTCATTCAAGTTCCTTCAAATTGTTAAGAAAAAAGTCAAACTTAATCTCTTTTTTCTCAAAACATTCATTTTGCCAGGAATAGGAAAGGAATGTAAAATATTATGCAAAAAAAATCCTAATATTTTACTTTAGAATTTTATGCTTACAGCTGAATTTTGATTTATGCCTCTTTCTGTTAATAGAACTATTCACTGTAACACAAAGTGGGCAAGTCAGGTAAAAGTCAAAGTTTATATTCTCTTCTTTCCATTTTGATGGATTGCAGCAAATTTCATTATTGATTCCTTGAATTAAATGAGTACAATGAGTAATGCTTACAAATACATAATTCCTTAATAACTGGATTAGGGTCTAGATGTATTACTGAAATGTTCTTAGCATATGATAATCTGAGACAGAAAAGACAGTTTACTTTCCCTATTAGGAAGACAGTAATATCTCAAACTAAGGACATATTAAGAAGGATATAATAACCAAAAGCAGTTGTAACTGCCATAATTGGGCAGTCTGTTCTTGGCAGACTGCAACCCTTGCAGCAAAGTTTTACCTCATACTCCAGTGAAACTTCCTGTGTTTCTGTTGCTAAAATACACCTCAGGATACCACTGACCTTCTTGACAACAAGGCCACATTGAGAGCTCATGGTTAACTTGTCCACCAGGACTCCCAGACTCTCTGTCCAGAGCTCCTTTGCAGTAGGTCAATACCTATCCTGTAATAGTGAGTGGGGTTATTCCTCCCATGGTGCTGGACACTGCACTGAGTTTTGCTGAACTTGATTAAGTTTCTCTCTGCCCAATAATCTAGCCTATCAAGATCTCACTGAATGGCAGCACATCCTTCTGGTGCATCAGCCGCTCCTCACAGTGTTGGATCAACAGCAAACCTGCTGAGGGAGAAGTCTTCCCTTTTATCTGAGTCACTGATGTTCAAATGAGCTAGACTGGACCCAGTACCAACCCCTGGGGAGCACTGCTTGTAACATGCTCTTTGAATAGTCAGAAACCAGTACTCTCTTGAATATGGTAACATATATTCACCATATTTTTTCTAATATTTCTATCACACAATAGAGTGTCATAAAGATTACCTTGTAATCTTTTTCCCATTATCTGGCTTTTTATGTGATGATTGGGATTACTTATGTGAAATCCCTGACTATAGCCTAAGTATATGTTTCATTCTTCTTCCCATTTTTCTTATGGGATCATTGAAAGCTGAAAAATGTATCACTTTTAAACCATTGTAGCACAGCAATGTAACTTAAACCAGAAAGAATTCAGATAAAGCATCCTTCATCCATTCATAGACATTAGATGTGTTTAATTCAGTCTTCCATCCGTCACTTTATATACTTTTCCCTTTTCTTCCAGAAAAATCTGCTACAGTCAGGGTACAGAATTAACCACATTGACTCATCATTCAGTGCTTTTTTCTTTTTCACATCTTGCAGAACTTTCCTTCTTCTCCCCATGCCTGAAGCTTCCAGTAACTTAAGCTGCTTCCTAGAATGATAAGCATTTCTGCATAATTTATCCCAGTAATTAAGTCATAAATATGTCAGACATACAAAGTATAAGACATGTTATAAATTGCCACTTTTTGAAATTAGAAGATTAAGTGATTTGCCTACAGTGATGCCGAAGCTTTCTTATGGTGGAAGGGATTGAATTTATTTCTATATCTATTCAGGAAGATATAATCGAAATTATTTCCTAATAGCATATACTACTTTCTACATAATCAATAATTTTATCTTGACATGTTTACATTTGCTTGAGTTCTCATTTTATTCAACAGATTAAAAGGAAAAAAATAGGTGACTAGCAGATGAAAACATTCATCTGAAGTTGAGCTTCTGAAGGCTAAATAACTTTTCTTTTTCAGTAACAGGACTGAATGTCTCTCGCCAGTATTCTCTTCTGAGCCCTTTGCCTTTCATTCATACAAGCTAGAGAAGATGCAGTGATTCTGACTCAAAGACTGCACTTTGGGGATTTAATGATCCACATAACACCTGACCCAGGAAGGCACAATTGCACGTATCAGTTGACCTCCTGGACTGTGCTGTGCTGCCCATATTCCTTCATACGATATGAACCCAGACAGCTGCTGGTAATAGAAGAGCCTGGAGGCTGCACCCACTTGGCAACAGCAATATACACACTGCCCTATCTTTGCCTTTGTCATGAAGTGAAGCAACATCTCATAAAAACATCTTTTTCTATCACAGTCCTTATCAAAAAATCTTAGAAAACCTGTGAAGACCACATTACCCAAAATTGTCCCCTTGGACAAGACCTGTGCAGCAAACCATGGCCACAATTAAGATGTTCATCTAATGTTGCTTCAACTCAGGGATTTCAATTAGAAGGAATGCAAGATTTTAAATCTAGTTATTGCCTTTCTTAGAAAGCTAATTAAATACATATGCTACTTGATAGAATTTGATCCTTGTGGCACTCAAAAGAATCAGCATCTGTCAGTGCAGAAGTAAAGAGGAGAAAGGCAGACACTTTGCTTTCTTAAATTTTTTGTAAAGAATTTATCATTTTGAGAGAAAAATACAGTTTATTTTGTCATTTTTTTATTATAAAAGTATTAATTTATTCTGTTTTTCAAACAAACATGCTTTACTTTTTCAAGAAATAAGAATGTTCCTTCTTTCTGCAGTCCCATGAACGATAACACTTTGCTAATAAAGCTTGCAGGGTATAGAAATAGAAAAAAGTGATATATAATTATAGATAAATGGAATTCTAAAGTCTAGGAAATGTATTTTTATATGAACAAATATAACTGTGCATCACACAAATTCAGCGGAACAGCAGTTTGTGAAGTTTCACCTGTCTGAGCTGAAGATGCCGTTAAAAGAACACCTGCAATACAAACTTCTGTTTCCATCCATATAGTGACCTATCATCCTGCTTGAGTAATGTGATTCCCTAAGTAAGTCTTAATTTTGTGAAGATCTCAATAAGTTATTGATTTTTATCCAACACTCATAAATATCTGTGCAAGAGGTGATATTTCATATGGGAAATAATTAATGTGAATATATTCGATGCTAACTTCATTGACCTATTTCATTCCTCTGATTTAGTATAAATCCCCACAGCATTTTCCAGCACCTGAAATTCACATCAAGTGTGACAGATGATATCTTTGTAAACATTTTAAAACTCTCTTATCTCTGGGGAAAGGGGGATTTGTGCATTTTCTGGAAGAGCAAACAGTATGCTTGGTATTGAAAAGGAGAGGAAATTTCAAAAGGTTGTGGTTTTGTCAGAGAGAAGATTAAGGATTTCCAGTTCAGAAAAACAGGAAACAGTAGCACATAAGGGCTTCAAAAAGTAATTTCCTATGGAAAAAAATAAAGGAGGCTATGTAGAATTCTGTGCCAGTCACTGAGTCGACTGAAATCAAGCCAGAAACATGGACCTGCCTGAAAGGAAACAGTGCAAAGTAAAAGAGTTGCATAAAAGCCCCTTCCTTTCCTTTCTCCTGCCTGTTACACCTTACACTGCTGCATAAAAGATACCCAGGAATTATTTTCCCATTATTTAAGGTATTAGTGCAATTCCTGTTTGTTTGGGCCACTGCATCCAACTTTCTCAAAGATGTGTCTCCTATAGAGAGGGATAGACCTAATCAGAATGGACTGCTTGGCTTTAGTCCTACAAATTGGTCTCTCAGCCTCTTTAGTTTAGTGCTGAGATGTCTTATTTTGTTGTGGGATTTGTTTGGAATTTACTTTTAATTTAGTTTTATGTTTGGGGTTTTTTTTAATGTCTGACATTTTATTAGGAGACCATTGAGAAGAAAAGGGCTAAGTATATAGGTCATCTTTTGACATTTTAATACAAAGAAAACTCTAAAAAGGCTTTACTAACATATCTGTCAAAAGATTTCAGATTTACTAATTGTCTAAAAGTATGGAAGTCAGTAACAAATAAGATGTAAGAAAAATGCAACAGCTAAAAGAGATGTATATGAGATAGATCAGATCCAAAAGGATCATAACAAAATGTGGTAACACTGTGCCTTCATCATTAATAAGCTGAGAAGTGGTTTATGGTTCCAGGGTATCAAAAACAATGAGAGATAAAAATGGGAAAATTTTCTGCTCCTTTTATTGTAGTGCAAAGATTCAGCATTACTATTTAAGGAAAAAAAATCTTAGGCAGATGTCAAAAAGATGTCATTAGTTTAAATTCTGTCAGTTTTACCAGGGGTAGATTATACAGAACTAACAAGAAGTTTTCTTGATAATCAAAATTGTTTCTGGTTGCAAGAAATACGGTAGATCACTTTTTCCTCCAAGACAGTAAAGTATTTGCTATAGTATTACATGGAATTGGAAAAGATAAGCAATAATGGACAGCTTGCAGAATGGTTGATGGCTATCTCACAGGAAGATAGAAACAGGTAATCCTGGAAGGATAAATATAAGTGAAATATCTGGTAATAATAAAGAGGCATTTCTCTGAATTACCTTGGAATAATATCTTGATATATGTAAATGAAATTTGCTTCTGAGATAGCTTTGAAACTCATTGCAAATACTTTTCAGTATGGAAGATTAATATACCAAAGATAAAAAAACTCTGCAAACATTAAACAAAATTAAATTAAACAATGCAGGTAGTAAAATTGCTGACTAAGGATTTAATAAGAAAAAACATGACCCTATTATTAGATAAATACCAAGAAAGAAAATTGTCTAATTAGGGATTTTATCAGAGTGCGACAAAGGAATGATGAATTAATCTGTAATTATTTTTTTTCTAAAAAGATAGATTAAACAGATAAATGGGATTTTTGTCTCTGTTTAAAGTTTTATTGTATCTTTATAAAAAGTGCAGTGTATATAGTCCTAGTTATGAATGGTTCACAAAGAATTAACTCAAATTTAGCTAGTACAAAGAAAAAATAGTATTTTGAAATGGAATTTTGCAATCAGAAAATAACATAATTTACCTTGTTCAGAATAGAAATACAAATGCTAAGGGAGAATGTGATTGATGTCTACAATTATATATAACTACTCTTTGAATTGAAAGACAGCTTTAGGAAAAACAAAAATAACTTATGACAAACAAAAAAATCAAAAACCAAAATCTTGAGTTAGACTATCAGAAGGTCCTTTCTTATGAAGAAAGCTTTCTGAAATTACTGTTGATACCTAAAAAATATTCTGCTTTTCAGATGCAGGTCTGTAAGAGGATCAAAACCCAAGAATGTTATCTGTTGCAGAAGAACAAATCCAATGGCCCTAAACCACATTTCAAAATGGAAGTATTGAATAATACAAAGTACATGGTATAATAAATGGGAGTTAACCAATACTTCAAGAAAGGCTTTGAGCAGCACCCATAGCTTTTAAATTTACACTAGTGTTGAATCATTTTGAAATAAAGTCATGTCCTGACTTTATCCTGACATCCATTTCATAGATATGACATCAGTCACACAGGAGGTGCAATCTTCTAGAATGTCAGCCAGAGGAGAGATACGAAGAAGTAAGCAGGTAACCTGGCACAAAACATCTGCATGTAGATTCTCAAATCACTTACCAAATGCAAAACAAGAAAAGGAATAATATGGGGGAAAAACCCAAACCAACATTTTCTTAAAGAAAGAACACTTCCAAAAGTATTAATTGTAAACCCAGTGTTATTTAAAATACATCATTTAATGTTTTATGCAGAGCAATAAATTAATTTTAAAATTAATTAATCAATTGATAAAATTAAAATAATGAAATATTCAATAGTATTTCTTCAGTAGTAAGTATTATTGTCAATATTTACTATACTGTAGACTTAAACTGGAAGACAGACGGAGAGAATTTCAGTTGTTAAGCCTGGAGAAAACTGATGAGCTCTAACAGCCCCTAAGTACTTAAAGGAGGCCTTTAAGAAAGCTGGAGAAGGACTTTTACAAGAGCATGAAGGACAAGATGCAAGGCTTTAAACTGAAAGAAGGTAGGTTTGGATTAGATGTTAGGAAGAAATTCCTTGCTGTGAAAGTTTGAAAGTGTGAAGAGGCACTGGAACAGGTTGCCCAGAGAAGTTGTGGATGTACCATCCCTGGAAGTGTTCAAGGCCAGGTTGGATGGGGCTTTGAGAAACCTGGTCTAGTGGAAGGTCCATGGGAGGAGAGATTGAAACTAGACAGTTTTTAAGGTCCCTCTCAATCCAAGCAATTTTGTTTCTATAAATTACATGTTTTTATGAGATAGTAATTTATACATGCACATAATGATAGGAAGAAATATATTATAATAAATTGTTGCAACATATTTAATCTCTCCTCATTTTAAATGGCTAATTGCTTATATTTTTTTGCACTTTTTTATTTCTACTCAGTGAAAGGAAGCATGTACTTTTTGAACTGGATTCACCTATGTCCTGACTTATGCTCTTGCAAGAATTTATCTTCATGAGGTATTTTCGAGATATCTCTGGCCATGGTATTTGCACTTTAGATTTCTGCATTTGCTCAAACATATATCACCCCTGTAAGTCTGATTGATCTCACAGTTTTTAATTCTATTTCTTTTGCACATTTTGCAGTTGTAACAAAATTTGTTTTGTTGCACTGCAGTCAGGAAGCAATTAAAAATAAATTCTGTGATGCTGGACCAGCATGACTGAAGTTGTATGTTTTTTTAAAATGCCCTTACATGAATTTCCTGTCATGAATTTTCAGTAGTCGGTCTCTTTCAAATGGATTAATACTGTGGAATTGTAGGTAATGAAAATCTCTCTGCTGAATGACACATATATTAAAAGCAACTTTCTGCACTTCACTAATATCAGCAGGGTCCCCCAGTTTCAATTTTGTTGAACTATTTCATGCCACTTCAATTTTTATTACAACTTGAACTTTCATTCTATAATTAATTACATGAGCTGCGTGAGTATGCCCTGGATACTGAAAGATTAAAGCCTGCATTTCTACATCTTAGTTCTGACACGGAGCTTTATTTGGCAGCACCAAGATGTGCTGGAGCCAATACTTTTATCAAGACACAGAGAATTAGTTCTTAAATTTTAGTTCAAGGCATTTCCTGTGCAATGTTAAAAATTAATTTACCCGTCTTTCTGACTCTTTACAATTTAAAGACACAGTAACACAGAATATACATGTTCCTCTGGGGCAGCAGCTATAGGCTAGGAAAATTACCCCAAAAACTATTTGTAGTGGTACCAGAAACCTGTATTTGAGTAGCTGAAACACAATTCAGATGTGAGCTAGCAGTTTGGTTGCTCTTTTAATCATTAGAAAGAAACACACTTCCCTAGAGCAAATCACCCCATGTTAAAAGAATTTTCTAAGAAAGAGGGACTGACTTACAACTTGGAGTACTGTTGTCTCTCAACTGACTATAATGAAGACACTGTAACATGGAGCAGTCAACTAATTTTTGTTAATCAAATGTGTGTTAATCAAAAGAACCAAAGTATGCCTGTCAGTGACTGAGTATCAAGAAGTGATATCTCTGAAGAGATGTACTCTATGTGAAAGATATCTGGGGACCATGGCCATAGAAGGAAGGGTTTTGGTATGAGACAGAGAAATTACACTCAATGAGAATTGCACCTCTGTTTGTAAAAAGGGGAGCAATGAAGTTGTAACATTGTGAAAGAAGGCAAAATCAGTCCCTGTATTTCTCAGAACACAATTCTTTATCTATGTCTTCAAAAATATGCATGAGATTCTGTGGTGAATAAATTAATGTCAGACTTCATTTTATTATGGAAATGTTTCCTCCTAATAAAAATTGTTTCCTTAAAATAGATATTTAACTTGCACTAAAGTTTTTGAATGCCTAATGAATACCAAAGAAAGAAATCTTCGGCAGTTGAAACAGATTTCAAAGGCATAACTTGCTCATTTATTTTAGTCCACTTGGGCCATTCTGGGTGTATGAAACACTGCAGGATGTTCTTTCAGAAATGTTTCACCTGTTACCAGTAGCACATGGGGGGACTAGATGTTATACCTCTACCTTAGATTTAAACTGTACTGAGCAGTCCCCATTATTCACTTGTTCAAATGTTGCTGTTTTGGATGCTTAATGGATAAGAAAGACCTGGATCTCCTGTTCCATCATCTAAATTTCTGATTGTCCTGCTTTTGGCTGGGGTAGAGTTAAGTTCCTCCACAGTAGCTAGTCTTGGACTAAGTTTAGATTTGTGCTGGAAAAAGTTTTGATACCATACTGATGTTTTAGTTATTCCTGTGCAGTGCTCAGTGTCAAGCACACAGTGTCAAGCCTTTTCTGCTCCTCACACTGCCCTTACAATGAGTGAGGTGCTGGTGTGCAAAAGGCTGGGAGGGGACACATCTGGGACTGTTGACCCCAACTGACCAAAGGGATATTCAGTACAATATCAGATCATACTTACCAATCAAATCTGAGGAGATGAAGTTTGAGGAGGATGCTATTGCTCAGGATCTGGCTGGTCATTGGTGGTTAGTGGTGAGAATTCGGGGGATAATTCATAATTTACTTTTCTCTGCTGTGATTTTCTGTTTTGTATTTTTGCTCTGGTTTATTTCCTTGTAATGTTTTTTCTTTCAATTCCTAAACTCTCTGTAATTCAACCCATGAAATTTTCTCTCTTTTACTCTTACAATGCTACCCCACATACTTCTGTGGGGGAGTGAATGAGTGGCTGTGCAGCGCTTAATTGCCATATGAGCTAAACTACAACATTTTAAAGGCATTCACAAAAAATAATATTTTATATTTCAGCTTCTCAATATTTTTATGCATACTTTAATATCTGTAAGAGGTGCTGCTTCTTTTTTATTCTCCTTTTCAAATGAACATATATCAAATTTCCTACTTATACAATTTAGCTTTTTAACCTTGACCAGCCTGTGGCTTTCCCTGAAGTAACAGTGGTGACATTGTTCACAGTGTTCCTGAAATATGACTGCTCTTTCAGGTTAGCACAATTTTGTAAAGCAATCCATAACTCTACTTTATACTCTCCGGAAACAATGAGAGAACATTTCTGACATAACATCCCTCAAATAGCAAAGAAAACTGTAGGTTACCTGAGGGTCACTAAAGACATGTTTCTGTGAGTTCTAATGCTTTCAGTACATATAACCATCACCCAAGAAATAGAAAATTAACCTTTTTTTTCCAAAAATACAGTATTAATTTCTCTAGGCAAGGCATTCCACCTATAAGACTTAAATAAGAATATTAGAACTAGAATTGTGGAGGACCAAAGCAAGAAAAAAAGTGCACACGGGAAAAACTTTTATGCTCTTGAGATACATAGGGAAACATAATTTTATTGAATGGAGTTTTCCAAGCCCTCATCATTCAGTAAATACTTATATGGTGGTCACAAAATCCAATTTGAAAGAGAAACTTTCTAATTTTTTTGAGACTATAATAAATTAACAATTTATAGGTTGATTTGAAATGTCATTCATTTCAACTAAAATCTGAGGTTTTATATAATGTTGAATAAGAGACCTTGAAACAGAGTAACATGCCTTGAGACAGTTTCTTTTCCTTTTGAGGGTAATTGTATATTCTGTTTCACAAACTGCCTTGCATGCAAGCTTTTGATTAATATACCTGAAATAAACACATGAAAATAAAAAGACATGAACCTTTTCTGGTGGCTCTATAAAGTAACAGTTATGCAGAAGTAGGTTTTGGATCCTTGTGGGATGCTATTATTTTAATATGAACTGGAGTATAGCTGCTCAAAATTTTATGGAGATCTACGGAATGGCCCTGCCGGAACAATATGAAAGCATTACACAAGCTGATGTTTTAACTTCTGTATTTCTCAAGATGAAAGAAAATCTGCTGTAGTGGTCACAGAAGTGATTGAGAATTTCCAGTCAGCCATGAATTTAAGGGAAGAGAGCTCATTTTCACAACTTGATTCATGTGTACTTAAAAATATCTGAGTGCTTCCAGGAAGATGATATAGCAAATAATCAACCAACTAAATCTTCATTGTATAAGGAAAGAATTGAGATGCAAGGCATTTTCTTTCTTTCTTTCTTTCTTTCTTTCTTTCTTTCTTTCTTTCTTTCTTTCTTTCTTCTTTCTTTTCTTTCTTTCTTTCTTTCTTTCTTTTTCTTTCTTTTCTTTCTTTCTTTCTTTCTTTCTTTCTTTCTTTCTTTCTTTCTTTCTTTCTTTCTTTCTTTCTTTCTTTCTTTCTTTCTTTCTTTCTTTCTTTCTTTCTTTTTCTTTCTTTCTTTCTTTCTTTCTTTCTTTCTTTCTTTCTTTCTTTCTTTCTTTCTTTCTTTCTTTCTTTCTTTCTTTCTTTCTTTCTGTTTTCTGTTTCTATGTACTTGTTATTACTGACTTTAAATGAATAGATAATTTCTTTTTAAATTATAAGTTATAGATTGTTCCACATCTAATCAACATGGCAAATTATAACATCACTTCTGAATTGTAATTAATCCCCATGAAGTTCAAATACTGAAGATGGCAGCCTTCTGCTCCCTTTTAATGAGCATTCCAACCACTAGTAATTTTATTATTTATTTCCATGCTCCAGTGATTTTTTTCCTATTTTTCTCAATCTTTGTATGATTTCACACACACACACACACATGCACACATACACATACACGAAAAAAAAAGAAAAAAAAAAGTAGGAAATGTACTTTGCTTTTACTTCCTTGAGCAAATTACCAATTAAAAACCTAAATATAACCATATATATAGGGATGCTAAAATATTTTTGGCAAGAGTATAATTAACTTAAAAACATATTTAAATTCTAAGCCATTATAACTGTCACAAATTACATGTGGTATGAAATGGATATTTTTGGAAGTTTTTCTATGTCAAGCAGTTTATATTTATCATCAAATTGGTATCTAATCAACAAGCACTCTCCTTCTATTCCTCATTTGTCAGTTCACAACCAGGAGGTTCAGAAACAGAAGGTAGCTGGCAGATCCACTGCCATTTGAGCAATAATTCCTCACAGTGATCTTGTAAAGCACATTTATAATTTATCGTGTGCTAAAAAATTTTTAAGAAAACTCCAGCCAGAATTTGAAATTGTCTTCTTTGATCTCTTAGGAAGATAGCCTGCTCCAAATACAGTCAAGTGTTCCAGAGCGTCAGACTTAAAGGTCTCACTTGTCAGTAAACTGTTGGCATTAAAACTAATTAAACTTCTGCTTGATGTTCTGTAGAACCATCATCATAATTCTTTAGCAAGGGAAGGAGGACATCAAAATCAAATTTTAATGTGACTGTTCCATTTTATTCTATCAGGTTGAGCTAAGAAATTTCGGAGAGCTTTCCTCAGTCTTCACATTTATAAACCTGATGGGACTGGAAATGAAACATTTAAAAAGCCCTGAGATTTGTGTACCATTGATGTAAGGCTCTGATATTTGCAATCATATGGAACTCTGCTGATATGACCTGAAGAGATACTTTTCAAGACTTTTCCTTTTGACCCTTTTACTTACTGTCTCTGTGACACTAAAGTAACTTAAACATTATTAAAGAAAAAGAGCATAAGTAAAATATGTCACAGGATGCTGACATTTTAATGAATTTAAATTAGGTTTTACTATTTTTAAAAACTAAAACCAAACCAACAGAAATTCTATGAAAAATGTATTTAAAGACTTTAACAAAGAGGTCAATGACAAAAATTACAAGAGAAAAAAAGGGGGAAAAAAGCAAACCAAACGAAACAACCAAAACCTCCAAAAGCATACATCTAACTGAACCATAATCAATCAAAACCCCAAACATTATAAATTTCTGAGATTTCTGAAATGTCATCATTCACTTCACAATGAAATCAGAGTTTAGTTTTGATGATGGAAACTTCTGACTTTCACCATTTCGAAATTCTTTGCTTCTCTTTACTTCTTTTTTCTATGGTCAGATTTGTGTTAATAAGGTGTCTTTGAAAACTTGTCAGTGAAAGAAACAGGATTGTTGTCTTCACTATCTTTCCTCTTCATGTCTGACGTTTTTATACTTCTTAATCACTGCCGAAAGGGAAAAGGGATTTATCTGCTTCCAATACTATTACTGTTTCTTGTCAGCAGTCAGCAGCAGGTTTTTCAACAGTGTATCCTGCCCATTTTGAGTCCACTGCTCTTGCATTGCTCTTTGTTACTCATCTTGCAAGTTATGTGGCCTCTCTCATACTTTCCCATGCTACTGAAGTACAACTACAAAAGTCTTACCTCTTTGGTGATTACATTACCCACATACTTAACTAAAATGCTCATATGTTGGGTGTTGGGTTCTGTTTTGGGTTTTTTACATTGTTTTTTGGTTGTTTCCTTTTTTTGGGGGGGGAGAGGGTTGGAAGGGATTGTGGGCTTTTTCCTTTCTCTGCTTTATTTTCTACCTGTTACAAAGCTTAGCTGCTTAAACAAATTTCAGCTGAACTGTTTGACAGAAAAAAGATATCTCTGGGATTGTATATTTTGCCCTGTTGTGATACATAGAATGTATATTGGTGGATTTGGAAATGTCTCTTGATTGCCTCAAGCAGTTTCCAATGACTTTTTCAAAGAAAAAGTTATTGAGTTTTGCAGCACTACCTATGACAGAGATGTGATTGATGGGAAGCAGATGCAAAAAGCTTAATGTAAGTCTGTTTGATAAATGGGATCTCATTTCTTTCTCACCTGCTGAAATGTACTGAATTCAATTTTTTCCACTCAGTTTTGAGATGTATAGGACAAATACTAGTCAATTCTTTCTTAAATAAGAATATTTCACATGTTTATTTAGTGATGATCCATAATGCTAAAATTCCTGGTTCATTTCAAGCTTGCTTAGAGAGAATAGATATATATATATATTTATACACACACACACACACACTCATATTTTGGAGGGAACTCATTTCAAATTTTTGCATAATGTGTTTTTGTAGGTTTTTTATCTGGAATAATAAATCTGCAATATGTTGAAGACAGATAAAAATGGCTGGAACCATCTACTGCCTGAGCTTGGATTATCAGTAAAAAGAAGATCCTATTTGAACAAGATGCTGTAGAAAATCATGGGAAAATTTTACAACTCAGATCCCAGTTCCTAGTCTTTATATCCATACCCTCTGTCTCTTCAGGGAGGAAAGTAGTCTGAAGCAAACGTGCACTTGCTGTATACCCCTTGTCAAAGCTTTAATGGCTCATCCATGTGGATGGAAAATTCAGATGAAAAAATGACAGGAAAAACATCAAAGTCCATTTTTTTCATTAACAGAGGCGTTCGCTAATGTTTAAATATGCATTTATCTAACAGAAAAGTAATCCTGTATATTGCTAAAACCAAACCACTAAAGAGATGAAAAATTTACCCCCTTCAAATGAAAAACTATCTGAAAGTCTGCTTTTTAGCAAATCCTGTGGTTGAGGAAGGAGAGATTAGAGTAATTGCATGCGTACTTTCTTCTTGTGTTTTTTTAATCTGACAACTGCTAGTTACTTCATGCATGATTTCTTTGTATGTGGTTTTGCTGTTATTATACTGTCATATGGCAGAGCATATGTGCTCTTTATTTTTCAATTATATGATTAGAAAATATTTGAAACATGATTGAAAGCAGAAAAGGGGGAAAAAAAAGAATAATAATCTTGGAAGGTCTGTGTCATAACAGTAGTGTCAAGATACTGGTAAAGGAGCTGTAAAGGAGAAAGTAAACATGGAGGCCCAAGGGTGGAAAAGTAAAAATAACTACTGCCAGGTGGAATGAAGGACAAAAGGAAAAACAAAGAGAGGAAGGAGAAGGAGGAAGGAGAAGGAGACAAAAAATATATGCGGTTCCCTCTGATAAAATACCAGACTGCAGCTCTTGTGGGTCACCCTTTTGAAAGATAGAAATGTCAACAGCAGAAACAGCTAGTCTTTGACTTTAACTTAGTTTCCCGTAAATTAGTTTCTTTGTTCTTCATAGAACCCATTCCGCTGTTTTTTTTCATACTTTGAAAAAAAAAAATTGAACTAACTTCACACTGTCAGATGTATTACATATTAGAAAATACTCTTCAATTTTTTACCGTAACAGAGTGCTGAGCTACAGCTTTACAAGTACTGTCTACAGTTACAAGATCTGTTACAAGATCTTGTTATGTGATTTATTGTTCTTTTCATTAAAGGCTATAATTATGTATGTAGTTAGTTATGTTCAAGATGTGAATTACTTGGTACTCACCAACAATATATTTCCCTTTTCTTTCATCATTTGATCATTCAGATTATGATTCTTCTGCCTTAATGTGAGCTAGGATATGCAACAGTGTGCTAAAATATGCAGACAGGTGCTGAAGGACTGGCCTGAGATTAAAATAACAGAAGAGCCCACAAAATGTTGTTGGATGTGAGACAAGAAATGGGAAGGGACGCACATTTCCAAGGGAGGGAGGCAAAGGCAGTGTAGGTAAGGGAAGAACCACTATCACAATCTGAAGGACAAAATGGAGAGGAGGGGATAATAAATGTAGCTGATCATCTATAAACAAGTTGCTTGTCAGTACACTAGCCTGGACCTTTTCTCTCTGGCCTTACTGTTTCCTGTGTGTGTAATTTGTTGGGGCATTTCAAGCTGTTAATTAAGGGAGACATGCATCTGCAAATGCACAAGATCTGACACTTATTAAGGAAAGGGCCCAGGGTCTGGCCTTGAGTATCAGATGAACTTAGAGATATATTCAAGTAGGGTGGGAACGAGAAAACACTGGCCCCCAGAAATCCATTGGATTAAACTTCAACTTTGCACATTTATTCAGCAAAGGTACTTTGACATCAGGACCCAAGAACTGCATTATTTGACAATGTAGGTAAGTCTCTTGTGGCCCTGAAACTGTTAATAAATAATCTTAGATTGCTATCTAGGAGCTCAGAAAGAGCACCTACAGTCTCTTCATTGCAGCACACATGTTCCAGAAAATGATGGCACCATATTTTATAGAAATACATCAATCTGTTTGTTGAAATGTGATATCAGTTTCCTAAGGAGACACTATCCAAGTGAAAAAGACTGCTCATTCTCTTTGAAATATGATAGATCTTGTAGCAATCCTCAATAATTTACAACTGTTCTACTCTATTTGAAAACTCTAATAATAAATTAATCATCTTTAGGATGCAAATCAGTATATATTCAAGGATTGTTTTTGTCTGATGCATGTCTCCAGTAGTCCACTAAAAGAAACCATGTGGGAATTGATCTCTACAAAAGTGTTCCCAATCCAGTTCTGTTTGTCTCAATTTCCTTCATCAGGAGTGCATTTCATTTTTTGCTCATACTTGCCAGTTTAAACTTGCAGCATAAATCCTACTGAGTTCAGTTCCATCAGAAGTAGACTGCTTGCACAGTACACTACAGAAACATTAGATTTTTAACAAATATATAGGGACAGTGTCCCTGTTTTGACTATCTTGTATTTTAAGGGAAGAACTGTGACAGTATTAGTCTCATGAAAAAAAATGCTTTAATGAAAATCTTAAAGTTTTAAGCTTTCACACTTAATTTTTTTTTTGTATTCTCTTCCATCTCCTCTATTTTATATTAATGCAATCCAAGATTCAATGAATATTGCAAATTGATTCTCTTAAATAAACTTTTAGTCTGGTTTTGAGAGTCAGATGTCTGCAGTGAAGCTTTTCTAAAAAATTAATAATACAGTAAACATGGTCCCAATTTTTATAGTAATTTTCATTTCATAAAGTTTTGATGTGTTTCTCCATTCCAAATTGATGCTTAAAAAAACCCAGATCTTTCTTACAATTATTGTGTCATCTTCTACTTCATATGTTCAAAATATATTTATAGTTACTGTTTATTATACTCTATATAACAAGTAAACAAAACCCAAATCATCTTGAATTTTTTGAAAATAGCCATCAACTTTAGCTTGTAACCATGTTGGAATTAATTAAAATCACAAAATTGTTTTTCTTATTTTAAGTCAAATACTCCTATGAGATGCATTGGAGCAAAATTTCCTGGCCATCAGAAGGGGGAATCAGTCATTGCTTTTTTAAATAAGGTCTGTGTATGCTGACTTAACAGATCCTGTCAATTAAAAAAAAAAAAAAAAAAAATTAAATGCCTTTATCATGTTATTTAAAACTGCATTTTCTTCTTGCACCTGTTAGTGCAGGAGGATCAAACACTGTAAAATATTAGAAATTCAGTGTTATAACTTAAAATGTAGGTAAAAACAGATGTCCTAATATATATTAAATTTTTAAAAATGCAACATTTGTCAACAAGTTATTCTGATTTTATTTAAGTGAAATGAGGTTTAAAAAATAGAGGGCAAAATATCATATATAAGACTATTGCACTGTTTGTCCTCCAGATCTTCTCATAAATTATATCACCTGACAGCTTCTTCAAGCAACCCAAATATGTAGTTAAGGTCTTGACAAAGATTAAATCAAAATGATTAGCAAAGATTAAATCAAAATGTTTAACACATCCTGCTTTTAAAAGCCCTAAGAATAACTCAAAGTGCAAACAATCCCCGACTACGGGAAAGAAAACAACAGGTTTACAATGGCTATTGACATTCAATTTAATTTATTTTTGTGACTTATTACACATTACTGCTGGCTTGAAAAAAGCAGTACGACATGCCTTATTTATCTGCTTTTCATTGTTCCGTTAAAATAACGTGCTGCAAAAGCCTCTACATAGACAGGACATTTACTATAACCCTTTCTCTTTTAGGTATGAAGCTTCGTAGTTTCATTACTCCACTTTCTGCCAGCAATTCTGCTAAATTTCACAAGGATTTTGCCATTACCACTAAAAACCATTAGGCACTATATGGCATACAAAATGCTGGGACTCAGGGCTTTCAGAGAATGTATCAGTCTGTTTTAACAATTTTATTGGTCAAGTGACTATTCCCTCACCTATTGCAGCTTCAGCTTGTTGAACCACAAGCGTAGTAAGGTTCTGAGAAAATTAGGTGGCCACTGTATAAGAAACAATAGACTTTCATGTCAAATTAGGCTGGAGAAGGCAGTTGTACAAATTCCAGACATCAACTGGGAAGCAAGAAGTCTGTGATAAGAATAAAATGCATTTTTTGGGGGCATAGTACTAAGCAGAAAGAAGACACTACAATGACTAGGATTTTTCTGTCAGAAAATGCTTTATATTTCTAATGTCTTGTCACATCTTTTTCTTTACAAAATCTGAGAAGTATGAACCTTACCTACAAGGTTCACTGAAGGGATATGCATAACACCTAAGAAAAACTGCACACAGATATAACACCCCTGCTTAACAGGTCTGTCTCTAATACTGTTTGCTTAGTATTATTAGACTGAGAATACATTCTGTTTTGCAAATACTGGTTTTTTTGGGTTGTTTTTGGTAACAAGGGTTTGAATGTGGCAGTACTTATAAGTGAGATGAAAAGGAACTTAATTCAGTTTCCCACTTTACCCATTAGTGTCACCTGAGAAGCCTGAGTTGAAATGTCTATATATGACTGAGAGTTATTTCAAAAAATTCTTTCCTGTTTCTTTTCCCCTGTCTATTATTCCCAATTAAAAAGACCTATTTCTTTTCTCTACGTGGAAAGGGAATTCTCATCAGACATTGCAACATTGTTCCAAATCATAATTGGGAAAATTTTCCCTTTATTTTTGTTTGTTTATTTTCTTGCTTTTGTCCTTTGGCTTGTGTTCAGCTACATTAATGATTTTTAGATTGAAGTTTGAACAAAGTTAGAACTAAGTTTGATAAATAGTGAAAATGCATAGTAGAAGTGGGAGGAACTGAAGGGAGATTAAGGGACTACCAAATTTCTGCTGTTTTGAATACTTTTTGAGATAGATGAGGTTAGGTGATTTTAATTTTTTTCTTTTATAATAATAATTGCTTATATTTTTTATTCTGACTGTTGAAGAAGAGTCACCATAAAAAAGTTACAGTGAGGAAAGAAGAAAGCAAATGCTATATATTTAATCTCATCAAAGTTAAACTTGCGCTTTGTTTCACTATGCATGTACAGAGCAAATTTATACCACTAAAGATGCAAAGCTTATGGTCTTTAGGTTGTGGTGTATGTGTTGAATACAGTCCTGGTAGAAAATACCCACATCTGACAGATATTTGTGGTTTATCTGTAAAAACATATAAAATGACAATATATCTACAAAACAGGATCTAACCTGGCTTGGATATGTACATTAAAAGTCTTTCTAAGGCAATCTTTAAATGCCTTCAGAAACTCTTACCATAATTTTGCTCCGGTAAAATCAAAAGAATATCCATCATAAGATCATAAAGCAGGAAGATGAGTTAAGAACCAGGCTTGCTATGGTATTTATGTTATTCTCCCTTTTTGAGGAGGGCGATTTTCAGTTTCCAATAATAATCATGATGACTGGACTAGAAATTTAGACCTTCAGATAACTACACAGAACTAAGTTTCCACATTTTGCTACTGTATTATAGTTACTGCTTAATAGTATTTTACGTGCAGTCAAACTTTTGTGTTTCTTAAATTGATTGTTAGAACATTTTATATGGGAAAGGTTTTCAATGCTGTATGCAATAGATTTGACATAGCTATAAGAGCTGTTAGTACAGTAAACTTCATCTTATTCTTTTTCATTCATTAATTTTACCCATGCACGGTTTGCTCCCATTTTATTAATAATACAGACACTCTTTGGTAGACGCAGAGCACTAAAAATGTATTAAGTACTGCCCAAACAGATACAGAAATGGAGAATGAAAAATGTAAAATAAAAAAGGTGTGAATTAATGAGATTTAGATAGGAATTAACCAGGCACCAGGTGTTAGGATCTGGTTTGCCTAAACCACACTTTTCTCTTGACAACTACAAATAATAAAAACTTCTTAGGATGATATATTGCTTAAGAACTTTACAGAGCATTGACAGTCTCTTGTGATGGCACCATCATGACCTCTATTTAAGATTTAACAATATTGTACTGTAAATTTAAAAAAAAAAAAAAAAAAAAGAAAAAAAAAAAAAAGAGAAAGAAAGCAAAACAAAACAAAGCCACTAAAGGCCCAGACACCTTTTGCAACTATGCAGAGCTGAAATACTTCCTTATACACAGAGTAAACACCTAATTCTAAAGCATTCCTAGTGAATTAGTTTGTTTTTTTTAATCCAAGAAGACTCTGCCCTGGTATTAAAATCATCACATAATTTTTCAGAACACAAAAACATCAAAATTGTTGGAGATCAGTATAGCTGTAAACAATTGTTAGATATGCTGGCAGAAGGAATTCCAAATAATGCATTGTGATGTGGATATAATAAGAAAATAGGGGTAAAATAAGGGCTAATTTCTGTTTCCAAAACTCAGAGCATTCATTTTTTTCATCTGTATGTGAATTTTTTCATGGACATAAGCTTTTGATTTCAGGGCTTGTAAATTGCTCAGTTCGAGAAGATACCCACAGGTATTTGGAAGCATTACCTGAATTAGACTGTTTTAACCCAATTTAATCTGCAAAAATAAGTCTGTGTTTGGTAGCATATACATATCACTCTGTTTAGCAGAATAGACAGGAGAATTTGTTTATGACTAAATCACACATAGTCATGTACATTTGCTCTTTGTGTTAATGCCCTGAAATTAGGTCTACAGGCTTATGAGGCATTAATTCAAATAGCTAATCAAAGAATATAAATATCATCATGAAAATGCAAGTATGGTATGCTGTTCATTAAAACATGTATAAAGGTTTTGCATATCTCATCATTTTTCATACACAGATCTCAGACAGAAAACACCCCAGCAAACAAACCTGACCAAAAATCTGTCCATATCTCAGCCAACATTTAATCAAAGACTGGGAAGACAGGCTTACTATGAGATAGTCTGTATAAGTTAACAGTCAGTGTGACATCCATGTAATTTCTCTAGCTATTTAAAATATTGCTGTGTAATCTGAGCTGATCATTTACACTACCGCCTTTGTAATGGATTGTTCCAGAAGCAATTATCTCACATATTTTGCAAATTCAGAATGGGATGAATCAATCTCCTGAACGTTCCTGCATGTTTCCACAAAGTACACAGAGAATCTGTATGATGAAATTAGAGAACTAGCTTTCAAACAGAAAATAAAACACAAGGCAAATCCTTACCAAGTATCTAGGTATGATGACAATAAATATGTCCATTGTCACAACAAGAAAAGAAGCTTGAGTTTTGAGCATTCATATCATGGCTTTGAATCTGGAGGGGAGCAATACAACATCTACATTTACTTCTAGGTGGAAAATTTTAAAAATATGGAAAATTAACACTCAGTAGAAAGTCTGGAAAGTAAGTAGTGGGAAAGTCTAAACTGTTCCGAGGAGTTTCATGGGATGAGAACACAGAGCTGAAAGGAACAGTTAGCTTCTACTCTTGCCTAAAATGTGTAATTCAGAACCATTTGCAAAAATAATTTTTATGTTATAGTCCTCAACACAGGTAAAAAGACAATTTTAAAACAGCAATAGCAAACAGAAGTTGTCCAAAATAAAAAGACAAAAAACTAAAACCGAAAGTTAAAAGGTTCATTATGTGTCTTATAGCATTCATACTTTTGAGGTGGATTGCCACCATCTCTTTCTTAATGTGAACACCCAAAAGCTACTGAAGGGAATTTCCAAGATTTTTGTGTCCTGGAAAGTTTTCCATATAAGCGTTTTTCACTGCTCTTAGAGGTTCAGTCTTCATTCCGCTTTTCAGAGGTTTCTCTGTGCGCTTGCTCAAATCAAGCAAAAAAACCAAAAAACAAACCAGATTTTCTCCTTTGTATCTTCTCAAATAATTTATAAATATACATGTGTGTGTGTATTTTAATTAAAGGAAAACCCACAATGAAACAGTTGTATAACTCATAGAAGTTTCATGAGAACAGAACACAAAAAGCATCAACAATTTCTTGTATTTCTTTACAAAGAAGCTGCCACCTTGGTAAAGCTTACACAAATCCCAAGTTCCAGATGTTAAAAAGAAGAAAAAAAATAACTGATGAAATTCTGATTTTCTCACCAAGAATTCACTATTACTGAAGACTATGTTCTGTGTTTTAGAACATCATAGATATTAGCAGAACAATTAAGAATAAATTTTAGTGTAGTCACAGCTTCAATTCTGATATGGCATTCTTTGTACATGCATTCTTAGGGACCTTCTTTGGTGTCTTTTCATCACAATAATTAAAATTTCAATAAATTAACTTTCTGCCAGAGCCCATAAAACATCTTTAAAGTCCGAAATTCAAGTCCTGAATAGTAACTACTAGTAGCTATTAGTAGCTAGAACTGCTACTGGTCTAGAAGGAACTGCTAAAGGCATATGAAGATGGTAATTTCTAGGCCATGACCTAAAACTTCCCTTTCTGGTTCCTCTAAATATGTTTAGCATAGCTAATACACTCTTTAGTTGGTCATGGAGTCTCCCTCCTTGGAAGCATTGAAAACTAGACAGATTTCTGAGCAACCTGAATTAGCTGAAGAGAAGTTGGATCAAATGACCTCAGAAGTCCCTTCCCACTCTACCCTTCTGTGATTCTCTGATACTATGTTTGCCTGAGTAACAATTTCCCAGTTAAAAAATCAGTGCAGTTGAATAATTCATCATCTGACAATTTGGACTATGTTGAACTGATCTAGAGTGTTCATTCTTCATGTTCGAACCCCCAAACCTGTCAGCAATCTGTTTCTTGATTATTCTTTGATGGACTTCTACCTCTGACTTTGAAATGAACAGAAACAGCTAATCAGAGCAGGTTTGCAAAAGGAGGTGCTCTTTGTTGAGGTCAGTCAGAGGCATTACTTTTTTCAGACAATGAAATAATTCATTGAACCACCTTAGATTACTTTTGAGGCTTTTTGGGCAGATGGGATTGATGTTCATTCTATATATACATTTATATACTCACAGATAAATTTATTAGTTGTTGCATAAGAAATCTACTGCCTTTTATAGCATGCTGTGTTCTGCCATTGTCTTTCTAGAAAACTTCATATGCTATTAGTAAAAAAATAAAAATTTAAAAGAAAAAAATTCTCATTGCCCCTAAAAAACAGTAGCTATATTTTTTGTGCTCTGGTATAATATGTTCACATTACTTTTGGGTCACTTTCTCAGCCATACATTAGCCTTTAGTTCATTTACTACTATAAAAGTGCATGAACTGCTCATGAACTGCTAATATTAAATGTGTGGGTTTTGCTAAAGGAAAACTACTGACTTTATAATATGGGCTTTTGATTAGATCTTTTTCCTCAGCACTTCACTTACTAGCAAGACAATATTCAGCATATTTCTGTATATAATTATACTGTGAGACAATTCAAGGCTCACACTGTACTTCAGTTCTCTAGCTGTACATAATTGCTTTCAATTTAAGAATGCTGAAGGTCAATTAAAATGGACAATTACTGAGATTTTATTAGTTCAGTTACAGCTATGTAAGCTTTGAAATTTCCAAACTCTTGAAGAACTAAATATGCCTGAAGGTATCTTTTGAAACTTCCATGTACCTTGATTTATGACTATGTCTTTTGTAAAATAAGCATTTTGTTTTAATTATATAATTAAGGGAACAATTTAATTGTGAAGAAAGATGAGAGAATCGTTGAAAGAAGACTGTCTAATAGCTATTAATGTCTCAGCACACTGAGATAGGGTTTCAAAAGTATCTATGTATTGTAGGAAAAAAAGAAATCAATGTGCTAAAGTCAAGTGGTATTTAAGAACCCATGGTGAAATTTAGTTACATGCCCTTTAGAGACATCTCATTTTTCGAAAACAGACTCCTCCAGGTGAAAAACATATCTGTTTACACATAGGAAGTGACTGAGCAATGGCAATCTGTGCTGCTCAGCATTTACTTTATTTTTAAACCCTGAGAGAGTTCCTAAATTAGGAACTTTGCCACCCATCTGCTTGAGAGTTCCAAGGGGGGTGTATGTATTCTAACTTATGTACTGGTGATCTTATATAATCCTCAAGATGAACATTCATGCAGCTCACCAGCTGCTTTACCTTGTTTTGCAGATGGTAGATTTTCCATTTTTTAGTTGAAAAAAACAATGAATGGCACAATAACCAATGGTTTTCTTTCCATCATCATCTAGAAATCATATTCTTTCTTCTTGCTCCCTTGCCCAGTTTTCCTACATAAATGCCTTCAGTTTTTCACTAAATTTTCTAAGCTGCATTGTTCAAATGGTTAAGTGTACATAAAATAAAGTTTTGCATTACACAAACTGTGTGTCTAGAACTCAGTCTGGAGTGAAGTGCAACCTATACAGAGAAGGAAATCTTTGTAGAGCAGGAATTCCTTGAAAAATAAATTGCTTGAGGTGGATTTACCTGCCCCTTCTCTTACAATGAATATTCTACTACCATCAATATAGTATTTTAATTTCTACAGACTTTTATCAGAGTATGAATTAGAACAAGGTAACTTTTGATACAGAGAAAATTGAAACCCAGCTAACAAGCATTTCAAATAACTTGTAAACTAATTTCTTTTTTCGTTCCTACAATCTGTACAAAACCAGATTTTATTTTAGTCCACCAGCTTTCATTGTCTCCTTTTTTGCAACAGACTCCATGTAGTCCTTCCTGGATCTGCAGGACATGTGTCTCTATCACATCTCTAACAAAGCACTGAGCCTCTGGGTCTCTCCTGAAGCACTGTACATGTAGCTTTTCTCATTGCAGTGTGAACTACCAGAACCCAAACTGGCATCCTGCTGAACAAAGCTTGTACTTCTCTGTTTCATCTGTTGCAGATGAGAAAAAAACAAAACCACTAACCTTGCAGAGTGTAAGGGTCACCCATTTCTTCACACTTTCAAAAATGTAGCTTTGGCAAGTAATCTTCATTTTAAAAGAGCAACAAAAATCCAATTATTTGCATTCTAGGGTTCTGGTTTTCCACAGAGAGAAGTTTGTCCTGTGATTTATTCTTTATTATACAAATCAAAACTAGGTATGAACCAATACCATTCTTTGTTTCACACAAATAAAACAGCTTCATTAGCATACCTATGATTCAAGCATCTGCTAAATTAAAATGTCTTAGAAAGAGATTATGTTTTGTCTGTATTATTTGTTTATATTGTGTAGGGATCATGCTTTAATTTAGAAAACAGATGTAGTGATCAAGAATAAAAGTATCTGTCTGGCATGTTCTACTGAGATGTATATCTTGGAATGTTTCTTTATATTTAGTTGTAGTTGTCTTTTAAATAGAAATTACTTTTTCTGAAGTGTTCTTTGTATGAAATGATGCTTCATTACCTTACCTTAAATTGTAACTCAGAAAGATGGGGAAGAAGGGATTAAATGTTTGCTGATTTTGACTCTCTAACATTTGTTTAGTGTTGGTTTGTTTTTAGCATTTTTTATTATTCATAACTGACATTCTCTCTGCCTGCACAAAATCCTGAAAGAGTGCATTTCCTGATCTGATGTTTACTCTTCAATCCATAGGATTTCTTTTATCACTTAAAACAGTGTAAGCACCTCTGTGAAATGAACCATTCTATGAGGCAGGGAGATATAAAGACTTTTTTTTTTTTTTTTTTTTTTTTTTGTGGTGGGTGAAAGTTAAAGCACATATCTTCATAAAAAACCACATAATACATTTTCAATGAACTCAGTCAATCTTGTTATCTGTTATTATAAAAACATAAAAAATATATAAGTATACTGGAAAATATATTTGGTAATACCACTTCCAAATTCAAGATGGGAGGATAGTTATATTCAGATCAGCTTTATGATTTCAAGAGATAGACTTCTGCAATTTCCTAATCCAAATGAACACTTCTGAAAGTCAGAGTTAGGTTAATAATGTGATAGAGTGAGATATTAAAGCATATTTCTTTGAGCCTGCTGATCACATATTTTACAGAATATTACTTTGACATCAGGTTTTCTCGCTAGATTTCTTTGTGATTTTGATCAGATTATTAAATTCTGAACACTTCCTGGGATAATTATACTTCCATCTTTACTAGGAAAATATAAGCAAACTAGACAGTAGGAAAACTAGGACAAAAAGGGTAGCATAAAGAACTTTGAGAAAGCTGGTGCTGATTTAATCTAAATATGACAAAAAGCTCGTTGTAATGTTTCTGAAATGACATCATGTTGAGGGCAAAAAAATATAAGTGGAGGTATATCTTATATATACACTTTCATCACTTTTGATTTTTCTTTCCTTTTTTGGTGTTAATTTCGCATCTGACAGAAAGATCTCTCAATACAGATGCATGAGGTCTACTAGCATGTATATTTAAATAAAGATACATGTTGTATGTATACCTCTTTAGTAGCATTTGTCATTACTGTTGTTTGTGTTTAAAAGAATAACCAAGATCATCATAATGACATAACTCACACAGTGGACAAAGAAACAAAAATGAAAAAAAAAAATGTTGAATTTTCACACTGGATTTATTATTTAATTAATCTCAGTCTCAAAATACTGGGGATTTTTAAATTTTATTTTTGTATTTATTGTGGTCAGGAAACTACAAGCCAATTAAATGATTTATTTACTACCCAAACCACCTTGTTTGAATTATATTATCATAGAATTAGTAGAACCAATGAGAGATACAGTCTCCCTCTAGTCTACCATCATGAGACTCCACCTGGAGCACTGCATCCAGCTCTGGGGTCCTCAGCTGGGACTTCTGGACAGGAAGGACATGAACCTGTTATAATGGGTCCAGGGGAGGGTTACAAAGGTCATCACAGGGAAGGAGCAGCTCTCCTGTGCAGGCTGAGAGAGTTGTGGTTGCCCAGCCTGGAGAAGGGAAGGCTTCAGGGAGACCTCACTGCAGCCTTGAGTACATTGGGAGGGCTTATAAAAAGAAAGGAAACTTTTTACACAGCCAAGATAGTGACAAGACAAGAGGGAAAGTTTTTAAACTGAAAGAGAGAAGGTTTAGATGCTAAGAAGAAATTCTTTACTGTGTAGGTGGTGATGAGCTGAAGCAGTTTTCCCAGAGAGGTTGAGAATGTCCCATCCCTGAAAGTATTCAAGACCAGAGTAAAGGGGACTCTGAGAAACCTGGTTTAGTGAATGTCATTCTTCATGGATTAGGGTTGAACTAGGTGATCTTTAAGGTTCCTTCCAAACCTGATCATTCTATGATCCTATAATTCTACAGTATGCTGCTTTTTGTTTTCTCTTTTATAGTACAGTCAGGGTGGGAAATGCTTAAGTCTTTTGGTAGTGTCAATAACTAGGCTAGTCATTGTGATTTGATCAGAGTGGGATCAAATATTTGAAACAAGGTCTCACAATAGAAAAATATTCTAGAAAATTAATTACACAAACAAAGGCTTAGATTACTCTATGGAAACAGAAGTTCATAGAATCCTACAAGGATCTACATAAATGACTAGGGCATTCATTTGTTTCAAATATAAAAGGACAAAATTTGCAGTTGATATAAAATTTATCAGGGTGGTCAAAAAAACGGTCTTGAATTAGGCATGTTTATTCTCTCCCAACATTTAAAATTTATTTAAATGAAGAAGCTGACACCAGCCACTACTTCCTGAAATGAGACTGTTTTGGAGAGAGAAAAGAACAATAAAAACCTGAGTCCTTGATATCTATCAGATTGGAATTTAATGCTCACAAAAGCTATAGCTATTCAGGTCTCAGCTTCACAGCTGAATGGTTCAATCAGCAGCTTTTTATAGTGCACTGTGGTAATTACCTCTTACATGAACTATCTGTTCTTGAAAGAATGACACTTTAATCAGCTCTGTAGAGATCCTGACCTTTGAGGTACCCTGTGGTTTTTTATTGATTGGAGTTTTTGTTTTGTTGGGTTTTTTTTTTCTTTGTTTGTGGGTTTTCGGGTTTTCTTTTTAATTTGCAGGCTTTTCATTTCCTTTTGACTTTATCGGTGTTAAAGGAAAGATGATTGAACAAGGAAACTTGCTCAGTGCTACTGCCCAAGTTGATAATAGAAAGCTGAAGGTTGACTATTAAGATAATTTAATATAGAAAATATAATGTATAGTCTTTTTACACCAAAATCTATCATTCACATGTTTTGGTAATTTTTACATTGAATCTTCATGCACTTTTGTCCTCAGAAAAATGACAATGCACTACATAGGCTGTTGTACATAAAGATTTAAATGAATTTTTTCTTCATTCAGTACCTACTTTGTTATATCAGATAAGTAATTTGTTTCACTCAGGTTTAAATTAGACGACAGACAGTTAGAACTGATAAAATTACGCTGGCATAAACTAAAGGAATGTGAGAAGCCCTGAGACAGTGAGCAGAAGGATCATCTACCAATATAAGTAAATAAGGGACATAGTGAAGTTTTTGGAGCAAATTTCCAAACTAGCATAAAATGTTTCTTGACACTTTATTACATCTAATCTAGAAAGTCTCTGCAAGTCGGTAAGCAGACTGGATCCTTGTAAGGACAATAAACAAGATACGACATGATGTAGGTAAAAGCCTGCACAAACTGAACAGACACAGGAAGTGGCACTGATTACAAATCCAGACATCCATATTCCAGGCCATACCAGGCCTCTGATGGTTCTATAGGCAACCAAAGTCATATAGAAAAGGTAGACTACCTTTTTTTTTAAATCAGTTTTTTAAAATCAACTTTTTAAGCCATTTGACTTAAATTCTCTTCCCATTTTTATTTATGCATTTTCAAAACAAGCATCAGAAATACTTAATGAATTAAAGAAATTTCTTCTGGGGAAAAGTATATCTTTAAAGCTTTTTTTATGATACTAAGAGGGTGAAAAACCAGATGCTTTAAACATCCAGATTTTATAATACTTATTGGGCCAGTGAGCAGATGTTTCTACATTTTCAAAACCATTTAGTACTGCTTGTAGGCAGGGATAAGTAATTGATATTTTATTAGAGAGGAAAAAAAGCAACTAAAGCACATCACATCCTTTTTCTGCAATGAAAAGATAAGTAGCATCAAATAAAACAAAAAAAATTATATCACACTGATTATTTAAATGAAAGTATAATTCACAGAAATGTGTTGATTGCTCATTGAAAGCATAAAAGCTGGTAAAATATTGTGACCATGCATCAGTCCATATAACAGACACTGGACAGTGGTTTAGCCATGTTGCTTTCCGACTTTCCAGAGTTGATATATCCTTAAACAGTTGTAATAGAGAAGGATTTTAATAGATTCATAAACAGGAAAAGCAGTGGTGGTATAGATGCATTTACAGTGAATCTTGGTGAGACCCATTAAACACATGTTGCAACAAAGATAATACTTACAAAGATTGTGAACAAAGGAAAAGATCAAAAAAATCCTGGAAACAGAGGTCAAGAGGAAACAGTAAAACAGAGTGTCTCCTATTTGGGCAAGGCAAAAGAAAAGATTTCCATCAAACATATCTTCTTTTTTTTTTTTTAATTTTTTTTGTTTGTTTTTTTTTTAATGTCTACTCTTCACAAAACCGAGTAGATATAATTTGTGTTTCCTGGAGCATATCAGATTGTTTCCTGACTTATTGAAAGTCCTTATATATGACTAAATATTGATGAAATGTTACTGTCCAGCAGCAGATATGGACCGCTCGAGCCACAGGAGACTGGGTAGGAAGCTCCCAGGCTTAAAACCAATTCGGTCATGGGCAACCTTGTTGCAAAGAAAGAAAACCAAAATGTCTTTTCTTCTACAAACTCATAAAACTCCACGTACAAACACTATGGTATCAATATATCTCAACAGATTGATTGATACAAATTTGATTGACTTTCTTGATTAACTTACGGGAAATTTCAGTGATTCCAGGGGCTGAAGAGATAGGGGAGGAGAGTTGAGGTAAAAGAAGACATAAAAAGGTGAGATGAAGTGAAGCAAGGGAAGACAAGGGAAAAAGGAAAGGAGAGATGCAGTTGCTTACACTGAGAAACAAAAATCAGAGATTAGCAATATTTTGCTGATTGAAAAATATGAACAGAAAAATATTATTTTTTATTATTATTTTTCAGTGTTCCATAGGTTTCCTTTGGGATTCAGATAACACATTTTACATTTTAATATTTGTATTATTTCTGGAATTTATACTGTGGTCAAACCTTAAAGGAGGGTTTAAAGTTGTATTCAACACTCTTACAAGTAGATATAATAGACTAAAGAATAACACTTTATGGATTTCAATTTTTTTTTTCAAAAATAAGGTTTGATTGTGACTTGATTTAGCTTTTCATTCATCTAACAATGATTTATTTCCCACTGACAGCTAGTGATCATTATTAAAAGCATAAATTAACATGTCAATATATATCTAAATATATATTGGAGATGTATTTTCAGGATAGTTACCCATTTCTCCTCGCTAAGTTAGAGCTCATGACTGATTTTATAAAAGCTACTTGACAAAGGGGTTTTGTGTTATTATATTTATGCTATTTTAGTACTTACAGAAGTATTTTTTACAAATACTATCAGCATTCAGCTATCATAAACTTTCAGAAGTTTTTTAGTGATGGAAGGTGTGTTAATCTGCTAGTTTATGAATAAGCAAAACCTGAAACATACTGTGGTCTAATAAACCCAGAAGTATAAAGAGAGCTGAAAAATTAAATTGCTTATTTGAAAGAAATTATTCTCTTTAGGAAGCACAAGAACCTTACTTTAAAACTCTTTGGGTTATTAAGAGAAACAAAAACTAATCAATACAGATTTCCAACTTTTCTCTATCACATTAATTATGGGAGTGAGAATATACCACTTTTCTTTGGTAAAAAGTTGAAGTAGAAATATGCAGATAAAAAAATAGAGAACAAACAAAGTAGATCAAAACTAGGGCAAGTTGAGCATTTTAAAAGCTCCATATCTGATCAAATGTTTCTTATAGTCTTATAGCATCAGCATTTTACAAGAAATTCAAGATAAATTCAATATTCAAAGTAGCTCATATTAATCACTGCCTAGGCAAAATAGCAAATGCTAGTATTTAATTTCAGAAAATGTGTATGAATTATTCACTAATTTTTCTGATTCACAGTTTTGTCTTTCTTAAGGGCTACCAGTATAACTTTCTTTCATACTCACACAACTGTATTAAATGGCAGCTTTTCTCATGACAAAAATGGAAAATATCTTTGTACTATTAGTAGAGTGAACTTATACAACAAAAATTACAAATCCAATAGAGAGACCAATAGATATTACTCATCTGTTCTGCAAGTATTATAAAAATGTTATAGTTTTTTCACTAGTTAAAGGAAAATACTTTAATATACAATATTTTTTCTGAAAGATGATCATGCTTGAAGGTACCAAATTTTTCCAGTTTGCAAAATAGAAGCCCAAACTTTTCTGTTGTTACTTTTACATCCTGGATAAATAAAAAAAAAAGTCTTAAACTTGTGAATTTAAAACCAATTTTTGGCTTTTTTAAAGTGAATAAAAGTATCCATGGAATCAGTTGCATTATATATGTACACACATACACATATGTATACAAAGAAATATAAGCATTTATATAGATATGCCTCCCCAATAATGCAATCTATTTTAATGAGAGCCAGCTTCAATAAAAAAGTTAATAAGTTGTTAAGTTATAGTTCCGAAATGGAAATAAAAACTTGAAGGTACACTTTTGGCTCTTTCTTGTTTGACTAGTCACAGATATTTGGCTATCTCTTTCATAATGAAGATAAGGTTCAGTTTAAGTGATATACTACTCATGTTAAAGTCAAGATCAAAGAAACAAATGGAGATATTTTTAATGTGAAATGAGGGCTTTGTCAGATTCCTTCTTCAAACTTTCCAGGAAGAAAGGCAGAAGGATCAATGACCTATACTAAGACAATCACTAAATCTCATCAGAAATGTTTTCAAAATTTACCATAAAATTTTTGTCCACGTTTTATTACTAATTGAGTCCTTTGTTCAATGGTTGAAACTATTATTCTAAATAGGGTCTTCCTCATCCTCATGTCCAAATAGCAAGTGAGATAAAGACAATTGCTGCAAAGAGAAACATAACCATACAAAGCACTCTTCAGGACAAGTAAGAAAGAAATTAAATCAACAAAACACCCCTAAACTCCAATCCTACTTCTAATGTTCGGATTTTAGATCTTTTTCTACCAAGTGATTTAAAACGATAGCAAGGCATGGAGATATATAATTGGATTACTAAGGACTATTGTCAGTGCCTAGAGAAAGAGATTATAATCTTCTTCTCTCTATGTCCATATATTTTTTTCTTGCTAATTCTGCTATTATTTTTATTTGCCTATTGCATACACCTATGGGGTTATGTAAATAATGATTAGTATATCAAATGTATTGATTTGTGTCAGAGTCACAATCATTTTCTATTTTACTGCTTTAACTGCCTTTACCAACTAATGACTCCTCCACAGTTAGTGAGGAGACTAGTGGTAAAGATAATGGTAGTTACTGATTATATAGCATCAAGCAATGGAACTGCTTGGAAGTAGTGGAATCATTATCCTTGCAAGTGTTTAAAAAAGTGTGGAAGTGGCACCTGGGGACATGGTTTAGTGGTGAACATGTGGCAGAGCTAGGTTAATGGCTGGAATGGATCTTAGAGGTCTTTTCCAACCTTAACAATTCTATAAAAGAAGTCTTTAAAACAGTTTAAAATTTGCACATCTCGCAGTAGTAGATAAGGAGATCATAAGTGGCAAATTAATTTGAATCAGAGCTAAATACTGAAAATGCTGAAGTCAGGTAAATGAAGTGCATGAAATGTTAAAATAACAACTTCTGTAGGTATACAGTAACTTCATTCTTAATCCCCGAGAGATACTTGAGAGTAATTTGCCAGCTGTAGCATTTATTTAATTTGCTAAAATTCTCCTCTCTTTGTGACATGGCAGAAAGATAACAATATAAAAAGGAAGTCATGAGCCTCTAAGTTATATTGTTCTGAAAGCTTACTGCCAAGGAAGCAGTAGGCTTTCAAAACAAAAAGAAGCACAATGTAGAATCTAGAAAAGATTTCACTACAGCCCATTTTTTCTGCATTGCTGAACTTTATATTTCCAGCACATGTTTTGGAAGATTTTCTTAATCTTCTTTTTTTTTAGAATTAAACTATTCTCCTTTGGAAGAATAAAATGTTTATTTATTTATTGTTTGTTTGTTTGCGGTTGTCCTAGGGTGAATTTATGGTACTTGCATCCCCAAATCTCTCTTCTTTTTATGTCTGATATTGAGTTCTCCACCTTGAAGTCTGGTTCTGAGAGCGAAGGGGGGAGAAGAAGTGTGCAGTTTGTTTTCAGAATCTGTGCTTTGTACCCTGCATCGTTCTCCTGGACTGTGTTGTCTGCAGCACAGACAGACAGTGGGAGAGAGCTCTCCTTTGTTTTTTGTGTTGTTTTTTTCTTTTTTTTTGTTTTGTTTTGGTTTTTTGGGTTTTTTTTTTTTTTTGTTTGGGTTTTTTTGGGTGTTTTTTTTTTTTTGTGGTTTTTTTTTTTTTTGTTTTTTTTTTTTTTTTTTTTTTTTGTTTTTTTTTGTTTTTTTTTTTTTTTTTTTTTTTTGTTTCATCTAGCTGAGGCAGTCAAATTCCCCAGACTGTGATTTTTCTTTTTCTTGGAACTGATCAGCTCTGCTCTGGATTGAAAACCCAGAAGAACACCAGGAGCTCACACCTGTGGCCCACCGGGATCCAGGATTTTTCAGCTTTTGTGGCATTTTCCAGCACAGGAAGGACTGGTAACGGTCTGAGCGAGCCAAACTACACCTCACAGAAAGGAGTCTCTGAACTTGCCATCTCTTTGGAACAAGGAGAGTTTCCATTGCTTAATATTATTCATTTTTCATGTTTGTGACTACTTTGCTGGTTAAATAAACAGGTTTTTTCCACTTTTCTAGAAGGAGATTTATATCTCCCAAACTGGTGGTGGAGGGGTCACCTGAATTTGCTTTGGAAGTTCCCCCCTTAAATTTGCTCTAAACCAGGACAATGGTATTACCTGATGTACAGGGATACTTTGGAGTGATCCAAAGATACACCAAGAGAGTTTTAGTCTTAGCATTAAGAAACATTGCTTCACTAAGGTGGCCAAACACTGGAACAGATTTCCTAGAAGCATGGTCAATGACCCAAACTTGTCTATAGTTTAGAGCCATTTGGATACTGATTTTAATGATATGCTTTTACTTTTTATCAGCCCCGAATTGGTCAGGTGGTTGGAGCAGTGTAGGTAACTCCCAACTGAAATATTCTCTTCTATTAAATTACATTTGTGTTTAGTATTGATTTCTTTTACAAAATCACTCTTAATATTCTTATTTATGTTTTGAAATCGTAATTATTTCCTGGTGTGGGTGGACATGATATTTTTTGAGTCTGGAAGTGGGAAACTATGCATTAAAAAGTACAGTAAATTATGATTAATTGTCTGTTCTAATACACTAGAAACTGTTTATTTCTGTGCAACTACCTTTTCCTGCACATCTAAGGCACAAAATGCCCTGTTGTAATTTTATGACCCCAATATAATTGCAGAGTGAGAGAAAAATATGCCATATACTGTAATTTGATGCTAAAGGTTGTGGTAGGTTTAATGTAACTTAATTATAGCAATGAAACATATTCACAGAAAAATAAGGAAGGGTCATCCTCCTGAAATTATGACACAAGATATACAAATCATTTATTCTGATTTGCAATATTAGAAGAATCAGTTAATATTTAACAACTTATTGTGGTCTCCACACTGTTCTTTTTGTATTAAATATTATTTTACATAGTAAACACTTTTGCATGACTCACACATATGTACAGATTAGCACAAATGCAAGAATGAAAATCTGTTCCTCATATTAGATAAGATTATGCAGCAGTGTTCTTTCCTATACTGTGGAATGATGTGGTCCAAGTAGAAAGATTCAATTACTGAAGTCTATTGTAAAATCTCCATTTCATCTTGGGAAAAGATTAATTTCACTTTACATATTTTTTATAGTGCCATTCCTCTTGATGTACCCATCTATAAAATTTCTATACTTTTGTCCTCACTTATTTTATCTTATTTTAGTTACATTTCCCTTCTTCCTTCTGCTTCTATCTGATACTCATTTTTATATGAATGTACCCATGGAATCTAGATTATTAAGGTAGTTTGAAATCCAGTAACAAAATGTCCAATAATTTTGTAAGACATCAGCAGGGCACTCCAATGTCATTTGTACACTGTCATTGTGCCTTGCTAAGATGTTCTGCTCTCCAAACAAATATCCATTATGAATTTCCAGTGCAGCTGTCCCAGGTACTGATAAGATTCAGAATCTGTATACAGTGCTGTCTTTCCCACTGTACACACCTTCAGGAGAAAAGTGTCTGGGAATTCTGCAGCCCATGTGTTTGGACCCAGAGACAGGAGTGCTGCACTGGCCTGAAGGAGACAGCATGGAAAAAAGTGATAACACTAAAGACTAAATTTATAGCATTCAAATGACTAGTGAGACTGTTCTCTGGCACTGGTACCTACTGGCATGAGATTCCAAGCATCTCAAAAGGAGTGCCCAATGTAAATCACCCACTGGAATTGTCTTTAGCTCAGGGTATCTCCAGAGCCATACATGAAAACTGATTGGATGCACACCAGTTTTTTCAGGACAAAGTGATATCAAAAACCATGCTTACAATAAAATGGTAAAAATGCTTTCTAAATTAACTGCCAGTGTTTATCTTAAAGCTTTCTTAATTTAAATGAATAAAGGCTGTCACTACATGAGTTAATCAAAGTAAGAGATGTAAAATCATGGTAGGCTTGATGGAGATTTCAGACAAAATGGGAAAACAGTTTTTGGAATGCGTTATGTTCTTATTTATATCCCTGTTGTGAAATTCACTAAAATCTCTGAATTGGAAGTTATTGGAAATAGGATCTTCATCCTGCAGTCTATAAATTTTGAGGTGTTTATTTTTTTTTTTTTTTGGTCTCTGGTATACTGAGAAGAAATTAATTTCCAATTCTTCTCCCAGCTTTTATTAAAGTAACAATAAAAACTAAATGTTGAGTATATTAAAAAAAAAAAAAATTACATATATGTCTGAAAACAATTCCATCAGAGAGAGTATGGTAGAATAATGAAAAAACACAGAATGCAGTTCAGCCTGATATTGAGATTAATCAGTAAAAGAAAGATTAATATTTAGCAAAATAAGCATATTTTTGTTTCAGTGCAATGCTGTGCATTTCATTTCTCTGACAATCTCTTTTACTAATAGCAGTGGTTCTACAGACATCTTGTATTAAGCATTCAATACCAAATTAATTAGATCATTATATTTTGTTACACGATTGTGCATTATTCACCCATCTCTTATTTTCTACTTCCACTTTGACTTTATTATAGACACTTGCACAAAATATTTCTCTTATAGAGCCTTTATATCATTTAGATTTAGAAAAACAATTTTATTTCTATTCATTTACCTCACTGAAAGTCAGTACTTCTTGAAAAAAAGTCTAATATAAGGGGAAATAGATTAAAAGTGTGCATGTATTGGTACATGTTTTAATTTAACACAAGAATAAAATATTATTAGAGTTAAATTAGGACTAAAAAATATATCAGATCTCACGTAAAAATAAAATCAAGATTATGATTATAAAAAATATTTCTTTTGAAACAATATATTTCTGCAAATACAGGAAATTCAGTATTAATTTTATCCATAGGGGAAGTAAAGACAGGATCTAAGTGAAGCACTCAGCCTACCAAATTCTACTTTATTGTTATAGGCCTGTGTTTGCTGCTATGGCACTTTAATGCTTGTGAACATAGGGCATGTCCCCACTTTTCCTTCCATTTTTGGACAGTGGCTGTTGTCTTGTCATTCCATGCCATCTGCCAAAGAGAAATTCAAATTATAAGGGGATAGAATAATTCCCTCAAGAAATTTATTTCAATAAAAGGAGTATATAAACCGATTTAATAAAATTAGATGGGATTATTCAAGTGGCATGATATATGGCATACAACAAGGGATAAGGTCATTTATCCTTTTAAAACTAGTGACATTTGAGACAGATAATTAAATTTTGAGTGGTTTTGACCTTTATCTAATCTCACTTATATCTTAACCATCATAATAAAGAAAACTGTTGCCTGCAGCTGAGTTGTAAAGGAATGATGAGTTTCATGAATTGTCTGGTAGAGCATTGGCTTTTTATTATTGTTGGAAGGCTAGCATTAGTCTTTGTAATGATAAACATCAGATGTCATCAATACTTACAGCCATGATAAACATTTCTTCCCCAGCTGTGCCTTTTATATAGCATAGAAGTTAATTTTATCTGTGTAGTGCTTTCAGTATTCACAGTGTTCTTCCATTTAGATTGACAGAAAAAATACTAAAAACAGTGATTAAACTATGTGTTCAAATTAATTATACAGTTTTAAATATTTTTATTAGAGATGCTACTTAATGTCCAGAGCTCTAAAAAAAAAAAAAAAAAAAAAAAAAAAAATTTAAAAAAAAGTAATCTAAATATTTCTGCTGGGTTTCTACTTCTCCTTCTCTTCTTCTTTCAATTACTCCTTAATGATGTTTCTTCTTTCTCCATCACCTTTCTCCTACAGCTGGCAATCTGTAAAAACTTAGTGTTACCTATCAAAACAGATATTTGGCTCTAAAAATACATCTGCACTACTATAAAAAGAAGAATGGGGGTGTGCACAACTATGAGCATTCAACAAGTTGGATTATTTGAAATACTTTATTCTTTAGCTCCAAATTAGCCTGCCTCTTTTTTTGGTCTGATGAACAATAGCGCTATCAAAATAAAAATAAAATAAATTGGTATAGATGGGCCTAGTCTTTAGAGACACAGATCTGAGACAATCACTTTTACTTATCTTGGACACAAACCATTATCCTTTTTTCCCTTTTTCATATATACACACAACCAGAAATATAACTGACGCTTGCATGATGAATACTTCTTACATTTTTTTCCTAATTGATATTCTCTGTTACCTATCTTTTAACCATACTAAGACATAGAAGAAGCAAAGAAGAAAATCTCTTGGCCCTTCTCAAGCAAAGAGGATTGGAACCTCAGCTTAAACCCTCCATTTCTGTCTTCTGATTAACACAGAAAACCCTATTTTTTGCTTTGTCAAACAAAACAAAGGAACTGATTCGCAACAGTCTTGTTAGAAGAATGCAATATAATGCAATAGCAGAAAATTAGTAGTTGCTGCATAATTCTTTCCTGAAATCTAGTCTTCTAAGGCTTCAAGGAAGTGCTTTACAGGGAGTTTCTGCAGACTCCCTTGGAAAGACAGGAATGATTATGTGAAATGGAGAGTAGTAGCAAGCAGTGTCACTCAGGAGTCATACTGTGGCTGGTACTGTTCCCATACCTTTAATAATGAAATATTGGGATTCAGTGAACCCTCAGCAAGTCTGCAGATGACACCAAGCTGTATGGTGCAGTTAATATGCTAGATGGAGGGGATGCCATCCAGAAGGACATTGTCCTACCTAGATTTCTAGATTTTAGTAATGCTTTTGACATTTTTTCTCACAGCATTCTCCTGGAGAAAATGGCTGCTCATGGCTTGGACAAGTGTACTCTTCACTGGGTGAAAAACTGGGTAGATGGCCAAACTTAAAATGCGGTGGTGAATAGAGTTACTTCCAGACAGTCTGTTCCAGGTGACAACCTCCAGGGCTCAGTTGTGGGGATAGTCATGTTAAACTTGGGATCAAATGCACCCACAGTCAGCTTGCAGATGACACCAATTTGAGTAGGAGTGTTGATCTGCTGGAGAGTAGGAAGACTGCAGAGAGATCTGAACAGGCTGGATCAATGGGAAAAGTCCAATGGGAAGAGGTTCAACAAGGCCAAGTACCAGGTCCTACTCCTGGATTACAACAACCCCCATGCAATGCTACAGACTGGGGACAGAGCTGCTGGAAAGTTGCTCCATAAAAAAGGAGCTGGGAGTGTTAATCAGCAGCTGCTTGACCATGAGTGCATCCAGGTGCTCAAGAAGGCCAATGGCATCCTGGCCTGATCAGAGCAGTGACTGTCCCTCTGTACTACACACTGGTGAGCTCACATCTCAAGTCTTGTCTCCGGTTCTGAGCCCCTCACTTCAAGAAAGGCTTTGAGCTGCTGCAGAGTGTCCAGAGAAGGGCAACAAAGGTGGTGAAAGGTGTAGAGAGTAATTCCCATGTGGAGTGGCTGGGGAGATCAGGTTGCTCAGCCTGGACAGGAGGCTGAGAGGAGACTTTATCACTGTTTATGACTGCTTGAAGTTGCCAAGTAACAAGAGATAGGACAAAAGGAAATGTCCTAAAACTTTCTAAGTGAACAGTAGTTTGGATATTAGAAATATTTTTTTCACTAAAAGTCTATAAAGCATTGGAACAGGCCGCCCATATTGTGTCTCCATGCCTGGAGGCACTTAAAAGATGTGTAGATGTGATGCTTAGGGTCATGGTTTAATGGTGAACCTGGTATGCTGGGTTAATGGTTGGATTTAATTTTCAGAAAGTTTATTCAAACGTAAGTGATTGAATGATTCCATGACAGGCATGACAAGCATATCCAGTCTGTATGAGGCTCATAAACTGCAAGACCAAATGCAAAATACTGCTAAAGGGTTTAAAATGCATGGTCTTTAAAGGTTCCTTCCAACCAAAATATTCTACTATTCAGTAATAACTGCTCTTCCCCCCCCCCCCCCCCCCTGTTCCATGCTTCCTTCTCTTTCATTTTTTTTATTATATCATGCTTCTGTCAACTTTTATGGCTTTTATTTCATGTTCCTCTTTTGTCCTAATTTACCAGGTTTCTACCTTTGTGTCAAGCATTTATTTACTTATGCTTTCCTCTCTTCCTCCTGAACATCCTACTTTTACTAAGCACTTTACTGCAATGGATGTAAATAGACTGAACAGTGAAGACTACTGTTCCAGAACAGATCCTTCACTTTCATGTGAATGTGCAGTTTCTGCTTTGTCAAAATGGGGGACAAACAAAATTAGTTTCAAACAACTGTTTTACAAAGATGTCTCAGTAGGCTTGTTCAGTTTTGTAGTTCGTTCATCTCTTTTTGATTGCACAATGCTAGAATTTCTTTGCATTTTTTTTGTGTGCTTTTTCATCACATAGAATAACCTCAACCTGAGTATATTCAATATCTATACTTTCTTTAACTTAACCAATTTGAAATCTTTCTGATATATCTCTCACTTCAATATTCCCTTAAAAATATGACAGTGCTATTTTCTGCCTTACATACTCATAGCTTTTAAAATGTCTCGCTCCAACACTAGAAAATAGAGACAACACCAACGAGAAAGCCCTAAACCCAACCTTTTATTCCATGCTTTCTAGCTGTCATTCTGAGAGTTTTTTAAAAAATAAACATCTATCCAAAGCTTAATGACACTGACATAATAGAATTATGAAAAAATTCTAGTCTATACCTAAATGGTTCTAAAACTGGGGAAAATAATCCCAATTAAACAAACAAAAAGCAACTTCTATCAACGAATGGGTCTGCATACTCAAATGTTCATACTGTTTCCAGATCATACAATATGTAGTTTATTGCTCAATAAAATTCAACTAAATTATTTCAGTTGAAATTGTGCCATATACTTCCATATCTTGAAATATTTTTAAAAAGAAGTAATCTGTGCCTTTTGTGTTGCTAAATTCTAAGTATCTTTCAGTCAGAAAATGCTGGAAGAACAAGGCACTACCCTTCTCAGGACAATGAAAGAAACAACAAACAAATGAAGGAAAAATATTAGTTCTTTAGCTGCTCTACATAAGTTCAATTTTATGGACTTCAAAGAACATCTTTTACTGTAGAGATTCTAGACTTCAACAGCTAGGGGAATGATTGGTGTAGTTTATAACAATTTATGACAAAACAATTGTCTTGGAATGTGGGAGAGAAAACCCCTTTCCTGGAAATGTTCAAGATCAGCTTGGACAGGTATCTGAGCAATCTGATCTAGCTGAACATGTCCCCTCTTATTGACAGGAGGTTGTACTAGATTACCTTCAAAGGTGTCTTCCTACTGAAACTGTTCTCTGATCTATGATTGAGTTTAAAACTAATACAAACTGAGATTAGAATGCTATGTACTTTTTTTTCAGAAACTAAAATTATGTTCAGCCTCACTGTGAATACTGTGTGAAGTCTTTTGTTGTTCTCTTAAAATTATTTCCCCTCACTTAGAATTTGCACATTTCCAGTACTTAAAGCCTGTCATATCCTAAAAGATATGTACATAAGTTTTGATATTTGAAATGCTGGAGTCAATGAAAAAAATCTCAGTTCACTTCATTAAAATGATTAAACCGTATGGTAAGTCTTTTTTTTTATTATATATGTATAAAGCAATTTGACAGATTTTTAGTTCTTAAGGTTTCTTTCTTGAATTTCTTCCCCTTAGCAACGTTTTATTAATGGGACATCTGTGAGTAAGCATATCTTGGTGAGCAGGCTTTACCTCAAGATGAGAGGGAAGCACTGGTTCATTACTGGCAGCTTCTCTTCTGTCTCTACACCTAAATCAGTCAGGCTATTTTTGTGATACTTGTCTGGCTACATAAGTTTTAAACTGCTGCCTCAATTGGTATTCCTAGAACTCTGCTTTCTCTAGAATTGCCAAAACCAAGCAAAGTACCTCTTAATGTGCTTTCAATTAAGGATGAGAAGAATGCTATTACATAGGCACATTTAAGTACTTACCTACATTTTGAAAGGGTCAACACTAAATGATTTGTGATGTTTTCCTGAATTTTTTCTATCCTTGGTGCCAGATTTTATTTGGAGTTATAATTTTGGTTTATGGTTTAATATTGTTTATTTATATTCTGCCTATTATTCTAATTTTCCAACCTTCTTTTTCATTTTTTCTCAAGTTCTCAATGATGTTTCATGTGCAAATTCCATCAACATAGTTTATCTGATCTTTCAGGCTATTAATGAGAAACAGCTCAAGTGACAAAATTATGGCTGACCCACTGCAGAGAGCAGAAGAATAAATTTACAGTGAAGTATGCAGATATCACATAACAACCACACACATTTGCAAGTCTTGTTTAATATGTAGAGCACATACTCACATACATGTGTTAGCTACAACCTTTTCTTTTTTCTTATATTACTATATTACTTTAATCCCTGAAGACTAAATTATACAAGATCTTACATGTTTTCCATATATTAAAAATAAGTAAAATTAGTTTGATAAAATGATAGTCAAATATTCAATGAATAATATATATATCAGGGTGAAATATTTTTTTTTATAAAATATTTTTTTAATTGTTAAATGGAATGTATTTTTAAAATACATTAAACACTTCAAAGGACACTAAGACTCTTCTATGTTCCCCAGAAGGGCTGTGAAGTAAAATGTAGAATTTGTTTAATTGTACTGTTTCTTGAAGTACTCTAAAGAAGCATTAGGACTAAGCAAAAGTTTGTACTTACATAATTAATGTCCAGTTCAGAGATGTGGGAATGTTACTGTACTCGATGTCATGCTGCAACTTGTATTAGCACTAATTTTGCATAATACACTCATTTCAGTGTCACCTTCAAACTCTCTTGGAAGTGCTATTTCACCAACAGAACTGCACTGTACAATCATTGTTACTAAAGGTAGTTATTGTTTTATTTGGTGGCACAGAAGAGACAATTTTCTGTGTACTGGCTACAGCTTTAATGAACAAGATCTTTTACAACCTAAGTTGCCCCAAATTTTAATTCATGATCCCAATATTTCTTCTTTTGAAAAGTCTATCCGGTATTATTATATAATTGATTACCAGTCACAGTTTTGGATGTTTTCCCAGCCATGTTTCATACATAACATTTAGACCAGATTTCTCAGGGCTATGCTCAGTTTGATTTAGAATTTTACTCCAGGGATAGACACCTCACAGAGTTCCTGTACAAACTGTTTCTGTATCTGACACCCTCAAAATATAAAAGCAATCTTTTTATGTGTGTTAAATTGAATTCTGTGTAATTCAGAGTACAAACATTTCTTCTTGTCCTCACTGAACCACTGAGAAGAATTTGTCTCTGCCTTGCTTGTATCTCCCTCCCCTTTGTTAAGATCTCTCTGAGCTGCCTGTTTTCCAAACTGAACAGTCACAGATATCTCAGGCTCTTCTCACATGACAGATGCTCCTTCATTCCTCTTTGGGGAAGACCAACTGATCAATTAACAAAAAGAGCAATAAGAATGCTTCTAGTGCCCACCATCTAAGCTTCCTTTTGCCAGAAGCCTAGAGTTCACTGTGGGCTACGTATTCTGTGAACCTTTCTTATCTATGGCAATCCTTGATCTGCTGCAAGAAGCTGAGAATTCTCCTTAAACAGCCTTTATAGCCTGTGCTTCCACTACACTCACCAGTGAAACTCCCTCCTGCTCCTGCCTGTGGGCAAGGACAAAGGTACATTCACAGTTTGAGGTGGATCTACCTGGCTGTCCCTTTTCTGCTTTCATTTGAATTTATCCTAGAGATCTCAAAGCAAACAGCTGGTCTGAAGCCTCTGAGTGTCTGAAGGAAGGCATATGCACTCACTCTCTCACAGATAACTTATGTCTCAGGAGAGGAAGCACTTCAACACTGGCAGCTGCATTTGGTATTCCTTACATACCTGACAACCTTTCCCCACAAGCTGAACTAATCCTCCTGTTGTCTTTCCTTGGGGCACGTTCTTCTGAGACCAGCCAGGTGCCCATGTAAAGCGCTTTCTCAGCTGGGAAAAGACTGGATCTGTTTGTAAGTCTAATAACCATACATTGCAGGTTAATTCAGTCATTTGAAACAGAAAATCTTCTTCCATTTCACTCCCAAGTTTGAAACATTAGGTTTCTGTTGGATCATATGAATTTGCAAGGCACATCTGTGCTAAATTTGATGTTCTTCAAAAAACCAATCATGCTAATTAGCAAAGTCTGTCAGTAGCAGTTCATTTCTGAAATATCTTGAACTTTTAAATAAATTTGCATTACTCAAAATAGTCATACAAATTTTTTTTTGATGCAAACTGTGTGTAAACAAACAAAAATGTTTCTTTTTTCCCTCTGGTGAAACTCAGTATTCTAACATGACCCTGGTGTTCACAATATAATTTTCAGCAGACTGACTTTTCAAGTGGGAGACTCAACTCACTCAAGGACAGTAGAACTGTCTGAGTAAAACTATTTCTCTTGATTGATTAAAGAGGGTGACTGTATTTTAACACAAGTGCTTCAGTTGACTGCAGCACAATCAAACTTGAGAGAAAAAATGTCCAATTCTAACTTTTTTTTTTTATTGTTCTATAAATTACATCAGTAGACTAAGTGAAAATCATTTAAGTCCTTTTAGAAATTGACTTGCAGTAACTGAGGTCATGCAAGTGAGCAATGGTCTTGTGTGATAATAGACATGTCTATGCTTTCATAAACATTAATATTTTTATTTATATTTTTAAAAATGCAACTTTATGCAGCAGTGTTTTGTGAAATTTTCGTCCTACTTGTGCATTCACCAATGTTTTTTCTCAGAGTACTTTAGTAACAAGAAGCTTTTGTGATTGTGATGCTTCTTCTAATAACTCAGAATTTCAAAGATTTTTTCTTTTTATTTTTTTTTTATTTTTTAAATATAGTGGTTAGGATAAAGAATATTGAGTACACAAGTAATTTGGGTAAAAATTCAGACAACCATTAATCAGCAAATTTTCCAGTCAATTTTAGAATACTTAGTAAAATTCTTGTACTCTTCATAGTTAGATGTTGTCCAAAGGAAAAACAACAAAATTAATAGTTTAGTTACTATGCTCATATGATGTTTTGGATACAGAGACCCTAAGAAGTGTCACATTCCATTTCCAGCATACAGAAAACATTCAAAGCTTCAAACTGTTCTGCAATGTTAGTTTATTCATACTGCAGGATTTGCTCATTTTTGTTTGAACTGCTGGAAATTAACAGCTAAATATTTGACTTTGAAGTGAATCATTGGTACTCATTTGCAGACTGAAAAGCATGACATACCAGTAAACACATGAAGAAAAAAACTTTGATATGTGCTTGTAAGAGGAGTCTTTTCTGATTGTCAACTACTTATAGAGCAGCCTTTGAACAAATTAATTTATATTTATAATAAACCATTTACTTAACAGCACATTAAGTATGAGTGAGACTCCTCAAAAAGAAACTATTGTTTGCACGAATACATTCTGAGATACCAGTATACACAGGGAGAGAAAGATGAAAAAACATCAATACAAATGCAGAAATATAATATGATAGTAGTAAGGTACTTCCATAGAGCATACTCAATTTCTTAAACTCTATACAATTTAGATATACTATTCAAGCAAGCATACAAATAATGGAAAGAGAGAAAGGGAAGAGGACAAGAGAAGAAAGAAAAATACTGTAATAAATGTAAAATGTCATTGCCAATTAAAAAAAAAGCTGCTTGATATGATATTCCTAATTAAACAGGCTTCAAGTACTATTTATCAATCAAAAAGCAAAGAATTTTGCAAACCTCAGAATACAAAAGAATTGTTCTGACAAGAAGAGAAAGAAAAGGCAAGAAAATATTCATTTCACTACTACCCAGTAATTATCTGTCTCTCTTTGATAGCTGATATTGGCTGGAATAAAATTCAAGTTCAAATGTTAGTTGTTTAAATGTGAAAAAAAAAAGTTATTTGGTTTAATAGACACATTCTGTATACAAAATTAAGCTTGACAAAATTGACAAATGTAATATAATTTTCCCAATAAATGTATGTTATGTGAACGTCAGCCAGAGAAAGATTTTGTGTAGGAAGATCCAAAAGCAAATACCATAATGACTAATTCTGCTCAGTGTACTATTTGTTCATTTTTATGGTTTTATTTTTAAATTAAGATATATTTAAGAAATTATTTTTTATTTTATTTTAAATTCACCTTGCACAATAAGGAGGGCTATTTTTAATTAGTTTATTTATTTTTACATCATAGTGTGTCACTACATGGAGATTTCATGTATGGTCAGATACAATTATTTTTCACAGGCTGCTCTAGTCAAAAATCAGGTTTTCAAAAAGAGTATAAAACAGGAAGGATAAAAAAGAGCAACCTAAATTAGACTTCTGTTTCCTAAGTGGTGACCTTTATAAAACTGAAAACCTCATGGAAATAAAGAATATGTCAAAATAATGAATTTGACTTAAGATCTTCCTTCTGTTTTTCTTCGCGTAACAGAAAATAATGAAAACTAAACATTGAATGAGTCCTGTCATGAAGAAAATAATGTCTAATAGCAAGTTTAAGGTCTGTTTAGCTCCTCCCCCAATCCATTAACCATAACTCATTTATTCAAGTAACAGAGGCACACCAGTGTCTAAAGGGCCACTACCCCCATTTACTTCAAGGCAGATGTTGCAAACCAAGACTGAGCACTCCTTTGGACTCCAATCAAATCCCAGTAGCTAGCATTTACTCCTTCTAGCACCCATACACAGGCAGAATAGAGGGTGAGATCATGCAGAACTGGCTAGGATTGTATAGGACAGGACAGACTGTGCTGATCAGGTGCAAGGCTCAGCCACAGAAGTGTACTGACTGTCCCATTTCACATGTGAGTACATCTTTCTGTCTGTTCCCTCTGATGCATGCCAGTTTCCTTGCACTGACATTTCTTTATTAGTTTGCACAAATTTAGTAATTTCACTGTAAAATTCCAATTCCTTGTGTGTCTTTAGTTCCCACTTTTTAGCTACAAAATGCAGGTAATACTCTCCACACCTGTGTTTGGAGTTTTTAATAACCTGTCCAGTACTGTGACTGACATGGTTTGTTTCTTGCCATTGTCTCCATTATTGTTTGCCTGTAAGTCCTGTGTCTCTGTATGTTTTTTATGTGTTGTCTTCTCCTTTTCTTTATGAGCACATTTAGCAAGGTCTTTCATCAGATAATGTTCAGGGAGCAGACATGCTCTCTTTCTGCACATTCTTAAAAAGACCTAAAACCTTGCACAATATAGTCTGAGCTCATAGATGACTTTGTACTGAGCAGTAGACTGGCCTAGTGGCCTTCTCAAATGCCTTCAGAGTTATGAGAGTTATTGAATTATCCTAGTGTTCTGTAAGGGCATTTAGGATATTATGTTTATTTAGGGATTGTGTAACACCTATTTAGTGACACCAGAGGGAAGGAGACCTTCTTTGTTGAAATCTGCAATATTACATGCTATGTATCTGACATTCTCCAAGACCCCAGGTTGGAGTATATTTTGATAAGTATGGAGATTATTTTTTCTCTATCTCAAGAGTAATGCTTCAATTCTTAACAGTCTACATGAGATAATGTTTTGATGTAATCAAAAAAGAAAAAAACTGACATACCGAAATCAACACATGTAAAAATCATTCCTGCAGCTCAACACAAATGCAATCCCCTGGAGCTACTTCCATATAAAACTCTACTTTAGTCATGTTATCACTTGACATATATATATATGTCAGCTATTTTAATGCATTAATCAACAACAATTGGGGTATAATCTTTTAATACAGCCCTGAGTTTTTCATCCTGAGGGAAGGCGAATTTGTTGTCAGGATGAATACCTTGTACTGGGTTTACATGGCAAGGTTTTGCTAGCAGGAGGTGTTTGTAATGCAGAGGTGACTCCTGTGAGGAACTGCCAAAAGCTGTTCTCATGTCAGCCAGTTCCAGCCAGCTACAAGGCAGTCCCACTGCTAGACAAAGCTGAGCCAACTAGCAACATCAATAACACCTCTGAGATAACATTTTTTAAAAAGCAAAAAATGCTTCACGACAGCTGGAAGAAAGATTTCAGAAAATATTAGAGAAACAGCTCTGCATATATCAAGGTCAGGATAGAAGAAGGAAAAAAGGCTTTGTAAGAGCCAGACCAGAGCAGGAGAAGAGCACGAAGAGGAAGAATCAGCAGAAATTATGAAATGAACACAACTCCTATTTTCCATTCCTATGCTCTGCCTGGAAAAGAAAAGATTAGGTAATGAAGTTAAGCTTAAGAGGGGAGGGATGAGGGAAAAGTGGGTTTAGATTTTTTCTTGTTTCTCACTGTCCAATTCTGTTACATTTAAATGGCAAACAATGGAATTGGATTTCCCTAGTTGAGTCTATTTTGCCATGATGGTAAGTGGTAAGCTATCTCCCTGTCCTTGTCTCAGCCTGTGGGTTTTTGTCCTATTTTCCTCCTCTGTCCTGCTGGTGGAGGGAAAATGATAGCATTGCTTGGTAGGCATCTGACAGCCAGCTGAGGCCAAGCCACTATATTCCTTTAAACTAATGTCAAAATATAAATTTCCACAGAGATGAGTAAGACTTATTTATGCAATTTCACAAGCTTCAGTACCATGTGAAAAAGAGAGTTACTGCCCAATGGTGTATGTCTCATTCAAATTTGAATGAAATTTTTTCTCTTAGATTTACAGACCTAGATTCACATGAACATATTTTGTATATCTACTCAGAAATAAAAACTGAGATATTCGGTGTAAAATATATCGGTAAATAGTTCAAGGTGCAAGGGGATTTAAAGGGATAAGTAAGTGTAAAGGAATATTTGTGGATGTCAGTTTGAGCTTTTAATTTGTCTGATATTCACAACAAAGTTAAATTTCAGAGTTACTGCTCCACTTGTGATTATGATTTTCGACATATTTCTTATCTGAAGATATTGCTGCTAGATATTTTGCATATTTTCTTTCTCCTTTTTCCTTTTTTTTTTTTTTTTACTAAAACCCACACATATACCTTTCAAATTAATTTAATCTCAATGATTTTAGGCTTCTTCTGAAAAAATAAGTTGTCTTTAATATCAAAGCTAGAGCTTTTCCATAATATGGAAGTGATATAATAATTTTGGTTCTAATACATCGACACAGTTCTAGAATAACACTTTTTAAGCACTTGTGTGGGGAATGTTCAAAACTAAATTATTGTATTTACAGCTTAGAAAGGAAGAATGAAAAATCCCTTTTGTGTCAACACAGACACGTGCTAGGTGACAGATTTATCAAAACCCCCTCAAAAAGTCTGGAGGTGTCATCCCATAGAATCATCAATGCTCAGCCCTTGCACAACACAACCACAATGCAGAAAATTCAAAATAATGCATGTAATAGCCATTTTCACAGAACAAAAGTGCAAACACAACAGAACCTCATTTAAATATGCTAGTGAATTGTGATAAAAACTAGGCACTATAGTCAAATACAAATCAATACGTATTTCCTTTATATCCATTAAATTTTTCTCTAACTACAAATGGACAAATTAGAAGTGACTTTTGTTTTAGATATTGGAGGTCAACAGAAGAAAAACAAAACAAAAAACAGTGCCTCATGGGACTTCATACTGTGAATCTTCCCTGATGAATGATCATTTGTCTCCATGGACAGCTAAAACCTTAGAGATTTAATGTGAAGTACAGAGAAATTAGGATTGAAAAAGCCCACAACAGGATTTCTCCAAGTGTTTCACATTACCAACAGCTCAGTATTTTGTGACATCCTTTATCCCTCTGTCCTGCCAACGCCATTCAGTACCGATCCTTAGATTACTGGACCTGACAGTAACACAGTCCCACGAGTGCAGTATTCACTTCTTAAAATCCTCCTCTAAAGTACAGTCTCTAACAAGCAGAAAGAAGAATTGGATTCTCAGATACTCTGGCAGAATGAAAACCAGCTGTCCTTTGGAAGACAGTGATAAGCAGATGGAAAATGCAGCTTGAGAGTTTTGTTAGCTTGGAACATTTCGCTGCATGTTCTCAACAGGTGTTAAAGGGAATGAGTTAATTAGCAAAAATAATCAGCATGCATTTTATTTAGTAATACTGATCAGTGAGTTTCAGATATAATAGGCACATGAAAAATGTGCCTTCTCTTGCAAGAATGAGAATTTCAGAAGTGTTCATCATGGAACTACATTTATTCTAACTGAAATAATGTGGAACCTACAATTTAGTTTACAGACAGCAAGGGAACCAATATGCATAATTTGCAAATTAATTCTTTGCCCGTTGTTGAATTAATAGCAATAAACTAATATAAAAGTGGTGGACAAGGTTTATATTTCTAAGAACTTCTTTATCTGTAAGGGCCAATTTGTGTAGTTAGCTAGGTAAGAATTAAGCACAAATCTAAAAATATTTTTACAAATATGAAAATTTCACATGCTACTCTGGACATTCTGGCACCATCAACTATGTCTCCTATACAAAAAAACTGCATGTGAAGCATATTCTCATTTTCATAGCTTGAGATTTAAATAATTTTGGTGCTATTTTATTTAATGGAGCTCTGCTGAGCCTCTTTGTAGAAAAGTAGCATACAGAATTGAATTCAAGTGGTCTTTCAAACAGCTTGGCTTTATATCTCTTTTTATTGTAAAATTATTCACTCATTTCTTAAATGGTCTCCATAGTGGTATACTACTTCCTTAGGTTTTGTTATATCTGTTTAGTATTTAAATTCCCTTTATTTTCTTCACGTCAGCCAAACAATGTTGGAATGTGTCTTCTCCTCTTATATCCCTGAAATTAAACAGGCTTTTATTGATTTCTGTATGGATATGATTCCAAACTTCCAGAGACAAAAATTAACAAAACAATATACGCACCATAATATTTATAGAGAGTTGAGAAGATAGAAGATAGAAGACGCAAAAAAACCCACACTCTGTGAAGTCTGTCTCAATTGTTGCTACTCCTGAGTGCTCTTATCCTCTGTGATGTTGGAGAAAAAAGACTGTAATGAAAAAAAGTCAAAGGAAGAATCAGTGTAGGAGACATGACATGGATCAAGACACTCTGCACTAAAGAAAGTTCTGTAATAGTAGTCTGACATCAGCTTTGCTGATAGCAAGGCACTACTTTACAAATCATCATTCCATTTAGATTTACACCAAATTCAATTTTCCTTCTCAGGTCACACTGGAAGCTTTTAATGGCAGAGAGATTTAAAATTATCAGTGAATTTCTTGTCTAAATTGTCTATGATTTCTTAATAGGTTGTCATTTTGTCTGATCCTTATATTGCTGTTCAGTCAGCATGAGTTGAAAAACACAACTTTGAAGAGAAAGGGAAAAACTCTGTTGACTTGGGCCATAGTCACATTATTTATGACATATTGTGTCATAAATTTGGGTCATTGTTAAAATACTAAAGTCCACACAGCCGTCTATAGCTTTTCTTTGTTTCTAGTTGCTACTATTCCAGTGGGAGGAAAAAAAAAAAAAACCAAACATATATTCCACTGAGTTCTATTATCTGATTAATATTGCAATCTTCAAAATGTTAGGACTGATATTGAGAACTAACAGGGAAACACAGACAGGCTAGATGAAAGTGGTAATCCAGATGGGAACCTCTGCTTGCAAATATCCTTTATCATCTAGTCTTTAATATGTCTAACACCTAAGAGTACCAAAGTAGGATCAGAGCAAATACAGGTAAAAGATTTACCTCCATTACTAATCTGCCATACAGAAAGTATTCCTGAACTCATAAGCAGAGAGAAAGCACATAGTTGTCTTAGAAAAAGACATGTCACAGTAGCACCATGTTGTCTCTCTTATTTTTACTTTTTTTTGCATTCAAAACTTTCAAATTATAAGTCTTTAATAGAGTTCAGTTAACCAAGGTATTTTTCACATCAAATTTTGCAGGAGAGTGCAGAAAAGGCAGCCAACAACTCTGTAGAGGACAGCATAAAGCAGCTCAGCAATAGTGGTGATACACCACAAATTCTGGATGGAACAGGAGGTGAGTTTGTTTTTTTCAGGAGTTAGGTGGAGGACTATCTGTGCCATCAAATGAAGGAGTTACAGAAGCCTGTACACCATAAGAGATCACCAAAAAGAATCAGTAGGACCTTTTCTGAGACTCTAAATTTATGAGAGGAGTCTTAACTCCCAGCTCTGCTGAATGAGATGTGGTAGAATCTGTACTTTTGGGAATGACAAATGAACTTGCCTATCATAAAGGCTAGAAGCTCATGACAATATCAGAAGCTGCTCCACTTGTAGATTTGCAACTGTAGAAGAGCTTTAATGCCCTGGAAGCAGGGCTGGGAGACTTTCCCAATGAAACATTGAGCCTGAACCTTACAGCAGCATTAAGAAATAGCCTCAGGTTTGTGGGCCTGGCTTTTTTTTTTTTGGCAATTGAGCCACCTTTATATCAGCTGGAGAGAAAACACAGCAGGACACAAGCAATCAAGGAGGTTTATTGAGTGCATTTATGATAACTTCCTGATGCAGATAGCCAGTGAGGGGAATCTGAGCTACTGGACCTCATACTTACAAACAAGGAAGAAATGGTTGGGACTATGAAGGTTGAAGGCTGATTTGATTGAAATTACCATGAGGTGATTCCATTGAGGATCCAGATGAGAGGGAGCAAGGCAAAAATGTACCTTAGGTGAACAACCCAGATGTCAATACTGTGGTCAGTACCATGTAATATCTTCTTCAGGGATTGGATGCTGGGATTGAGGGCATGCTCAGCACTCCAGATGATACAAGGACAGGAAGAGTTCTTTGTACAGCAGATGGTTCTCTGAGCTTCCAAGGGATTCAACAAATTGGTGAAATTGGCCAGCAGCAACCTCATTAAGAACAGAAAAGGGAATTAAAAATTCCTGCACCAGGGGAGGAATAATACCCATGCATGAGCTCAGGGCTGTCTGGCTAGAAGCAGCTCTAAAGAGAAGGACTTGAGGGTCCTGGTGGGCAGCAAGCTAACCACAGGTTACCTTTGCTGAAGGTCACCTTCTGTGTCCTTGCAGAAAGAAAGGCCAAAAGCCTCCTTGGTTGTACTAGGAAAAATATTACCAGAAAGTAAAGAAAGTTGTTTTCTCCCCTCTACTCAGAAATGGTGAAAGACATTTGGACTTCTGTGCCATTTTATGAGCTCTCCAGCACAGAAGAGGCATGGAACTGCTGCAGTTAGTTCAGCAAAGAGCCACAAAGACAATTAAGAAATTTGAGCATCTTTCATATAAGGACAGACAGCTGGGATTGTTCAGTCTGAAGAAGAGAAGACTCAGGGTGTGATCTTATAAGTTTGCGTAAGAACTAGAAGGGAGAGTGTAAACAATATAGGACTAGACTGCTCTTCAAAATATCTAGTGACAGGACTTCATAAGAAAAATACTTTTTTACTTCAAAGAATGTCTTGAAATGAACAGCTTCTGGAAGAAGTGGCTCAAAAAGATTTAGGGTCATTATAGCTGGAGGTCTTCAAACCCTCCTGGGCATGGCCCTGGGCAACTTGCTGTAGGTGACCATGAGTGATACAGTCTTTGCACTAGATGATTTCCAAAAGATTCCTTCAGCATTATCCATTCTGTGATTCTGTGATTTGTGATTATTCTGTGAAAATAATAATTAAAATAGTTTTAAATTTATTGCAGTAATGTGCACGTTTCAGTTGCCTAAGCATCAGTGATCTTAGGCAATGTGGGATATTGTTCTCTGGTGCAATTGTGCAATCTATTAAATTTTGCATCTATCAACAAAGTGCTGATATCTGTGAAATCTTAGAATCTCAAAATGGTATTAGGCATCTATGTTTAGACACCTTAAACTCTTTCAAAAATACAAATGCTTGGAAAGATTTTTTTAAACTAATTTTGAATAGGAAACAGGAGTTGTCACCCATTTAGCTGTGTTTGTCTTTTTTTTCCAAATCTATCTCAGAAATAGGTATTACTAAATATGATCACTATGAATGCTGGGAGCAAAGGAACTCACACCTTCATATTTTATTTTTGTCTCAGCAAACTCTTAAAACATCTTGAAGGATTATATCAGGTTCTACAGGAATAGTAATGTTCTTCCACATAATTTATAAAGCCTGTAGCAAAGTCAATCTTTTGCTTACTGACATAATTCAAATACAAAATTCCTCCATAAATTATTAGAATTTATTGCAATTGTGGAATTTTATATTTTATACATGTGATAAAATAAAACATAAATTTTATAAGACACAAAAAAATTACTGTTAAAGTGATGACAAAAGCAGCCTGATGAGATGAAAATTACTTTGAGAAAGCAAGAATATTGACCAAAGAAAGATAATGGAAAGAATAACAAAATATCAGAAATCTTTTATGTCTAAAAACATGTACTGCAATAAGCTTTAGAGAAAGAGGTGCTATTTAAAGTGGCTTTAAGTATTGCTCTAAGATTGGAGCTCTGAGTCTTGACCAAGGTTTAATAGACTAGAAGGCACATTGACCCAGAGAGATTACTAGCTTTGTTTTTCTTTTTTGTCTTTTTTTTTTTTTTTTTTTTTTGGTAGGGGGGTTTGGTTTGTTTTTTTCAACATTTATAAAAATAGTAAAAAACCACTTTAATAATCCAATTATAAACTGTCTTAAAATTCTGAATTATGTTTGGATTTGAAGGGTCGTCTTCAGTGTAGTGTTCTTGATTTAGGAAAATACTGTAATAGGATCACCCATTGTGACTTTCCTTCAGATAAACTTAATAACTTTTGAAGTACAGAAGGAAAGAAGAAGCTTCAAGATGCCTCTTGAGAGATAGGGATATTAGTGTCTCAAGTGGTTCTTTGATGAATGATAGGTAAACTTTAGTGCCTTTGACGTCTTTGTCATGATATTTTATAAACCCCATTGAGCAGGTTCAGGAGAAATGGATTAAGTATCAGTAACTAGCTGGTACTCAAGCTAGCACTCATTACCATTTTGACATTTATAATCTTAATGTAAACAGGTGGCTATGCTTTATTAATTGAATTTACTTTTGGCAGAAGACAGCTGATTTATTACATACTCTTATAAAAGTAAGCTGTCAATTTTCAGAAAATTGCAAATAGAAGTATCTGCCCCTTCTACAATTTTATCTGATGATATCTAATGTCAAATCATTCAGTGGAAAGCAAGTGCAAGCTGAATTTTCTCAATGAAACTCAGGAGAATGACACAGACTTTTCCATATAGGAGCTTGTCATACTTTCCCTCCATAATTCATATCAAGAAATTTTCATCACAATAGATCCCAAAGGCATAAACAATATTTTCACAACTTTGAAATAACATTTTACTAATTGTGGAAAAAAACCCATAGCTATGAAACTTGACCACACTACATATTTGTATAAAATAGTTCCAATGACTTCAGTGAAATGGTCTGTAATTTAAATAAATGCAGATAGAGAGCATTTGTCCCAAATTCAGATTTTCAAGGTATTTCAAATATTCTTAATAATGAAGATGGAAGAAATATTACAATATTAATCTTATTCTGGGACTGAGAGACAGGACTTCAATATTGGAAAGGGTGCAAAAAGTAATCCAAGTAAAAAAAACAAAACCCAAGCAAAAAAAGACACAGCATCTGAGCATAGAAATACAGGGTATTGAAATCTGAAGTCTTGAAGTCAGAATAAAAACAGTTTATTGAAGTCAAAGCATCTGGAAGTCTGAGCACAGAGTTACAGGGTATTAAAGTTATTGAACTCAATATTGTTCTCAGTTACGGCTCTAAGCAGTCACATCTCTAAGTAGAATTTTCCCCATTAGTACACAATCAGCCTATTGTTTGAATTACTTGGCAGCCTTTCAAAACCACATAGTTTCAAAGACCTCTCTGGCTGAATATTCTGTGCCTTTTCATATCCACAAGTTCCTGCTCACAACCCACCAAGGCCATAATATCTTGTTCTGCTGCCCTCTCTGTTCCATCTCCCATTTGTTTTCTCACAATCTTATTTCTCTTATTTTCTCGTCTATCCCTTTTTCAGTAAATACTTCATGAGCTACGTGTGAAATATGAAAAATAACAAAATATCTGTGAAATAACAGTAAAATAATAGAGTTGGATATTTTTATAAAAGCAAGTAAGGTTGATGGGCCACTTTGATTTGGTCATATACACTTATACACTTACACTACGTATAATACTTAATACTTATAATACTACGCTTATACTAATATACAAGCAGAACAAAATCACACAGCTTCATATATAAAGATTTGAAACAAAAACCAAAACTATTCTTACAGAAATTAGATTTAAGTAAGAGAAATTTCATGGAATATAGGACTACATCCTATATCAGGATGAACATGCTTTAAAATGTTTTTTTATGTGTGTTTCTTTCAAGTTTCTCCCCTAATATTATAGGAAAATGAATAGTTCATTTATGACTCGCCTTTTTTAATGTTTATTTTTGTGGCTGAGGTATGATACTATGCAAGTTTTTTTACATTGCATAATTATTTTGAAAATTATTATGCTTGTTCTGAATAAACAAGTCTCAAGTTTTTGAGATCATGTAGCTGGGTTAGAGTGTTATTGCACAGTCCAGCTAATGGACACTACTTCTTTAACTGTGCTACTTGTGTTATGTGTGATATGAAGGAGCTCAGCTGGAGCTACCCAGCCTCTTGCATGACACTTCATTTTGTAATGGAGTTATGTTGGGTGGTATTCTGATCTGATGTAGACAATTACTGGGTATATTAATCACCACAGTCCTTCCTGTAAATGGAGAAAAACAGCTACTTGTCTAAGACAATTAATCTTGCCCTAAAATAGATGCATAAATTAGGTCAGATGAATAGTGCTCTGAAAGAGACCATTTCTCTCAGCTGACAGACTGACTGACAGTCACTAATGAAGTCTAAGGAGAACAGTGTAAATGTAATATTTGTGTTGTGTACTGCTAGGTTGGATGAGGGGTGTCCCATGTACTTTGTGAGTATATATATTTAATATGTTTGGGTCAGATCTTTCGTAGTGTTGAGAATTTGTTTTGTACAAGGAAATACTTCAAACAGACAATTTAATTATATAAATATTCATGTTTGTTGTTGAAGGGCTGCTCACTTGTTTAAAATTAAATGCTGATATGAATAAGTAATTCATGGCAATTCTATAAATAGAGCCACTTGAATATTTACAGCAATGAATGTAACTACTAGAACAAGAGTGGATGTCACTTTATAATGGAAGGTATTGTTACAGTGAAATAAAGGCAGATCTCACTCATCTCACTGATGTCAAAGATAAAATATTTCTTGTTACCAACATCATAATAGCTGTATCCTGGTATAAAAAAATCTGTTTTGACATTCAGAATTTCTGATTCACCCCATAACTTGATGTAATGCATTTACAGAGGCATAAATAACAAAGCAAGTAGTTACTAGCATTTACTCATCATAAATGATTACCAATGAAATATGGAAGGCTAGTCTCTAATTACTATGGGGAAAACATTTAAATTCCATATTTTAAGATACATTATATATTAACTGATTCAGAAATAAATGTGTGAACTCACAGACTGTTTGGAAAAAAAAGAAATAGGAAACTGTAAATAAGAAACTGTAAATATATTAAATGATTCAAAGCAAAAAACCAACAAAACATAACAAAAACCACTAGTGACTAGAGATTCAGTGATGACAAGGGGTACCACCATAGCCTCAAATATTTTATTTTCTGAAATATGTGTGAAATAATAACAGTCTGAAAATTTTAAAAATTATTTTCACATTTCAAATTCTAAAAAGAAGTATCATATTAACCAATCACCATGATTACAGTCTTCTCATTGAAGAAAAAGCAGAGCATAGAAAAATTAGAGCCTTGTTTTTCTGAATATGATGTGGTCCCAGCCCAAGGCCAGTTGCCATTTTGCCATTGTCTGGGAAGACATACCAGGCACTGTCTTTGGGAGTTTTTGTTTGTTGGGTGGTAAATACACTCTTGTGGGTAATCTCTCTGTATTTTTTTATACATTCTTTTATTAATATTGTTGTGGTTATTACAATTTTTTAGTTAATTGTGATTCATATAATCTCTTCTAGTGTTCCTTCATTATTTAAAGGGGCAAGGGAACAAAGGAGCAGCTTGAACAGGTTTAATTTTCTAGCTGGGTTTTAAACCAGCACACCCTCATTCTGTAAGATGAGGTGCATTCTCATGTCCCATATAGGTCCATGGAATTATAAGCAATTCTCGTTGATTGGTAATGCCAGGTGCTGTAGCTTCTGAGCATTGAAACAAATGATAAAGAAAAGCTAAATTCACCATGTGTCTTTCTAAGCAATATTTACATCCAGAACAAGCATTTTCTTTCATCTCACTTGTTTCAAAATATTGTTAACCCTACAGGCAAATAAAATGAAATATTGTTTACCCTATGTCACTGTCTGGAGGCTGAAATATTATAAATACAATCAATCAATTTTGTGGGAAAATAATTAATGTAGAAAAACTTTTTATTTTCTTATTTCTGTCTTAATATTTCTTTTCATTGCAAGGTAAAGGCTGAGAAAATATTGTAACATCATAAAATTTATGCAGAAAGTTTTAATTTGAGGCCAACTTTTTACATGTATGAATTAATAATGATTTAATTATCCCTAATTAATGCACCTAGTTTGCAAACTGTTTGATGTACATTCAACATAAACACCACCCTAAGTACATTAAATTGTTTCAGCTCTCATACCAGATCCTATTTTATTAACATTCACCAGCATTTTGGAAGCAGTGTTAACATTGGGCTTATTGTAAGCCATGTGCTTTTATTTTTTTTTTTCATCGAAAGAAAGGGACCCCACCTCTCCCCTTAACAGAATATCTCAGCTTTGTCTAAAGTTTCTAAAATTACATGCATAACTCCTTTCCCTTTAAATCCAATATAATCAGAATAACAAGTTCAGTGTTTGTCTGGGGTCTCTAGTCAGGCAGTTATTTTGTGATGATTATTATTAATTAACTAATGGCCTAAGACAATCAGAAAAGGTTCCAAATCTATTGTTAACTTTATAAATATCAATTTGTGGATTTTCTGATTTCACTGCCAACTATTTGAAGTTATCATCCTGCTTTTAATGAGCATTGGACCCAAATCCTGGTATCAATACACACCATATTTCTCAAGTGTGACATATCACAGTCACAGTAACTTTAATGAGATTGAGAAACTTTGCAGTTCCAGGAAAGAACTTCAACTGAGTTTGTTTTAGAGCTTGCTGAAAGGCCTGAGTCTTGAAATTTGTGAAATAATTCCCCTCAGTCAATGTTTCTGCCTCAACATGTATGGAAGAATTAGTTATAATAGGTAAATATCACAGGTGACAGTTAACATTATTCCTATAATTTTTTCTGTATTGGAATAAGTTTTATTTAGTGTAATTTTCAAAATTTGTGTATACATTCAACAAATTTCAATTGGAAATTCTCAAATACCTTTTCAACCTGCAGATACACATCAAATATTAAATTACTGAATAAATTTTTAAAAGGGCACCTGAAAATATCTCTGTTAGAGCTCTTTTTGAAACCTAATTCAAATATGATTGGACATGTGTGAGAGAAGGGTCAAGGTCGGGCCTTGCCTTTGATGAGGCACTACCCTACAAACCCCACCCTCTCCAGGCATGTACCCCATCCCTTCAGTAGCCACCATCCCTGGCACACCAGAGGCAATGCTCCCCACCTGCCCCTGGAGCCCTATCCCAGCTCCTGAGTGGCCAAATGACCATCAGCCCCACCTGGGGGCAGGGCCCAGGAGAGACAGAAGGTATTTAACCCAAAAGGTGAAGCAAGCATGTCTTGACCCTGCTGCATCTTGGAATTTGTATCAGTTGAGCAGAAACAGGAGTGGTAGCTATACTTGCTGTTTGCAATATCTTTTCTGTCTTTTTTTCTTTTTTCTTCTAATTCTCTCTTGAAGTTTTGAGTAACTTAAAATCAAATGGGCTTAGCGTTTGCCAAGTTGGATGGGCTGAGTTAATGCTTTTCTGGGATGTTTTATGTTGATTTAATGCTGCTCTAATCTTGTGCCGAAGTTATCTGATTTTCCAGTGAAGTTATTTTTGTTGTTTTGAAGAATTAAGAATATTGTGTCAGGATTTCTCCCATGTATGTAACTCTGAGTGCATGGAAAACCATAAGCCCTTTTAAGAATCTTATCTAGTGAGGTTTTTTGGGGCCTTACAGTTACTCTGTAATGGAAAGAAATTATTACCCTAAAGAAGTTTTGAGGCACTTCACTTACAGACTCCATTTTCTGGAGGGGACAGGGAGTAGCTCAGGTATTTTAATTACCTATTTCTTCTATAAATAGACTAAGATAATGGAAGATACTGTTCTATTATCTCTTCACCTTTCCTTTATCTGTATCTCAGCTCGTGTAGGGTAAAGGGAAGATGACAGAAATGTGATTTTGCATTGATGTTTCCACAAAATTCTAGGTCTGCTTTCTACTTCTGATTTAACTATGGCTGTGTGGAACTGTTGGAAGTGGTAGTTTCAGTCTAAGCAGAAATAGCAATTCTCAGTGGAAAGCAACATTCAGAGTGGGCATACCACATTTTTTGTGAGACAGATATATTCCATATTGTGCTATAAATTTTAATAAATTCATCTATAAGGTAGCTATAACTACTTCAGTGGCAATGAAACATCATAAAAATAAAGCCTAAGTCATCTCGTAAGAGGACTTCTTTGTGCTTTTACTATTTAGAACAACTTTTTTTGGGTTGTGCCTTTTCTGAGCTGACAGTTTTTAATTATGTAGATGTAAACATCAATGATTGCACCTACTCCTACTTGCATACCCTGTTTTTCTTTCCCAGCAAGTGAAATTCAGCTCCTTTTAACTTAATATTGACTTTCCCTTCCATGCATTGACAGGAATGTTTCCGTTAGACACTCACAGCTTTTATATTTAGTAGCTGAAAGGCAGAACAGTAGATGAGCTTCAGCTGTGAAATTCACTATTTCCATATGGAGCACTCACTGCTCTATTTGCTGAAAGCAAAATTCATTGCAGAATTAAGGCGCCCATAACTTCAGGGCTGTGACACACAAGATTTAAATTCCAAGGCAGAGTTAAGAACTGGAAATTATGAACAAAATGCTGTAAATTCTTACACATTATGAGAAAATCTAATACATGATAAAAATCTTACAGAGGATGAAAAATTGCTATAAAGGAAATCTATGTGTTCAAAACAATTCTCATGTTTAGAATTGCTAACATTCTTGAGTATTGAAGTTGAGGTGAAAGAGCATACAGTAGCTGGAAAATACAGTGAGTATCTTTTAACATGTTTTCTTTAATATAAATTTTCTTTATCATAAATGTTGTATAATAATTTGAAAACCCCTTTCAAATCTGACATCTCAAACCTCTCTAAACTCTGCTTGCTGTTGTATTAGGAAAAAAAAATAAAGCCAAAACAGTAATTTCAAACAAACATTTTATCCTAGAGTCTTCAGACTATTAGATATTTTATATAAAGCTTCTTAATCTCCAATTCAAAGACATTTATAAGTTGTTTGTGTAACTTTTGCTAGTGATATGTAGTCACGGTACTACTAAAGTTACATTCTGTATCCTGCAAAAGAGAAATCATAGGAAAAAAGGTTCTGACTTCAGGGAATAATCATTTACTTATTTACTTCAAAATGTGAGACTTCTTTTCCCTTCTTGTTAATGCATCAAATTTTTGCCTCTTTGTTAATACTCTGCAGTAAAGACTGAAAAAACCTCAAACAATGCAACATATCTAGTTCCAGGCTGCATTTTGTACCTCCCTGAATACTCTTCCTGTGCATTATCTGACTCCCTGGGAATAATAACCAGTTGAATTAAATTGCTGTGAAGTGCTCTCCTGACATCCACTTTTGCCATACTCACTCAAAAATGACATCAACTGTTATGACTTTGTGGTAGCTGTGGTGATTCCTGAAGGGATGTGGGAGTATATAACTGAATGGCACCTAATTTTGTTTGAGTCATTTAATTTGTACATCTTGGAGGTGATAGACATGATATTTCATACCTAAAGGTCAGCAAAGGAAGAGTAAAATACAAAGTCTGAGGTGCACAGAGAGGTTCACAAAGGTCCAACTCTACTTTGAGGGCAGATGTGCATGCTTCTCAACAACTGTTTTTTTGTTTGTATTTTTTTAATATGATGTTTTTGGATATTAAAAAATATACTTAGTTAATTCAAACAGCTACATTTCAGAAGCATATCAAACCTTCAAAATAAGAAAAATACATAAATAGTCATCTATAATAATAATATGAGCAGAAAATGTAATTCTCTCATTTGATAGCTCAAAAAAGTGATAAATCTAAAATTGTACAAGCAACCATTCTTATTTATCCAGCTGACTGATTTGTCGAGCTGTATAATTTGGTGGTGCAAATGCACTATACACTACATTTATACAGGCAAATAAAAACCATCTGAGATGCTTTCAAAGTGTATTAAATTTAACTAATTTGGAATGTAAAAGCAGGAGCTATGAGAGGCAGTAAAATTCTGTAGAAATGCTTCCTTATATCCATTAGCTTTCCCCCTAATGAGCTTAACTTTTTTCTGATTGTGTCTTGAGTGTTGTATGTGCATTTAAGAGGCATAGGTGAGAGCTAAAGGACAAGAAAATTATCATATAAAAGGTATATATATATATAGTCATGGTATTTTCTCTATTAGTAATGATTTCTATGTAACACAAATATATTTTGTTGAAGTTCATGCACATCTTTAAACAGCAACTATGATTTTGTATAGAAGGTACTAATTAGTTGATCTAATATTTCATTATTTGCAAGGAACTTTCCTTTTTGATATCAAGGAGGAATTTTCTACATAGTAATAAAAGATGATAGAAATAAATGTATATATCCTTTACTCATAGAAATTTGACAGTTAAATTCCTTTTAGCAAACCAATAACTTAAATAATAACCAAATTATAGCTAAATTACATTAAAATTAAATTTTGCTTATTATTTCTTTTTTGTATAAATAATTTTGAAAGCTGTAATAAATAACTTGACTTACAAAAAATAAGACATGAGAAGTGAAATACATGTGTTATTTTGGCAGTAATCTGCAGGTTTTGGCATTTTGCTTCACCTGTTTTCCACACTAGAAGGTTTAATAAGCTTAACAAAAACAATTGTGTTTTACACTACTGTATCAAAAGATATACACAGTTTACCTGCCACAGTTTCCAGTTTGTGACATGCAATTTTATGAGGAACAAATGGATTTTAGTTGAAGATTAAGCAGCAATCCGAGTTTGTCACAGGCTCTCTGTGTGACCTTCCTTAAATTCCTTATGCCAGTTGGAGGAAGGAATTTGACCACCTCATGAGCTTTAAACCAAAGTTGGGAGCTTATTTACTATTCATTATTCTTTGTTTCTTCTATTTGAGCTATTTCATTAATCCAAGAGAGGTTTGCAGAAACTGTGACTTAGGTGATCAATCATTTAGAATGAATAGTAAAGAGCCATTATAAACAATTCAAGGACAACTGTCAACAGTCAAAGTGTTTGACATACCTTTGTTTCTTTCTGACCTAACTTGCCTCCAGTGTTTTAGCTCTTTGCCTGCATATGTTTAGTGTCTGAATGTCACATTTTTTCTGATCTAGTGTCAGAATTTAGCATATCACACTGTTCCTTGTCCTTTTACCAGTGAAGTTTAGTACTAGAATTCGTTCCTTTTGAGAACTGTCATCTAACACTGTGGAGTCACAGTTAATTGTCCATTAGGCTGGGAACTGTTGGTTCTTTCTAAGGTCTTGCTTATGTTCCAGCAACTGCTTTGGGCTAAAGAATCAATTACTCTATGCTTCAGGTTAAATCAGAAACCACACTCTAGAACTCTCCTTTTTTTCTTTTTTTTTTTTTTTTTTGCCTACTATCATTATCAATGTCTACTGATTTAAAATGTCTGAGAGAAAAACATTTCTAGAAGGACTTCCATTAATCTGTAGAAACCACCTCATTTTCTTTTCTAAAAATATTTCCAACTCTACCTTATTTAATTCATCAGAGATATTCCTGTATCATAACCTAGCTAAGTATGACATAATCCTAAAAAAAAGGCACCTCCATATAGCATAAATGAATGATATTTTGGTTTATAATGACATTATTTTTAGAGAATTGAACGGATCTTTTCAGCTTTTCAACGAAAGATTAAAAACTATTTATTGTGCATGTTACTTTCAATAAATAGTCAATCTGGCTTTAAGAATGTTCTTTACATAAGGAAAATTAATCACAATAAAATTTAAAGCTGTCAAACTTGTCTGAATGACAATAAGCAAATTCTGAGTTATCTCTATGTAAACTTCCAACATTCTTTTGAAGGATGCATCAACATAATCAACTTTTAAAATGAATCCTTAGTGGCAAGCTGTTCATTATAAAACTGTAGAAAATTATTTTTCTCCTATACCTTTAAACCTCATTTTAAATCCAGAAGTTGTTTTTCTCTTTTCCAGGGGAATGAAAAGGAAAATATTGTACAGGTAGATATACACTATAAAACATATTTACTTAAGTAATTAGGCTAATTCAAAATTTTGCATTCAATTCCAAAATATATTTATTTTTATGCAGTCTTAATATTTGTTGGGGTTTTTTTTTCTTCTTTTTTTTTTTTTTTTTTTTTTTCTAATTGATGAGGCCTTCTATGAGAAGGTTTGCTTTTGAGTACAGAGCCTTCTTCTGGTGCTATACATGATTTGATCCTGCATATCTTTTCCACTGCATTTATGCAAAGAACAGAAATAGTTCTAATTTTTGCAAATTTTATATTTAAAAAAAGTCAGTTATCAAGAATTTTTCAGATAACTAACTTGAGACTTAGAATCAAGTCTTAGTACTGTACAGTAAAATGGCTGCTCTATTTGGAGGTTTCAAGTAGTTGCCATTTCCAGTCTGTGAAGTTTAGTTTTCTTCAAATCTAAATAATTTTTTTTAAAAAAATAGATCTATAAAAAAAGAACAGTATTTTCACAGTACCTTTTTCTGGTTCTCAGTCAGCTCTACAGTGAGTGCACTGATTATTCATCACAGTTCTGCAGTGGAGTACTGTAATCACTGCCTGAAAAGCTGTAGTTATACACTTGTAGCACAAATAAACAAGAAAACAGCTGATGCCTCAACAATTGCAGAAAATTCAACAAGAAGTCAGAATTAAGGAGGAAAAATAAACAAGTTTGGAAGTCAGCAAAGAAAATTCTTGTTTATAGCTAAGGATTCTTTGAAATGTTTATGATATTGCCTTTCTCAACCACTTTTTTTTAAATGAAGATTTTATTTTAAAATAAAATGAATCTTATGATATATAATATAGTATTAGGAGAAAAAGGATGAAAGAAGAAAAAGGGAAAGAGAGCTACACTAAACTCATGGTTGCAAATTTGTTGTAAATAAAGTTTTGTTTTTATCTTGTGACTAAAAAGTGCCTCCTTGGAGAGTAACCTGGAGAGGTGTCCCTTCTCAGGGAGAGATCCTGGCATGCAGCCTGCAGCTGGGCAGGAAAGCTCATGGGGTCTTGGCTGTCCACCATTTATGGAATGTGACGATTAATTTATTTGCATACCAGCTAATGATTTCTTTCTTCCAATGATTTCTTCCATATGTGATTTGAGTTCAGGCCTTGACCAGCGTTATGGTTTGGTAGATGCATGGCTCCTGTTGAGCCTTGGCTGTTGTGTTATTATCTGCCTTCCCTAAAATTTGCTTTGAGGATCCATTATGACCATCACTGTCACAAGGAGACACACAATATTTGCTCTTGAAAGCTAAATTATTCGGGAACTGAAGTCCTCAGAGATTTTCCAATCAGTTTTCCAAAAGCTCTGAGTTCACTGCAGTATGTACAGCTCTGCAGACTCTCCTTCAAGGAAGTGACACTTAAGCAGGGACTTGCAAGTTTACAAAATACATAGTATTAATTATTTGCAGCAGAAAAACACAGATGAAACATAATTTGCATGCCTGCAGTCTGTAAATTGTTATATTATATCTGGAATTATGGTTTTGGGATGCTGGTAGTTTAATATACAAACATAAAATGATTTCATTAAAAATAAAAATGTAAAATCAAGATGGAATTTCAGAAGAGGATCTTGTCTGAGGAGACTGACTGAAAAAGCACTTTTGAAATTTCTCTTAGAGTTTCTTGTCCTTTCAGTGTAGTCAACCATAGCCAAAGTATTATCCATCATTTTAGGGTTATGCATGTCAGAACTTCAAGAAGGAGTACATGGCAGATTTGAAAGAATAATTCTTTATTCATTATAATCACACAGTGAATAAGAACAACTCCACTCCACCCCTACAGATGCCTATTTTTTTTTTTTACTGGCTTCAATCAGGAGCATTTTCACCATGCAGATAAAGGCTTAATATGGGTGAATACTTTGCATTAGCCCAGCTACAGCTCTGAAAAAAGATGCACCTCTCCCATTTCATTTTTCTCATACCTGGAATGAAAAGCAGAGCAGCATCTCCTTTTTTAAGTTTAATAACATGATGTGTTTTCCTCTTATTTACGTGATTTTAAAAGTGTTTACCAATCTGAATGATTTTGCGATGTTATTCTCATTGTAATTATGGTCTGCACAAGTGTGCATGTACATATATATATATAACATACTCTGCAATAAGTTATATATATATGTCTGTATGTATCAATATATACATATAACATACTCCTTACGACACACCATATGTAAAAAACTTAGCTTGCTCGTGGTTGGTTTTAGAAGAATGGCCTCAGTCATTAACTGTTTATTTCTGAGACAAAAAGAAGACTGGAATTAATTTTTATGATATATTACTTGTCTTGCCATGACTCTAAAATGGAGAAAAAGCTATGCTTCAGATGAAAATTTTGCATATTTGACATCTGCTCTAGTTCTGATGAACTAGGCTCCATCATCTAAAAAGGCAAAGCAATAAAGGGACATGATCTAATTTTTTCCTGTTAAAACATATTTTATAACCAAATAAACCAAATAAATCTATGCCTTTTCCATTATTTTTCTAGCTATAGACTGGAAGAGGAAAGTAAACTTTCCTCTTTCAAGCTCTTAATCATATGTCCTCTTTCCAGTAATAATGTAGGGGAACTTCAATAGTAAAGCAAATTATAAAAGTATTTAGTCAGGTGGTTCACTGCTGAAAGCTAATTTAGCATTTCACCAAATACAGACACATAGGTGATGACCTTAGCTGGTTAAGCAATTTGCTTTCTTTTAAAACTTCAGTTACAGATATGATTATTTTCTTACTTTTATTAAATTTCTGTATTTTTTGATTTGTGATCTCAATCAATAATATAAACTTGAAGTCTGAAAAGGTCATAACAAATATTCTGTACATTTCCACATCTGAAAACACTCTGCTAATGCTCTTGCTGACCCATTAGTAAGGTCAAGTTGTTCTCTTTTCATAACAACAAGTACCTCACTTCTAAGGAGATGTGTTCTTTCATTTTTAATGCAACTTGACAGTTTTGACAGGGAAAGATAATGACAGTCTAAAATAGCTTTCAAAAAAGTTCAAAGACTAAAAAAAGATAGATGCATGCTATATTGCTTTTGAACTGTTCAAGAAATTGAAACAAAATAATTTATTTATGGTGCTGTATGAATGCAAATAGTATGCATCTGGTATTAAAAGTGTGAGACTCAAATTATGGTTACAGGTAGTTGTATTTGGCGATGAAAATGGATTATGCTCACTCATTGCAAAGAAGTATTTGAGCTGACCATTTCAACACACTCTTACTTGTTTCTAACTTGCCTTGTTCTAACTTAGGTTACAGACCACAAAATCTAAATATTATGGATCTGTGGAGTAATCAATTTATTTATATTGCACATGTATTGGTGCAACCATGGGTTTCAACTCAGCACTGCACAAGTGCTCACTCAGTACCACCCACAGTACAGAGATGGAGGGAGAATCAGATGGGTAAAAGTGAGAAAACTTGTGGGTTGAGATACAAACAGTTTAGCACTGAAAAAAGAAGGAAAAAAAAAAAAAAAAAAAAAAAAAAAGTAAGCCAGCAAAGAGAGAGGAACAAGCCAGTCACTTTTTATAAGACTGAATGTCTTTATGCCAGCCTTAGAGTTCTGCAAACTTTTTTGCTTTGTAAAGGTTCATAGAATGACATCTGCTCTGAATATTGCCTTGACCTGTAAAGATAACTGAGGCAATTTTATGTAGGCACATCTTATCTATAGCTATGCATCACTTGAACTGCAAGATTTCACTCTGATTTTATTTGATTTACTCATCCTAGGAACCTTTGTTAAAAAACTTCACATCTACCAATATAAAATCTCTACCAATATAAAATCTTATATAATACAAAATCCCAATTGTCATAGAACAAAAAGAAATGTTAAACTTGAAATTCTGATGTTTTAAAATCGTAGACAGCTGTACACACATACTTATGAACAAATGAAAACACAAGAATTTTCAGTATTACCAGAAAAAATAGATGCATTTCAGGGAATCATTCTGGAATTTAGGCTAACCTACAAAAAATTTTCCTGAATTGTTATGTGCTATTTGATAAGATGCAGATTGATTGCAGTACTGCAAATGTCAAAATATAATATGGTCTGCATAGGAATCCTTAATCTCAGATCTAGAAGGAAAAACAGTGTATACAGCGTGTTAAAAATGGAAAGAGAAACATTTCTGTCAAAAGACTGTATTCTGCAGAATTCTACTTTGACATGTCTTTACTGCTTTCTGATTGAAAAATTAAGAGAATTTTACTGCAAATCTTGCAGTCCTGATTAATTATTGGTTTGGGAAAGTATAACAGAGGCCTACTGGACATATGGGTGAATTACAAGTGTGCTATAATGGCATGTAATTGGTGACATCAATACCATCAGATGCTGCAGGAACACTGTATTTGGCAAAAGAAAACTATGCTCTTCACTGAAGAACCTAATTAGTTGTGGAATAACAGCTCCATATAAATTTGAAATCCCCATCTAAAAGTATTTGGCAATTCAGCAACAATTTTATATGAGAAATTACTTCCGCTGGGTCAAGTTCTATAACTTTCCCTGGTTAATGTTCTGTAACTTGCTTTGCCTCTCTATATGTGAATATTGCTATCTGAATCTGGTAACTGGCAATGTGTTGTCTGAATAAAACATTCAGTACGTGAAAGGAAAAAGAAAAATTATTCCCTTATTTAATTTCTTGAATTTATTTAAAAAGAGTACTGATTGAGAAAGGAATAAAGCGTTTAAATGTTTGTCAACTGTTTATTTATTGTTAGAGATGCCTTTTCTGATCTTAAAGTATTCAGAACCTAAACAAATACTTTTGGAATTCTACTTATCATATAGGTAATCTTTTGAACTATTTTCTTAAATCACTTTTTGTTTTCATCTCCACTTTTACCTGAACGACTAGTATAAGTGCTATCTACTTCAAGTAGAAAATTAAAATAATGAAAAATTGAAATCCACCTTCTTAATTTTTACTGCATTTTATATGGATGGGCCTAAATCAAACTACACTTCTGGGTTTCTGAAGTGGCAACATATTGATAGAGGCAACTTTCTCCTGTATTTTTGTCTAAGCTGGAAACAAGTTATAAACTGCTCCTCAAAGACAAAATATTTTTACAAGACTGCCAGCCCTAGAGGGGCTAAAATCTCTATAGCAATTTAGAAAATACAGACACATAGAGACAGTGTGAATAAAAAGAATTGGTGGACAAATGGTGCCTGGTCCACTTTGACCAATCTCCAGAGTCCATGCCAAGTGGGATGCATTTCAGCAATGTTCATGGGATGTTTCAAATCCAACATAATGTAGCAGCAAGGTGCAAGCCCTTCTGCTCTAAAACCTAGACTTTTTTAAAGCCTAGAAACAAGTGTACAGTGTCCAATTGATTGTTTTAAGGTATGATATATATTAGTGACTAAAATAACACTTGAAGCAGTCACATATAGTGAGACAAAATGAGCTGTTAAGGAGTCCAGTTCACAAGTCTTGCCTTTCAGAAAAGGGATGTGATGTCAGGCAACAGCGTGAGGCGTGTACAGCATTAAGACTTTTTTTCTACCACTTAAGTCTGGACCAAAAGGCATCTCTAAGATACTAAGATGTACTGATAGAAATTCTCACAAAGTCACTGACCTTTGAAATACATGTGAATTTGCATTTAAGTATGCAAGCTGCCTAAAAGATACATAAAACAGGATTATTAAAAACATTGCAGTTTTGTGCAGAGAACAGCTACCAAAATTATTTAAGAAAAGAACACAAGGGAAATTGAATTACTATTTTCACCTGACATATTGAACTCTGCAATTACAAAGATACGGCGAGTGAACTAATTGAAGAAATTGTCTCCATGGCCATTTGGAGGTAGATATTTTAATTTTTTATAGAAAATAAACACTTAAAACCATTATAAGGAATCATACATTTTGCTAAACTAACTAGAGCAGGAGTTGGCAGGCTTCAGTAATATGCAGTACAAGTTCCAATTCTGTAAGTACCACATGTATCTGCAAATAGTCAGGAGGTATCAGAGGATTTATGGAGAACTCATGCCTTTCAGAAGCAGAAAGAAACTCTAGAATCCTCCAGGACACCTCAAATGGCACAAAACATTTTGTTTAGGTAACTGAATCATACTCCAGACATTTTCTGGTTATTAGAAAAGCCAGGTCAATCAGCCCAACTATAGATATTTACAACTTATCTGGATGCCTCAAGTTACTTAATGACTATCACTGTTAGTATGTGAGGGCCTCACACTGAGCACAATCAGGGTACTTAAAACCTCTTTGAGCACTTAGGGTGTGGACAGTCTACTCCAATACATTACTGTCTCTTTTAAACTGAATACGTTTTCCTACATGTTTATATTTTCATTGAGTGTTTTTTGTTGGGTTGTTTTTTGTTTTTTGTTTTTTTTTTTTTTTTTTTTGTTGTTGTTGTTGTTCATTTGGTTTTTGTTTTTATTTATTTTTTTTTATTTTAGTTTCGTTTATTCAGAAGAGCTACAAATGTGCTAAAAATGTGTCATTTTAGAGATCTGCATACCCACAATTACAGTTGTAGACGTGTGGGGCAAACAGACCCACTGTGTAAGGCAGCATCCAAGCAGTTAGTTTGAAATTCTCATGCTGGCCTGATAAAAAAAAAGAATTGGATAGTTACCTGAGAAGTTTTATAGGACTTAATTCTTACCTTATTAACATCCTATTTGAACATATCTGTATACACACAAATGTAGCCACTGAAATTTGAATTTTAGAACTACTTATTCTCAGGTTTTATTCATGAAGGCTCAAAAACTTTAATTGTAAGTTGTGAGCACAAGATAATTTGAAATAAAATATTGTCTATTTTTAAATTGAATGTCTCTAATTAAATTTCTGTACAATCCCATTTATTTCTTAAAAACAAATCAGATTGATCTTGGTAATCTGAAATTTGAGAAGCAGAGAATTCCGAGTGACTTAAGCAAGGAGCATCAATCAAGAGACAAGATCAAATAAGAAAAAAAGTACTAAAACTCTAAAAGTAAAAAAAAAAAAAAAAAAAAAAAAAAAAAAAGTAAGCCGTGTTTAAAATATGTCCATTTCTTCCTTGTTGACTACAGGGATTTATTGTAGCTAGTGATAGATATCTTAAGCTGCTTCTATTCTGCAGGACAAGCATACAGCTTGATGTATTTTACTAGATCAATTGGTTGTCCAGACTTATTTGCTTGTATTGGTTTTTCCAGAAAAAAAAAATCTCTTTAGAATAAAATTCTTGGTGTTTTATGCAGCAGTCAGGTGTTTTTTCAGTAAATATTCTCTCCCCATTTAGTTTTATGACACATCATATTGTTTGGGGAAACTGTCAAACATGGCACATGTTGGTAAGTTACAACAATTTCTCTTAATTTTTAGTATATGTTTACTAGTTTTAAGCAAAGGAAGGTTCTGTGATGCAAAAGTACCACTCTCTTATCACAGTTTCTCAGACCAATTCCTGGCATTACACTTCCCTTAGTATTAAATGATTAAATGCACTTGAGGTTTTCTCTGAGAAACCTAATCAAAAGAGATTTAAATGGAAGTACAAAACTTATCTTAATTTTTTTTTATTATTTTGTACTCATAAAAATTGGTTATAGCAATACTAACTAAAGTTCAGAAATACGTAACTGTCATTCTTCTTCTTCCACTTAGGACAAAACAGTTGTTGCTTCTGGGATAAGAAATCAACTCAAAATGTGATGAAAACATCTAAGAAATATTATCTAAGAAAAGGAATTCTGGAGTATACAAAATGCAAACTTTTTAAGCAGTAAGTATTGTAATTAAAATATTTATTTCTATAATTAAATCAGAATTCTCAAGAAGCTGAAATATTTTCATGGAAGTTGTTCTATAGAACTGATTAATTGCCAAGTAAGGCTGATAAAATCAGCAAATCAATGAAAATTCAATTTCTTTTTGGCATGCTCGTTCCAAATAATTTTTAAAATTATTCTTCAGTTTATTTTCTTTTTTTTTTCTTTTTTTTTTTTTATTTTGGTGTTTTTTTTTTCTTTTTTTTCCTTCTGCTATTTTAAAAGATAAAAAGTTAGCTTTTTTGTTATACAAAAAAGTACAAGTGGGTCTGTTATCCCTGAACAGCTGTGACTGTTGTCTGAAATCTTATGACTGTGCATCCCAGTTGGTGCATTCCACCAACTATTATTAGGGATAAGCCTCATGAGAGTCAGTTCATCCCTGATTCTGCTCACTGTAAGGTTGAAATGTTGTGCTACAAAGCTGATAAAAATTCATGACAGCTACCACACTACTTGCAGATTTCAGCCTGGCATATTCAAGGTAGAATAAAAGTCCAGCCTCTCAAGTGGAAGGAGTGTAAGGGAGCATTATTCTCTATCACTGTGCAAGGGTGCCTATAGATCTTGGGGACATTCTTGCCGTGTCTGGCATATGCAATTATCTCTTTTGAAAAGGGGTTTTTGAAATGAAATTGCCATTGCTTGCATCTTTAAAATGTAATTGTAATGTGCTTGCAGTCACTATAAAATATTTTTTAAATCTAAAAATATACTGGTTATTAATGAAGGGACAAATTCTACCATAAAAATTATGAATTTTACTTGTCTTTAGCAGATTTTTTTTTTGTCTATGTATCTGGATGATTTTTTTCTACTTTTACTGTTATGGAAATAAATTGAACATTTCTAACTAGCTTTCTCAATAACGTTATTTAGTATGTTCTTTTCACATGCCATTTGATTAGTTGCTTCCTTAAATTAAATGGGACCAATTTGCTATTTTGTTGAGATATTTTCCTTGCTCATCTTTATTTGCTTAGTATGTCCCATTGCTTATTAAGATGCAAGAAAAATGTTTGTTAGACTAATTCTTCTAGAGAACACACAGTAGCTTACCTAAAAGTGAAAAAAGCTCTTTATACCTTACTTTTCTATAGCTGTTTATCGCTGGGAATATGCTCTTGAGGGTAAGACTACATGTATTTTAATTAGGTAACATTGAATATTTTAATAAAGACCAGATAACACTAGAAAAAATGTAATGTTTTCAAAATAATAAAATATATATTTTTAATGTTGAAATGTTGTATTATTATTGGTATTATTATTATTATTATTATTATTATTATTATAGAAAAAGTTTCCGTTTTGAATATTTAAAAATATAAAACCATGCTGTGGATACAAGGATTTGTACATATATAAAATCAATGTAAATTACATAAGCATTTTCTTATACCACCATGATGAAGTAGAGAGATAAGATTAAAAGGGCAGGATTCAGCACTCCTCATGTAGATGTTTAGTGTTACTTGAGGTCTCTTGAGTTGTCAAGGATAATAATATAAGTTTGACAAATACAAAACAGGTTTTCTGACAAACTCATGGCCTTTTATCTAATCCTAGAATGGTCAGGTGAAACACTGGAGGTCACCAAAACTAAAGAAAAAACATCTCTATTATCAGCTGAATTCTACCCTTGGCAACCGTTCTGGTGAGTTCTTACAAGGGAAAGAAGTTAAAGGACAGTAAGGTACAAAACCTCTTCTTTAAAATGTTGCCTATTCTAACATTCTAAAGTATTTGAAAGAGACTCATGTGTAATCTTCAGTGGTTATATATTCAAGATTCTGGATGAATAGATTGACAACAGACTGCATGAAAGCTAGACAGCTGAGCCTACCCCAAATGAATTATATGGAGTGGTATTCCTTACTCTGAAGGTATCTACTAATTTCCAGGCACCATGAGGTACCTTTCCAGCTTCCTCCTTGCGGCAGGGTAGATCTTTTACATTTTCTGTGAGTTAGGTCTACACAGCACAGTAATGGTATCAGCAGGGTAGGAGAGGGGGTGGTTCTTGTTTCAGGAGTGGCTGCCATGGGAAGCCACCAGCCCCTGTGTCCAGGAGAGCCAAAGCCAGCTGGCTCCAAGACATACCTGCTCCTGGCCAAGGCTGAGCCAGCCAGCTGCAGTGGCAGTGCCAGTGCCTCTGGGAAAACAGATTCAAGAAGGGGAAAAAGCCCTGCACAACTTCAGTCAGAGCAGAGGAGTGAGAATACACAGAGAAGCATTGCTGATTTTGTTAGACTGCAGTGTGGCTGTAATCCCCACATATTGTAATCATATCAGAGTAGAAGTTAATTGAAACAGATTGAAACAGATATGCCTTTTATAAAAAGAGACTTTATGCTTCCCTCTGACATTCTACTATGAATCAGACATGGAGAAATTTATAATAATAAAGCAAAGGAACATCCTTGTGATCAGGCTAGAGCTGGGAAAATTTGTGTAACATTGTATATTTACATCCTGGTTATGCCGCAGACTTATAGTCGTGCCTTGGACAAAACAAGTGCTACATCCAAATGGGAAATCAAAAGCAGACTCAAATGTAAAATTTAATAAAACATGCTTGGATTCTGCCCAGTCTTAGAAATGCCTTATGGCTTTATTTTTCTATTGTGGTGCTAAATAAAAGAAAGCATTGGAAATATGAATCTTTTGGAACCAAAAAACATGTTACACATCTGTCCTAGTTACAACTAGGGCTGTAGTCATTAGAGTGCTCTCTGTGTTTTGGATTCAGAATGAGAATGGTACTTATGTTTCAGTTTTGCTAAGTTGTGTCTATCCTAAACCAAGGACTTTCTTTCCCCCCCATCTCATTTTCTGCCTGTGAGGAGCTACACTAAAGTGACTGGAGGGAGCATAGGTAGGCTAGGTGACCTGAACTGCCCAAAGGGATATTTCATACCACAGAAGGTGTATGTAAACTGGGAGGGGAGTTACCAATAAATATGGGAACCAATAAAAATGGGTAGAGGGGACTGGCATCAGTTAGAAGGTGGTGGACAGTGCATCACTTGTTTGTTTCCATTTTGTTATTTGTTTGTTTCCTTTTTATTATCATTACTATTATTATTTACAATTATAATTGTATTTGACTTAATTTTCAGTTATTAAACTGCTCTTAACATACAAGCTTTATGTCGATCCTCTTCCCCATCCAAACAGGGTGGGGGGAGAGAGGAGGGGATTGAGTGAATGGCTGTGTGGTGCTTAATTTCCAGTTTAATTAAGCTGGGCTTAAACAACATCTGATGCCTATTTTGCAAAGCGTATTACTGAAATAATATTGCAAGTGTTAGAAAGATAATCTGTGGCTTCTGTGTTGAAAGTACTTCTATTATATTTACAAAACACAACAATTTTCTGGGAGAGTCATATTCCAGGATAATTAAGATATTAGCTTAAAACACATAGCTAAATATAACTATTTAATTTGGTAACATTTTGCTCACAGGACTTAATTGTGTTTTCTCATGGTTGATGTTGACAAGTTTATTAACTACCTCTATTTGTTCAGCAAGCAGGATCAGAAAACCTGCAATGCATCACAACCTGACTAATTTTCTGAAGTAACTCTACACTGAGTCTTTGTTTTCTGGAAGTATATTATTTCAGACTTTTAAAATATATTCACTACTGTTTGCTTTTTACTGATGTACTTTCTTTCTGTCTTCAACTGCCTGTCCTCAAAAAATATATATCTTTCTAAAACAATAGAATAGTTAGTTAGATCATAAAGGATCAATACATAGCTCCTCCTGCACAATAACGCAAAATACTTTCTTCTCTGATACTGTTGGCTTGTCTTAGTCTTATAGACTTCTGGGGCTTCCTTGACTCCAATTTAATTTTTTTTTTTAATTATTATTATTATTTTGAATTTTTAACTTTTTAAGTATGTGCTGGTTATTTTTCTGTATTCCAGCATCTAAGACATGAAGATTCTCAAGAAATTATGGCTATTTTAGTAATATACTAGAACTAGAATTCTGCCCTAACTCTCACTGAAGTAGGATGAATAAGGCTATTGATGTTCACTCGTTGAATTTTTGGATTTTTAAGCAATGTATTTTTTACGTTGTTTATGCATTTTTATAAGATTTTTTGTTGTTTATTGTGGTAACGTTTGAATTTTTTCTTAGAAAAAAAATCACTTTTTGCTTTTAATTTACTCTTTTCGAATTGAACTTGAAACTAGAAACTAGAAACTCTTACTTAGGATTTCATACATGCTGAGTATTTTAAAAAAATAGCATCATGTCTTTATTAGTGCTATATATAGTGAAAAATTAATTAAAGCAATTAAGTTTTCCATAGTATTTTATGCATCTCTTTTTATTTCATCTTACTTTTTTGCTTAATATGTTGACTCATTATTGTTACTCAATTTTTGGAAACATTTGAGAGTTCTATAAAAATCCTTATTGAATGTGCAGAAAGTAATTTTAAAGTACCTAATTGAATCACGTTTCAGTTCATCACTGACTTGTACATGTGGGACATGGAATTTTGGCTGCCTAAAGGGGTAATGAGTAGGAAGGAGTGGGAATGCTCTGAGCTTCCCATATCCTCACAATTAATAGGTCATAGAGATACCTCTACTTTCCAATATCTTTTTGCACAGTTTTGCAAGAGGTAATTATATTCTATAAATAAAAAAAAAAGTAGATTTATTATGCACTTAGAATTTACACTAATCCAGCACAGTTATTGGAACAGTTAAATGTAAAAACGGAAATTAAAATATTTAATAATAACATCAGCAGAACAAGACAGAAAATATGTTGCAATTAGATACAGAAATAAAAGATTTGAGTCTAATTTTAGCAAATGATGATGATACAAGGAATTAATCTAAATTCTGAAAGAGGAATCCAGGAAGCTATTTTGCAAAAGTAATTTTAATGCGTTATTATTATACAAAAATACTTTGTTGATCTTTATTTATCTGCATTTTTCTCAAGTTTTGTTTGCAAAAATATGTTTATTCTTCTTCCTGCTCTGGGGATATTGAATCAACTTGGGGGCTGAAATTGGACTTTGAGATAATAATGTCTCAAAGTGTTTGCAAATGCATTTTCTTATCATTAACAAAAGCAGCATCTCTCTATGGCTGATAAAAAATACCATTTTAGCCATGCAGATGGAATACTTGACGAGGTTGTAAATCTGCAATTTGGACTGATTATATGTGGAACACAAAGAACTTTAATCTCTTTAACAATTAACTGCCTCAACTATGTTCATATATCAGCTATGGCAGAAGGCAGCTTGTTAATAAGTGAATATCCTTTCCACCCCTTCCATTTGACCTTGCAGAGCACTTTCCAGTAAAATAAGTTACTTGAAGCCTTATCTTTTTGAGACATTTGAAACAGAAACAGACATAGCTGAGAAAACAAAAGAGAGGGAAACAACTTACTGAATATAAGATTTGAGGTTATAAGTAGTGCCAAATATGTAAATCTGTGACCACATAAATAAAATTATCTTTATATCTGTTATGATGACAATATGGTTTGTGATGATATTAGTAGAATTATTTTTTTCCACCTGCCCTTTATTTTCTGATTTTCTGTCCACACTCATTTTTTTCTCATGTATTCTCTTTTAGTGAGAAGTTTTCTAGCTATGATTTCATAAGATAATAATAGGTGGAAACTTTTGCTAATAAGGTCACGTTGTGTTTCACAGTTTGGAAGAACATGTCTTGGTGTTTTACCAGTCTGTTTTAAAGTATTTTTACAAAGTCCTTGATAAAGTCTGGCCTTGCCCTACCTTCATAGAATGTCTGATGATAACCAAAAGTCTAGTGGACCATATAGTCCACTTAGTAGATCATCTTACTGTGCCCATGGCAACTTCAATGCAACCTCCAAGAAGTGCTGGTGGCTAAAAGCCAAACTGCAGCAATAATTGTAGCACCAGAAGCAGGCACTGAGAAAATATTTAGAACTGGTTTGTTTTGGGTTTTTTTTTTTTCCAGGATACCTAGTCTAAGGAAGATCAGTCAATTTTAATATAGAAAGCAGGAGAAAAAATAAAAGTCTCTGTGAAGTGTCTAAGGGAAATTAAAATATTAATTAGGTCCAAGATGGCATAATTGACAAGCAGTAATCTATATTTTGGTCTTCTTTTTTAAAAAAACCCAGTCTTTATTTCTCCATATAACCACTCCATTCTTCATGGAGCTTCTTATTAAAAGGTGACTCAAATTTTAAAAGTGGAATGTTAAGTGCTGTAATAGCCATGCTTTTAGTACAAATATTGTGTAGTAACCCAAGTGACTCCATTAATCTGTTTGAAATTAAGAAAATAATGTCAAAAGCTATAAATTACTTTACCTACATAAAGCTATAATTTAATAAATGTGTCCCCAATTCTACCCTGTCACTCTAGCTTGAAAATTCTATATTGCTGGTTTCTACAAAAGATCATTATGCTAATTAAACTTCAAGTGATTTGCTTTGCCTAAAAATATCCCAGGTAGCTTTTGAAGTGATATTTTATTTCTTTGTTTCTTGCTGTTTGCCTCTTTCATAGGAGAAAACTTGCTAGAATGTCAAGACTGAATAAATCTCAGTAAAAGAAATAAAACCACAGGTATGCAAACACAATGAAAACCCACAAATGATTGCTATGTTTTATATTCAAACAAATGTAATTAAGAAAAGAATTTTGTAATCTCTGTGGCAGTTTTTTCTTTTAGTATATGCAAGTATAATTCATTCATGTGAGTTCAAAAGTGTCTTTGGAAGGAGAGGAAATGGCAAATGATTGAAATAATTAGATTTTAAAACAGAGAATTTTAAACCATATCCATGAATATGTTCTTTAGCAGACAATATCAGCTCCAAGTGCTAAATAATGAAACTTAGGACAGGTCTGTCTGGTATCAGCTTTTTAGGTAGTATGGTATTGAACAAGCATGGTTCTCCAATGCGTGATTCCCGAGACACAATGTATGTGCTGCTTCAGAAAGAAGAAAAACATACAAAACCAACCCACCAACCAACCAACCAACCAACCAAAAACTCCCAAACAAAAACACAAACAATCAAACCAAACCAGCCAACAAACAAAAAAACACACACAAAAAAAAAGCAAAATCAGGTATCTGTGCCGGGAAGTGATGAACTCCTTAAGTAGCTTCCTAAGTGCCACACTACTAAGAAGGGATTCAAAAGTAAATAATGAACCATCTAAGGATGACTCCTAGTGGAATCTGTAGAAAAAAGCACAACCAGTGTCATACTAGCTCAGAACTGAGTAGTGGGAAATCATCACAGGCTGTTGGACTGTACTTGAAAGGAATGCTCTTCTACTTAGGATCAATTTCTTAGTTGAAGAAACCAGTGCTCTCAATTCTCAAGTACTAATAATTTTGCCTCACTTCACAAGCAACAAACTAGGATTGGAGAATTGGATATAACATATGTCCAAAAACTTTTCAAGGCTGGCAATGATGGCAATAATAATGAAAACAAAAGTGAAGCCCCAAATTTAAAAATTACAAAGCATTTGTAAAGTGATTGGCTTCCAAGTTTCACTATCAAGGTAATAAAATAATTTTGACACCCATGAAACCATTACACAACTTGAATTTTTTTTTTTTTTTTCTGATCAGATTAGCATAGTTTTTTTCTTGTGAAAATACTCTGTACAAAGTTGAGATATGTAAAGGGCTGCTGGCAATTCTTTTTTATACTCCTTTATGTTGAGAATTGTGATGTCCAGGATGGTATGATGTTGCTATTAATGTCAGCTGCCTGCTGGAAAAACAGGGACCTTACAACAACAAAGATTTTCAAATGCACAGATGAAGAAAAAAGCAACAAATAGGAAATCAGATGCAATAAGAACAAGAAAGGAAAGGAGCTTTGATAAAGCATGCAGTCCAAGATAACTAAAAGCACTGCAAGGTGAACCTGTTTTTTTCCCCCCCATTTATTTCCTTTTCTACTGTTGCTGTATCATCATGTCATTTTGAGTAGTGTTGTTTTAAGATCCTAAGCAGAAAACAAATTTTTTTCATTCTTTGTACAGCAGCCACAGCAACAGTAAAAAAGAACAAATTAAAAAAAATACACTTTATTTTGTGAATCTATTGTAGATAACTAAATTGAGAATTTAAGGTACTATAATGGGCTGCAGAGAGATTTAAAATAACAAATATAAGAGATAATGAAAACTGATATAAATTGCATAGGTCTTCATTAGGGGAAATGTACATTAATTTCATGCTAGTGCTGATGTTAACTTACATTATAAATTCTCAAATACATTCTTAAAAGACTGCAGCAACTATTTAAAAGACTTCAAGCTTTTTGGATATGTTAATGCTTTAATTGGTTTTCAAAAGTATCCTCTGTGCTGAATTGGAAAACATAAGTCCTTTTCATAATAAAAGCTTTTGTCTCAGAGAGTGCAGAGCTTTTTGAGTCTTGGAGCCTTTCACTGAAACAAACATTTGACTACTGCTTCTGCTAGAAATAATTTTTATAGTGTATTCAGATGCAAGGAGGACAGCGGGAACAAGTAGCTGAATGAAAGCTAAAGGAGAGTGAGAAGGGTTATTCCTTTGTCTTGCAGGCTATATTCAGATCTAGAGTAATGCAATACTCTCCTCTCCTGGAACAACTTGTAGAATTGTTAATGTGTTTCTCTCTAAGTAACATTACAGTGCTTGGGTAGAGAGGAGTGAGAGAAACCATGAATAGAAGTTATTCTGTGTTTGGAGTATTATGCTGCACTTATACTGGTCAAATGGTTGAACAGCTTTACTAGTCCTGTACAGAAAGGGGACTTCTAGTCGGTTTTTTTTTTGTTTGTTTGTTTGTTTTCCCCTCTATTTGGATGTGATATGAAACCTCTATAGTAACCATATCAGGGTTATAAAATAACAGTGGCATCTAGGATTGTGGATGCAAGTGAAGCAATCACATAGGGATATGAAGTAAAACTAAAAGTGTAATCCATTAACCTGAAGCTTAACTGAAACTAGTGTGGACTTGGCTACAGACATATCTTCATGTGATTGTTCTGTTCTGGCTAGCTATCTGTGAAGGACATTATTATCTCAATTCAAAATATGAATCTAGACTGTTTAAGTTAAGACATTATTGTCTTAGGACATGGGAGAATGTCGTGGTTTAAGAATGATACTCCCCAGTTCCATGCCTGCACCAAAACTTTCCCCTCTCCCTTCTTGCTTGGGGGTTGGAGTTAAGAACTGGAGGCACAAAAGGTGAAATCACAAGTTGAAATGAGAACAATTTTAATGGAAACAACAACAAGATAAGAAAACAAGCAGTAAAAGCAACAATACTAACAAAGGTGTACAAAGAGAGGGTGTGAGATACTCATCAAGCTCAGGACAGTGAAAGTGGTAGATGAACCTTATTCCCACCATGCTTCCTTCCTATCTGGAAAGGAATGCCCTTTTAGGAAACAAGAGAGTCTCCTGACCCAGGCAATAATAAGATGGTATGAAAGAACATTAGGGTTTTGGCTATGCCTACACAAATCCAGGCTCTGCCTCCTCATGGTTACTGTGAAAAATTAATTCTTTCCTTGGCTGAAACCAGAAAAAAGAAATAAAAATTCATTTGCATTGCAAATCAGATCGAGATTTAAACGCACCAAAAACCCCACACCCACCCATATTTTTTAACAATTTATGCGTTGTCATTTAAAGTTTCAGAAGAACTAGAAAGTACAGAATGTTTTTGGGCAAGAATGTCATAAACTTTTAAGGTGGTTTCAAACTCCAGACTCCAAATATCTAACTGTAAGTATCTGAATACAAATGTTAAAGTTTCCATCACAGATGTAGGGCTTAGACGAATTTTCAAAATTTCCTAAATTGCCTTAGTTTCAAGTACAATTTGACATGGAATGTTATCTTGCTTGGGTTCCAGTTGCCAAATTGTGGGAGCAGAGATCATCTGAAGGTCTAGCCTAATTAAAGTATCACAAATACCCTAAGGGGTTTCCAATGACTTGATATTTAAATTTGCTCCTGAGAAACTACCCTCTAATTAACAATGTTGGGATCTGATCTCTCAGTTTAAGGTAAACATCTACAGTTTGTCCCATGTATAGCTCTCTGAATCAGTGGCTTGTCAACATTAGTAAAGTGGATCCCATGACTAAATTTAGAAGCCTGCATTCTCAAGCTCCAAAACCTAAAATTTAAATACGTTATTTAATGCAGATGGATCCTTTTAAAAATATTCCATAATTAGCAGAAAGGAAATGGAATAGTGTTTTCTTTATTCTAGGCATTTGTTGTACTGCAACTGGTTGTACTATTCATTGCAAAGCCATAAAGAGACATATATCAAGTTAACAACAGCAAAACAGATTTTTCATTATACATCAATATCCCTCACCAAACTTTCTCTAAATCTGAAGTTCAAGAGAACCTGCTATGTATTCCAGAACTGCTTATATCCAGGGTTTAGCCATTTGAAAATAAGCAAATTATTCACAGACTGCTCGCATACTTTGGATTCTATGCTCTGAGCGTAGAGATTAAGAAGAAAACTATGCTGGGGAGTTTTATGGGAAGTGCAGTGAGTTTTTACTTCAGGGAAAGCTATTATTTGTGCTCATGCTTGTTGCCCAGGCAACAGCTTTTGCAGTGATCACTCTTCACTATTATAAGGCATTAGCCTAAAACTGTAGAGATTTAGCTTTAGATAGAATAGAATAGAGCAGAAGAGAACTATTTCAGTTGAAAGAGACATAAAGGATTATCTGGTCCAACTGTGTAACCAATTCAGGGCTGACCAAGGTAAGGCATGTTATTAAGGGCACTGTTCAAATTCTGCTTAAATAGGCTTGGGATATCAAGCTACTCTCTAGGAAACCTATTCTAGTGTTAAACCTCTTCTTGGTAACAAAATTATTCCTAATACCCAGTTTGAACCTTCCTTGGCACAGCTTTAAAACATTCAATGTCCCATCACTAGGTAGCAGGGAGATCAGCAGCTCCCCTCTCCACTACAGCTTCCTCCTCAGGAAGCTGTAGAGAGCAGTGAGGGTGACCTTCAGCCTCCCTTTCTCCAACCTAGACAAGCCCAAAACTCTCAGCTGCTCCTCACAGGACATTCCTTCCATCCCTTTCACCAGCTTTGTTCTGCTTCTCTTAATTCATTCAAACACCTTCACATCCTGTTTAAATTCTGGGATCAAGAACTACACACATGGTGAGGCTGCACCAGCACTGAATACAGCAGGATAATCACCTTTTCTGACTGGATATTAGTAAAGCATTTGATGCACCCCAGGATGTGATTTGCAATCTGGGTGCCAGGAAACATTGACTCCTAATGAACGTGTTGCTGACCAGCATCCCCAGATCCCTTTCTGGAGGGCTGTTTTACAGCCACTACTCTATCAGTTTGTACTTGTGCTCTACCAGTGCATATTTCAACCAGTTCTTCACCCAGTGCATTGTGAACCCACCTGTCCCACAGCTGATGGGTGCATCCAAAAGAATGCTGTGAGGGGTAATATCAGAATCCTATAAAGTACGTAAAGACTACACCCACTGCCTTCCCCCTTCTCACTAGGTGGGTGATACAGGGATATCAAACTAGTTAAACAGGAGTTTTTCTTTGTGAACCCATTTTGACTGTGACTAATGATGGTATTATTCTTTAAATGCTTTTCAGTATTAGCCTGTGTAGCCTTAGCATAATTTTTCCAGGAACTAGGCTAGACTAACAGATCTGTAGTTATTCCACGGACTCGGTATATAAAGCTGGGGAAGGAGGAAGAAGGGAGGTTGTTTGGAGTGGTGATGTTTGTCTTCCAAGTAATGATTACTCCTGGTGGACTCCTGCTCTCCTGGAGGTGGTTGAACACCTGAATACCCAGGTGTCCAAGGGAAGTGGTGAATTAATTCCTTGTTTTACTTTGTTTTTGTGTATGGCTTTTGCTTTACCTATTAAACTGTCTTTATCTCAACCACAGGTTTTGTCAGTTTTCTCTCTCCCACATCCCAGCAGAGACCAGGGGGTGGGGTGAGAAGGGCATGATTGAGCTGCTATGTGGTGCTTAGTTGCCAGCTGGGACTAAAACATACCACCTTATTTAGGAATTGCTTGCCTAGTGTTTCTACAGACTAATTTGGAGATACTGCAGTAATATAAGGCTGCCAATGCATAGTACTTAGCATTTATTCTGAAAATATGCATGTAAAGCCAGGGCCTAAAGATCAGAAAGGAAAATGCAAACACAATCAATTTCTGCTCCGAAGTCCATTTGATGATGAAATTAGAAAATTTGGTGCAGAGAGCTCTTTTGGCAAACTGACCTCCTTCAATTCCCCTGATGATGCCCATTACACAAAGTTATTTTGTGAGCTTATGTTTTCAACAGTAGGCTTTCCAAAGAGGTTCCCAGAGAAAAATTGATTTTTCATCTTACAAATTATAATATTCTTAAGGAACCAAGATTCTTCATGGATCCTAGGTGTTCCTGGCTCAAGTTGTACAGGCATGTTAAGAGACAGCATTCTGAAAAATCTGCCAAAAAACTTTGTGAGAGAGTTCAGAACTGCAGCAACACTCTAGAGGAAACTGAAACAAAGGATCTGGACACCTAATGTTTGATACCTGAACCAATAACTTTGGACAAGTTTTAACACATACTAGAATCACCAGGAAAATTTCAAAGGCGTAGGAAGTTTCTGCTGTTCAGTACTCTTTCTGTAATTCCATGAGGTGTAAAATAAAATTCATCATTATATAATGGAACACAGATAATTTAGAGTTCCGGTACACAGTGAAACACATGCCTGCTGGGCATTTTTTGTGCAGCATGGTTGTCTGGAAAAACAACCATCAGTGAAATTGGCAGTTGCTACCAAATATCTTCTGTTCTCTGCTTCAGTGATATGAAGAAACATGGTCATGGAAATAATTTTAGCTTATTTGCTTCCAAAATCCTAAAGTCCTTTCCTGTGATAACCTTAACTAATGCCTGTATTATTTTATCTCATTGTGTTTTCTCTGTTTAGACACAGGTTTCAAGTATTTGCAAGGTGAATAGTTCTGTTTGATAAGGAAATGATGAGGCAGCTCTTTTTGTTTCCCAGGATTATTTTCAACAGTGTCAATGCCTATGTAGGTGGGAGCTAAGCTGTAAAATGAGTTCTCTCACTCTCAATGCAGTAGAACAGTAGGAAATTTCAAAAGGATAGAAGAAAAAGAAGGAAAGGGAAAGCTTCTCTTTGTTCTTCTTGGTGTCTCAGAAATTATAAAACCCTAATGTATAAAATCAGAAGTTGTATTAAAGGTAGCATGATTCCTCATTGCACCAATAGGATGTTTATTCTTTCAGTGCTCTCTGTAGCAATGCCAAAAACAAATCACACTTGTTTGAACTAAAACTGAAGAGAGCAAGGTCTGACATATGAGGGATTAGTGAACTCAGGACACAGGATTCAAAGTATTGAGAAATAATATGTGTGAAAGAGTCAATGAGGCATCTGAGGAGAGATGGGAGGCCTGTGATTCTGAGGAGCTGAGATTAACTGGTTTGGATATTTCTAAGGTCAAACAGTAGTAATGAAGGCTTGTCTTTGAAGAGACTCCAACATTTGTTTTATTTCTGTGAAGGCTTTGAAAACCTGACTTTGTCCCCACAGATGTGTTCAACTCACTGAGCTTTTATGCGACCTATGAAAATCCCACATATATTTGATGGAGAGCAAGAGAAAATAAACCATTCTATCTGAGGAGGACAGTGAAGGCCTAAGTATAGTATGAGAAATTGTAGCAGTCTAATGAAAGACTGTGGTACCACATTTCCCTTGAGATGCACATACTGGATGAGAAGAGATATGCAACTGCACATAAAGATTTGTGTTTTTGTGGTGGGGCCACCCTGACTAGATGCTAGGTGCCCACCAAGGTTGTTGTCATCCTAATCTGGGCAGGGGAGAAGAAATAAAGCAAAATGTTAATGGATTGAGATAAGGACAGGAAGAAATTACTCACTGATTACTGTCATGGTCAAAGCAGCCTCAACCTGGGAGATTAGTTTAATTTATTATAAAAGTAGGATAATGAGAAATAAAAATCATAAAAGACCTTCCCTCCACTCCTTCCTTCTTCCCAGGTTAAACATCACTCCCAGTTTTCACTGTGTCCTCCCAGGCAGTGGTGCAGGGGGACTCAATTTGGCACTGCAGTCAGTTCATCATATATATTTACTATTCCTTTCTCTTCAGGGGAAGGACTCCTCACACCTCTGCGCCACTCCACCATGGGATCTCTCCCATGAGAGGGTGCTCCATGAACTTGTTCAGTGTGCATCTTTCCACTGGGCTGCAATTCTACATGGACTGCTTTAGGTCCCTTTCCACGGGGTGCAGTTCTCCAGGAACAGACTGTTCCATCTTGGGTCTCCTGCAGGGTCACAGGTCCTGCCGCCAGCAAACCTGCTCCAGCACAAATGTTCCATGGGATCAGAGCTGCCTTTGGCCATGAATACTCCTCAATGGGGTCTTCTACAGGCTGACGCTGGATCTCTGATCCACTGTGGACTTCCATGGTCTGCAGGTCATGCTTTACCATGGTCTTCACCATTGGCTGCAAAGGAATCTTTACTCTGGTGTCTGGAGCATTTCTCCCTTGTGTTTCACTGATCTCGGAGTTTCCTGACCTGTTCCTTTGACATCTTATCTCTGATTGCTATTGCTGTTGGACCCTGCCTTCTCAAATCTATTATGCCAGTGGCCTTACTACTTTCCCTGATGGGTTGCTCCTTGGCCAGCAGTGTGTCCACCTTGGAGCCAGCTGGCATTGGCTCCATTTGACATAGGGGAAACTTCTGGCAGCTTCTCACAGAAGCCTCTCTTGTAGCACACACAGACATCACCAAAAGCACATTCTAGCTGCCCCCAAAAGCATCTTACACAAAGACAATGCAGTTTGTACTTATTTTACTATAAGTCCCATGTGGTTTTTTTTTTTTTGTTGTTTTTTTTGGTTGGTTGTTTGTTTTGGGGTTTTTTTTTTGGTTTTTTTTTTGTTTTTTTTTTAATGCATTGTGCCACTACTGCAATTTAGGTTAACTATATTAGAATAAATGCTCTTTTTAGCTGGTGCAAACATGTTTTATATATGCTGAAAATATCAGCTTTTGTCAAGTATTAAACTTTATCTATGATGAATTTTTCCTTAAATTTTGTTGGATCAGAACATTTCTGAAATTTCACTGTCTCTCATATTTACTTTTACCTGTAGGGAATTTCAATATTAGGCTTGCCTCTATTTTTTTTTCTCAATCTAATTTTATAGTCATTTGAATGCTGGCTTTCCTACCTACCTAAATACATTTCCCTTAATATTTGTTGTTATGTCATGGATGACATATTTTAGGGATACATTACCATACCAAACTCTCCTACTGAATCCATTTTCAGGGAAACCTGTACTTGAGCCTTGTTTTGTGTGCAGTGCTTTTCAAGCATGTAAAAATCTCACTTTCAAAACTTTTCTCCAACTATTCATTGTCCAATATGTCTCACTTTTTTGATAATTGTATGAGCATTGCATAATTAACAGATAGACCTAGTCTTACTGTTCTAAGAATTACTCTCTGTACAATCCCTCTTCCAATTTCTAGCACTTCCTTCTGCAACTGAGCCACACTGGTTCAGTTTGCAACACTTTTTATCTGTCACACAATGGATGAGATAATCAAAGACCACAAAAATTGCATGTCAGAGTAGAGTACTTCCTTGAAGAAAAAGACTCTGTAACTTAGGATACACAGGCAGAGAAAAGAAGATGCATAAGAAAACCTGACTTTATAAGAGGTCTGGAATTGTAGTTTTACAGAGGTAGAGCTATTATATTTTAAGTAACTTAACATCTCTCTCAGTTGATGCCCTTCCAGTTTGTGACCCTCTACTTTTCTCTCCTGATGTGATTTTTCTGCGTAATTTCCTCTATACACAAGGTTCCAACTATTTTAATGTAAATGACTTTGAGTTCTCACTTTTCACTTCTGACCTCTCTTCTCTGTTTAATCCATCATCTACCATCTTCATTTTAACATGGCTCATAATGATGTTCCTATTTTCTTCTAATAATCCTCAGTAGGACTTCTGAATATAGAATTATTCATATGAATAAGGTAATTTTATTTTAACTTTGAGCTCTTCTATCTGTATTTTGAATCTCAGAAGTACAAAGTGCAAGACTGTTCCAATCAATGAGTTGTGAAATTGTTCTGTATCTCATGCAGCTCTGTAAATTTTCTTTCTTGTTAAATATTTAAAAAAGAAATATGCAAGGAACTATTGTACATAAGTTGCAAAGAACCTTATACGCATTTAGTACAGACTTTTGCTACTGCATAAAAACAGGGCATTTAATCTTTTAAAGCAATGCATTGAGTTTTCTTCAATTTTTGTACTTTTTATCCTCTGTTTCTCATAGGGAGATTTTCAGAATCTCATTTCTCTGACTGACATTAATTCTGTATAATCTAAATTGATTCACAGACATCTTGTATGTATTCATTTTGTGTCTATATTGTCATACAGCCTACTTGTTTCCCCAGTGCTGACATTTGAGTCAACAACCTGGTGCAAGTTAGCCCAGGATCTTTAGAAGTGCAGTCTTAGCAGTAGGAGATGCATTATCTGAATTAAATGTGCAGAAGTGTAGGACTCATCCCAGCCTCAGCACTAAATCATAAAAGCAGCCCCAGACAGTGACAAGACCACATGCATATATTCCTCTGCATTAAATGGATGACAAGAAATAGTTAACTCTATACATCTAAACATGGTTAATGATTCTGGTTCCCAAGGTGAAGTAGTGCAGAGAGATTTGTAGCCACTACCTTGACAGCAGGCTGCCATACCCTGTGATTTCACTTCAGTGGAACATTTGTGACACCTTTTGGTGCTGCACATGTATTTTAACAACTCTTTAGTACTCTACATGCTAGATTTTCAGTTCAGGGAATCCTCCTACTCCTCAAGGACACTTGCATCTGCATTGAAAAGTTACTGAATAAAATTCATACAGGAAAGTGGAAGAACATACCAGACAAAAGCACTCTTCCATCCAAAGGCTCTGTGGCACTCTGTAGTCTGGCACTAGACTGAAAGATAAAGCTTCTTTCTGCTTAGTTTCTCTCCTACCCAATAAATGTTACATTCTTCTCTGCATAATGGCATAACTACAGCAGAGAGTACTTCCTAATGTCTATCTAAATTGCCTTCCAAATTCATTCAAAAATCTGTGAATTCCCTTATGTCATTATATGCTGATTGCACAGTAGAAATCTCTACTGAAGATAAACTGCATCGTCTTTCTTTTTTCAGATATGTATATATGAATAAGAATGAAAACTTTTCACTATTCATCGCTTTCTGTTGAGTTGCAACTCTCCACAAGCAAGAGATCTATGGAGAGAAAAGAAATGAAGAATGGTGTAGTAGAAATTAGACCAGCTCATATTTTTTATGAATAAGGTAATTTAATATGTCTCTCTGTCAGTAACATTCATGATTCCCTGCTGTTTTTGAGCTTTTCATAGTATTAGATGTGGAACACATGCTATTAAATGTGATATTCACCTTCACAAAGGAATTAATCCTTCTGTTACTTCATTTTATTTGCAGAAACAGAGCTACTTGTCTATGGGATGGGTATCTTAGAGTCCAAGAATGAGAAAAGACAATATAACAAAGCTAAATATTTGTCTTTCAACTATGGGAAAACATAGGAAAAGACATAGCTGATGGAAAGCTGTTTATTACAGAATTAGTAGAAAACTTACTGGATAGACTTTGGTAAGTCTATAGTCAGTGTGAACAGTTAAATAATTGAGAAATTATAAAAGAAAATAAAAACTGTTAATTTATAAGAAATTTATGTGCTTTACTGGCATGCTAGTATTAATGAGGACTTGTTTTAGCCAGTGTACCAGGTTTGCAGAGATCAATTAGTACCAATAAGTAGGTCTTCTAGCTGAATTCTGCATTCCACAGTAAAATATTTATCTTCATCACTCCTGAGCTTTTCTTCTTTCTTAATAGTGATAGATATAGTCCAAAATGTCTCTTATAAATGTAGAGAACAATTCATCTATCTTTAGGTCATTAAAAAGAAGAAAAGCAGCTGTTGCATCAAATTACACATCTTTAAAATATAATTTAACTTTAAAAAAAAAAAGGCAATAAAAAAAATCTCAACCAAGCAAAGAAAACCTGTAGCACCAGGTGTTTCATTATGACAATTTAACTGCATGGCCAAACACAACATTGCCTTTTGCATCAGAAAGACATACTTAGAATTACTGTATGTCCATTTTTCTATAGATTCCACTTTTCCCCTACCCCCTCAATTTAAAAAGGGTAGCCTAAAAAATATTAGTATTAAAAAAAAAAAAAAACAAACTCCACAATCTTACATGAACATTTTTATACATGAGGTTTTACCCTTACTTTAGATTTTTTCTAATTATTTACATTTTATTACGAAAATTATGACATGATTATGAACATGATTATGAACATGATTTGTACATTCTTGGGACTAGAGAATGATTTATCAGATGATTGCACGTGATTTCATTGTATGGCACCTATTAACCTGCTGATTAAAACAGCTGGTCCTGATGCATAAATTTCTTTAAATACCAAGGAGCCTTGTATCTCTAAAACTGTATTATTGTAATACCAACTAAAACAAAGTAACTTTAAAATCAGATCTACTCAGTGAACCAGAATTAAATAAACAGTCAGACCTGCTATTTTTAAAAAGTTGATTCTTTCTTTGAATAAGGAGTCTGCTTTTTTGCTCTCAGTTATGGAATAAATTATCTTTGGGATTTTCGTAGTCTCACTCTCTTTCCACTGCCATTGAGAAGCTATGGCTTATTTCCTTGATCTTCTCCAGTGTCTTTTGCTTGGCTCATGCTTCAGTTTCATTATTCCTCATATATTCCTGTCTCTACTTCCTTATGCTGTACTACAGAAACTTCCTTCAGTTTAATATTGTCTTTTATTTAGGGCTGGTGATTTTTATCAACCTCTTTTTTCCTTTCACAAATTTTTTCCAAAAATAAAATAAACAGTTGCAAGAATATAAAGAAACTTTTTTCCATCTAACACTCAGTTACGCTCTTTAAAAAAAAAAAAAAATTATATCCACCTAACCAAATCTATATTTTTTTGTTATAGCATGAAGAGATATTCATACCTATCAATAAACAGGTCACAAGATTAATATATTTGATCCATTATTGAGATAATGTCTCAACAAAATTGAGATCAGACATGATGGTAATCAAGTATGGTATAATAAGCAGAAATGCCTGAAGAAAATGCTTGAAAGGAGCACAAAGTTGTCTTAATTTAATGGCTCAAATTATGAGGATAAAATAGAATAGGATAGGATAGGATAGGATAGGATAGGATAGGATAGGATAGGATAGGATAGGATAGGATAGGATAGGATAGGATAGGATAGGATAGGATAGGATAGGATAGGATAGGATAGGATAGGATAGGATAGGATAGAACACAGCAGGACGAAATAAATAATTATACTTCCTTTGAAGATAATAATGAGCATTAAAATAGTTCAAACTCTCTCTCTCTCTCTCTCTCTCTCTATATATATATATATATATAAATTTAGGTGACTAGTATTTAGATGAGTAGGGCATGTTCACCTTTTCCTTTGTACTTTATCACCTGTTATTCTGTGGCTGCTACTTGTCTAAAAAGTAGAGTTGGTCCATTTAATATTTCTATGAAATATTAAAAAGTTCTTAATTGGATTATGTAGCAATACTTTGATTCTATTTTAATACTAGTACTACTCAGATAATTTAATATAATTCTCTTGTAGTGTTGTATAGTTCTTAATAAAATGTTTTAAAATAATAGATGATTGCTTACGAAATAAACTAGTAATTGTCCCAAAACAAGTCCTTAAAATGTAACTGCTTTTCCAGTAGCTGTACATCAAAAGGACTCATTTGCCTGCACAGTTAAGAGACAGGTTTGGGCATCTGCAAACATTCCATTATTGCATGTAGACAAAGAATGCTAGTGTGAGTACCCTTCTCCTCTTACAGATAGATTTTTTGCAGGGTGTAATTTTTTTGAGGGACTCATTTTACCCTAACTGGATAAATGAACATTAGGGGAAGATAATTATAAATTTATTATTTTATGCAGAAGATTCTCTACTTCGTCATTAATAAAGTTTGGATAAAGATGTCTAACAACCCTGGTTCTAGGTAAACTCTGAGAGAAAATTCCTCATTTTTTTCTATATAGTCTGATATATTTCAATTTCAGTAAAGCACAACAGTAAAGCACAACAGTAAGGCACAATAGGAAAGTCAAAACTCATAAATATCTACAGAAGTGTGACATACCATTTCATCTCTCATTTTTAAAAGTGCAAGCAGCATGAAAAATATCTTCTATTTTGATTAGGAGTATTCTGCCTATTTTTCAGAAATTGCACAAAGTGTCATTTTCTGTATTCTCTTTTGGATTATAAAGATCAATAGCCACTTGCAGTGCTCAGTTTTTTTAGCTAGTGTCTAACTCAGTCAGAGATGTTTCCACTGGTAGGAACTTAAGAGTCCTCGTAGGTGAGAGAGAGCAGTGGATATTGTCCACCCAGACTTCAATAACATCTTTGGCACTGTCTTATGTGAGATCCTCATATTAAAAAAAATGATGATGTATGGGATGAAGGACAAGACAGTGAGATGAATGAGCACCTCTCATATGAGGAATGTCTGAGAGGTGTGTGACAGTGCTTTGGAGGGGGGAATTTGTCAGTGTGTATAAATATGTGAAGGAAGATGAAAAGAGCATGCAGTCAGGACTTTTTCAGTCTTGTTCGGTGGCAGGGCCAGAGGTAACAGTCACAAAGTTAAACACAGAAGATTCCATCTAAACATAAATAAACATTTTTTTTACAGGATGACCAAACACTTGACACAATTTTTACAGACATTTTCATGAAGTGTGTCCCTGTGTCCCTACTTGGGGACTTTGGAAACCCATGCATACACTATCCTGGATTACTGGCTTTAGGTTACCATCCTTTAGGAGGGTGGTTGGACCAGATAACATCTTAAAATTCCTTCCAGCCTCAATTATTCTGCAATTCTGTGGCCATTTTCTCACAGACTTCAAACAAAACACATTTTCTAAGAAGAAAACTAATTCTTGTACATTAAGTCTATACAATATTTTTTTTATATTCATAGTTGATAGGGCTTCCAATGCATTTGAGAGTGTGAATATAATTTTAAATTTTAAAAAAAGAAAAACAAAAAATCAAGCAGCATAAATAGCAATTTCTTTTAAAATATCCTTTCTTAAAATTTCACCCAAAGTATATCTAATCATTCTGGGCCTTCTAAATGCAGTTACACAAATTATAAACACATAAATATGTGTAACCTTTTTTCATGTGAACACCTAAGACATGCATCACTTTTATATATATGAAGCATGTATACAGACATATAGATATATAGATATAGATTATATAGATATAGATATAGATATAGATATAGATATAGATATAGATATAGATATAGATATACATATACATATACATATACATATACATATACATATACATATACATATACATATACATATACATATACATATACATCTGTTTTACACAACACAAACTGCTCAAAACAGTAGAGCAGTTGGGTTTCTTGTTTAAAGTGGGTTTCTTGGGTGAGAATCTGATCCTGTCACCTTGTGAACAAGAAGATTGGGTCCATTATGAAGAGAGAGAAACATTCCAAAGAAAAAGAAGTACCTTATAGGTAGATTTTATTTTACCAAGTTTCTTTCAACCTTGTCATAACTCACTACAACTTATTATAAAGTAATATACAATAAATTTGTTTGAGTCATAGCATCATGAATGTTAATAAATATTTTTTTTTTAATTTTTATTGGTAATTTTAAATCCTGCAAGAGAACTTCAGTTGCTTAGAAATTATTCTAAAAACCAAAATACAGTGTGAATAAAAATAGAAATAGTTATTGGTATTGGTCCAAAAAGGTGGGGGTTTTTTTGGTTTTTTTTTGTCAGGCAACAATAAATTCTTCTTAAAAATGAAACTTCTTTGCCATAATTTAGTAATTTTTAGTCATCTTTCAGCCTTTTTAAAAAAAGTATCTCTTCTAAATGTGATTGGTGATCCTATAAATTCAGGATAACAATGATTTTCTTCACAAATAATAAAATCCATGGTGTATTTTAAAAAGCAGAATTTTTCTCTCTAGATGTATAATAAGAAAAGAACAACTAATAATATTACTCAATTACATTGTCATTTCTATTGTATTCATATTTCATTTGCACTTCCTAGAATAGGAATAATTTCAGATAATTTCAAGGTTGCTTTAAACATATAGCAGCTGGACACAGCCATATAAAAGCTACCAGCTATTTTTTGCTATTATACATATTTTAGCTAAGTAAAATGTTTGCATAAGGTAAACTTGCCTTAAAAAATATAACCTATGCAGTACAAAGAACCAACTCTTTTCAATATACAGAACTTCAGTGAAACTTTATGTGACTTTTATATATACTGCCAGTATAAATTAAGCTTTGAAATACTTCATGTTCTTCTGTTTTTCTTTTGTAATGTGTTCCTTTAAAAAAAAAACAACAAAAAAACCAAAACACTAGTGCATGAGTTTTTTCCTAGAAAATAAGTGTATGCAGGAACAATCTGTCAAGAATATGTATCTTTTTAGATCCTAAATGGAAATTGAAGATATTCACGTTCCTTAGCTGGAATTGATTGGTTTGTATTTGTGGTGGCATATCACTATCTATCATCTCATAGACTCCATGATTTGTCAGGTAGCCTAGATCATCCAGTCTGCAGAATAATGGGGAAGCAGAAGCCTGTCTCTGTATATCTGCCTCTCCTGATCCTTTTTATCCAGTTGGGAAACATAAAACTAGTCAACTTGTCACGAGTAGAAAGGATCAGATGAGTTAGGAATACATATACATATACATATACATATACATATACATATACATATACATATACATATACATATACATATACATATACATATACATATACATATACACTCAGACGCACATAAATCTGTATGTATATATGAACACATACAGACAGTGGAGAATTTTCCTACCTGTTTCAATGCACTGAATTGGAGTCTAATCATTCCAGACTCTGGAAATTAAGGCAGAAATATTGCTAAAAGGAGCAGCCCACTACAGGAAGAAAATAAAGCAGTATTCCAATTTATCTGCATGCATTTTCTTTTCCTTGTGCTATTTATTTAGATAACATTTAGTTACTAAGTTTGAAGAAATGGTAGAGTAATAATAAAAAAGACTATAAAAGCAGCACCACAGAGAAATAAAGGAGTATTATTCTCTGGGGAAGATATTTTACTGTTTGAAAAAACTAGTATAAGGCTATGTTCTACCTATATGCTCAATCATTGCATGTTCTGGCTATATTGAAAACGAAATGCTAAAAAGTATACTGTAGTCTTTTCCTTCTGTGGAATGTTTCTGAAAGGATTGGCAGGAATTCCTACTTAAGCACTATTTTCTTCAACTAAAATTGTGGTGCATTGATCCCCATAGGGAATGCAATGTAAAGATAGTAATGGGTCTCCATCAACTTTTGAAGAATTATTTCAGAATCATTATAAATTCAGTCCTGTAAATCCACAATATTCTGTATTTTGCTGAAAATTTACTGACAGCACCAAAATGAATCTCCCTGCTGTTATTGTTATATTTTACTTACTAATAATAGTAATACCAGAGTCCCACTCTTGACTGTTATTACTTCATAAAAAGGAGCAGTGATAATGGTATCGCACAGCAGCAAATAAAGAAAGTAAGGAAAGGTGATATAGAAAGCATTTAATAGGTGTATGGTGGTAATGCTGCCATTGCTCTAGCTAAGTATTATAAAAGACTTCCCCTGAATGAGAGGGTGTTACCTGCTTAGTTGAGAAAAATGATCTTGCTCCAGCTATGACATATGAATTATTGATTTAAGACCTTATTTCTTCTTTTCTTCACAGTGGTAAAACAAAAATGGCTAATGCATATAGCAAAACAGTTCTAATAGCTCCTTTAGTCACATGTCTGATTCTCCTGTAATCGTTGTCATGTCTATCTTTCATTTTTTTTACCTTTTCCTGTTGTCTGATCATCACTATTCTTAGGAGTCCAGGACATTATTCAATTATTATTGGCATCTTTGTAGTATAAAAGCAAGTCAGCAAAGCTAATTAGTTCACTTCACTTCACTTCACTTCACTTCACTTCACTTCACTTCACTTCACTTCACTTCACTTCACTTCTTTTCTTTCTTTTCTCTTTTCAATACTGCCTCTGGATGGTTAAAACATTTCAGTGTACCAGAAATATTCTATTGTATTGTGCAAGGAAAATCAAATAGACTTCATATGTATCAGCAAACTGCTAAGAAATCGCTAAGTGGGACTCCTAGGCTTTCTAAAAAACAAAAAAAAATTAATTCTACAAGAATCCAGAACACTTCCTATATTGCTAGAAATGGCTATAAGTGCAAAAAAAAACCAAACTATTCTATGGAGTACTGTTGATCCTCAGACCTTGAACCAAGCATGCGTTTATGGCTGGAATACAAAATAACTTAATTTTTTTAACTCCAAACCTGTTCACACTACATATATTTTTTCCCTTCACATATTGTTCTATTTTTCTTTTTCATTACCTGAATATAGGATTTGTATTTTAATTTCCCTTCCATGAAACATAAAAATAACAAATCTTACTGACAATTAACATTGTAGGGTACAGAAATGCTGTGAAAATCTGTGTTATTTCAAAGATGAATTCATAGTTTTAATTTGCATGTGGCTGTTAATTGATTTCCCATAAAGGACAATGATGTTCTGATTTTCAAGTACATATTTTAATGCTTATAAAATTTAAGGGTGGGAATTTGTATTTGCTGCAAGTCTAAATACCATATTTAATGCTACTTTTGTCTAAAATACATTGAAATAATAGTGTTGTTAGATATGAGAGGATGAATGCAAAAGATGTTTCTTTCTCTCCTTGCTCCCATATTTAGTAGAACCAAACTAAAGGAACTAATGTCCACTGAGGCTAAAGATGTAGAAAAGGCAATTATTTTGCTTTCAGTGATTTGCAATATACAATTTTTTACACCAACCCTACTTCTTACTTGAATAGTAAAATTAGAATAGCCCTACTTTGAAGATTGCAATCATGGCTTCCCATGCCAATTTTCCATGAGGAGAAACACTATATTTTTTAAGCCCTGAGATATCCACACTAACAGTGGTGTGCACCTACATCAGGAGTTGACCATCACCCTTTTAAATAAGTCACATGTAGTGCTAGAATATCTCCAAGAAAAACGAACCAGATATTAGAGAAATTCCTATGAAGCATGCTCAGCACCGAAAGGGCAGGAAATCAGAGTTTATCTCATTAGCATCCCCCCAGTCCAAGACATTCAGGTAGGATCAGTATCAGGATCAGCTCTATCACCTACATAATTCTTGTTTGGTAACACATGGCATTTTCTGACTGTCTCCAGCTGTGCTCTAAAAGCAGGTTTAACCTCATTTCTTATTTATCCAGTTGCAGTATGTGTTTCTAGCCTATAAGGGCTATGCACATTTGCTAGCACTTGTCTCTAGCTAAGTTTTCTTGATCTCATCTCCTTTCTTTCTACAAACATGAAACAGGCACTGTTTAATTGGTTTAAAGAAGTGCCAGCCATGTCTCAGCCAGTTTGTTAGAAGTGGTCAGAGAGAAAACTTCTCTGTGCGAGCTGTAAAATATTCTTTTAGATAAAAAATAATTGAAAGAGGCTGGTTACATCATAAAGTTTGTTTGTAATGTAGAGTTGGGGTTGTAAGTGCTTTCCAATGGACAGATTTTCCTAAGCTGCTCCATGTGGAGGAAAAAAACCTAAAAACCAATATATGTAGGACTTGGAAAGGTTAAATGTGAGTTGCACCTTTCTTTGTAGGAAAATAAAATGTGTTTTTTAGGCAGGAAAAATAATGGCAAGATTCTTGATGGATGCTCTTTTTAACAGTGGCAATGGGAAGCATTTCTTGCTATTTCTTGCCCCTCCCAGGTCTTTAAACTCATCTTCATAAATAATATTTAAGGTGAGGAAAAACATTCTGTGAGAAGGCCTATAAATAGATTTAACAGCACAAGGGACTAACAGAGTCTTTTGTGGCCAAGCCATGAAGCTCACTTCTTACCCAAGATCTCTATAACTCTTTCTATTCTGCTAAATAAAAGACCAGGATTGAGTCTTTGCCCTGAGGCTATTTGGCAGCAGTTGCCTCACAGTGACATTGTCTAAGGCTGGCTCCCTACACAGCAGAGCTGTCTCTGTGGGGGCTACTTGTATTCATCAAAACTAGAAGTAGGACATAAATTAGCAGCTAAAGTTTCTGAACAATCAGAAGTCCTGTGTTTGAGCTAATTTCTTTTGGCAATGTAAATGTACTCAATGTCACAGGAGATCAGAACTGTTTTGAGTGCATTATGGACTTAGGCTCTGTCAAGGAGTGCTTAAGTCTTAAAACTCATTTATATAAATCCATTGTGCGAGGCAACAGGAATGCTTCTGTTGGCTGAAAAGTTGGGGTTTTTTTTTTTGTATCCCCATTATGTGCAATATCTGCACTATATTCTTCACATTAACCTCTCATCTGCTTCTGTAGAGTGAATGTCCACTCCTGTGTGGAGCATGTTTGGTCTGCTGTTGGAGCACCTCGTGTGAAGGGAAATCTGTTCATGGCATCACATACTGTGCTGTCATGAGAAACCCAGACCAACAGACAATCAGATGATTCACTCCAAGTAGTTATCTTGTTCTAAACCCCAACAAAACCCCACTACTCTTGCCTCCCACATATTCCAGTCAAATTCCAATCCACCATTTAAACACTGAAATAATGGAAAAGTCCCCTAAACTTGTGCTATGCTTGGCAGCAGTTACACTGTTCTAACTGCAATAATTTCACTTAAAATCCCTGAAGTGTAAAAGCATCTTTAGGCTCAAAAATGAAGCTGAGGAAATTATTAGAGAGTTGGAGAAAGTGACATCTATGGAGATGTCAAAATTAAGGTGTATTTAACTTACAGACTGTGAAAAATGGCACTATGTAACATCAGCATCATGTTGCAAATTTTGCATAGATGAGAGTAGCTGGTGTTAGGGGGCAATGCTCTTGCACTTAGCTTAGCATTTGCCTGGCAAGTTTTCTTTAGTCACATTCAGGACAGGTTTAGTCAAATAACTAAGCATGAAAATTGTCAGTTTTCTTGACACCCCATCTGTTGATTCTGAAGTTGCCAGTTACCATCTCTTAGTGCCATTCTAAGGCCTTTTTAGACTATTCTGAGAATTTAACTTGACTCAAATTTCTGGGAAAGGAGCTACTGGTCCAGTCACACAGAATCCTATTCAGCAAAAAAATGCTGGTTTGCAGTCTGGGAGTCAGTGAAGTGGCCATTGATGGAAGGTGGGAGTTGACAACCCACTCCCTCTCCCCCACACCGAAGGTCTACTGATGGTTGGAGACATTACATTGTTATATCCAGTACTTTTAAATTTTCCAATTATATTTGAATGTCACACTTTTCTCATGTGGCTAATGGATAATCAGTAAACAGATTTACCTAGAGTCACTATGTCAACACTGTTTTTTCTGTCTAAATTTTCATGTTTATTCATCAAGCTACAAGCTAGGACTTGATCTTTTTCTCTTATTTGTTTGTCTTCTCAGGAGAAACATGAATGTCTATTGTTTCCCCTGCTCCATGGGTAGTACAGAAACAAGTATATATATTGTAAAAACATACAATGCTGTTTTACAAGGTAAAGAGAGAAAAAAATTCTGATTTTTGATTTTAAGATGGTTTATCTCTTTTGGCAGCATATTTTATGCTTTTGAATGTTTGCATGGTGTGGCTTCTCTAATGGAATGCAAAGGAAAATATGATTATTACTTATCTCAAAAAATCACTCAATATTCAATATTCAATATAGAATATACAGAACTTTTCAACTATACAAGATAGAACTATTAAAAATTATCATATTATCTAATGAAGGTGCTAAATAGGATCTTCTGTTTTACAGTTTAAGACACCCATGTTCTTAATGAAATCGTATCTTCACATAATTTAGTTTAACTATATTTAATTTATTGGATTTTTTAATAATGTTGGGATAATTTCTCACATATATCTAATTTTTTTAGCAGAGATCATGAGGAAATTGGAAGAAGACCACATTTTAGTGTCTCCAGCCTATATTCTGCAAGTCAGAAAATTAATGAAAATGCTGTGGCTGAAGAGTGCTATGGAATGAAGGAGCAACCTTATCTGATTCAAGAGAAGGTGCATCTTATTTTATTGGCAGAGAAAGTATGTTTGGACTGTTTTAAAATATAATTCTAAATAAGGCCTAACATTGATATTTAAAGGCTCTTGCAAAACGTTCAGGCCCTCACAAGAAAAGGAAAAATTGGAAGGGTGACAAGCAGAAAACAATAAATAAAGCTAATTCATGACCTAGTTAGGACATGAACCACTGGAAGAGTAAGCAGTCCACATAACTACTCTAGTATATATTATTCTAATATACATATATATATATATATATATGATATATATTCTGCTGTTTATGGCTGTTTGTAGTTCTTTACTTAGCTGGAAAATACAGTTGGTTCTGAAGCTATTTGCATGGCCATAGAGAACTTCTCCTGAAACACTTCCTTTTAAGATACCTGCATAAGTTTATTTTTATTATTTTCCTACAAGTTGGAATACTTCATACCATTCAAAGTCTTTGTCTAAACTCTTTCTTTTATCCATCAGTTTCTACCCTAATTCACACTACTATCTATCTATCATCTATCTATCTATCTATCTATCTATCTATCTATCTATCTATCTATCTATCTATCTATCTATCTATCCCTTTTTTTTTTTTTTTTTCATGCAAAAAGAACCTAGCAATACAATTTTGTGTTGTCTTCTGTTAAATGAACAACAGAAAATCTGTCAAGGCCCCTTTTGGAAAAGTCAGCTTTAACAACACTTCAGGTTACATGGGAATAATTTAATTTTCTGTTAAAAAAGCATTTCCTTTTATATCTTTGTTATTTCTTATGTTTCATTATGTTCAATGGACCCCTTTTCATTATGTGACAAAAAGAACAGACATCTTAGAAAAGAATTTTAAAAGTTATATGATAAAACTTCAGTCTTCATTAATCTTATTCTTTCTCTTTTCTCGAATATATTGCATAAATAAACTTTAGACAGTCATTTCATATGGGCTTAGAGAAAACACAGTGAGACATTCTGGGGTTTGGTTTGGGGTTTTTTTGTGTGGTTGTTCTTGCATATTTTGGTGTGGGGTGGTTTTGCTCTGGTTTTTTATCAATAGCAGGATGCCTTTGTGGGATCTTTCAATTTTCATGTGAAAATATCTTACATTTCCATCCAAAGTGATTACCAGGTGGGTTTCTTTCTGATAAATGTAAGTTCAGTTTTCTTCAGTGCTTGAAGCATTTAATGAAGCATTTTCTGACCTTCTGAATGATCATATGAGTGGATCTCCCTAGAGATCCATTCCTTCTCCCAGATTATCTGAGTTTTATTAAGTTTATTATTATTTATTCTGATGAGTGAAATTGCAATCCTCCTCTTAGAGATTCAGCTGTTTGTGAATCATGACCTAGTTTTAATATAGCACAGCATTATAACCACAGCTCAGACATCTGGGTAAACTGCTAAACTGTGAGAAAATACCTAGACTAGAGCCATGCAAGATAAAAAAATGCAAAATTGCAAGATGTGATGACACTGTTGAAGTGCAGATACTTAAGGAGCTGAAGAGGTAACAGACTAATATGAAAAAATCAAAAATTTTAAAGGAAAATCAGAAGATGGAAACTCAGCAACACTGAGGATTATCCTCTTTCAAAGAGTAATAGGGACTGACCCTTCGTACCTGACTGACAACTGCTTGGCCAGCAAAAACTCATTGGATGTGTTACAGAGATGGTGAGCACGGTAATGCTCAGCCCAACAGCTTGCTCATCTTAGCTATTGCTGTGTGTATTAACTAACAATTTCCTTCATCTGCTTTCAAGCATGTATATCTTTCTTGCTGAATCTCTGCACAAGGCAGAAGGTTTGTGAATGAAAAATTCCAGAGACAGTTTCAAAAGCCAGCTTTGAATATAAGTATTAGCAACAAAATGTGGGGGTTTTATCATCAATTTTTAACAATATGATTTATGTACACAGCAGCAGAATGATTTCTATATTGTTCTCCATTGAAACATGTTGCTTTGTTTGTATACAGCTGACTCACATCATAGTTACATGAGAAACACTTCTTTTGTCTCACCACAATAAGCTTTAAGCTCATTATGAAAACAAATTGCAAGAAAGCCCAGAATTCAGGCTTTAGAGATTTGTGAGGTACATAAAGGCAGAAGTAAGTATTGAATTGGATTTATAAACTTTTGAAAATAAAAATGAGTGTGTGAGAAAATGTCATATCCAATATCCTTTTAATGATAAAATTGAAATTCCATTTAAACCCACATTTATATCAATTTTTCCCCACTCTCTTTTTTTTGTTACTTTAAAAATAATCTACTGCCATGGTTTAGCCCCAGTCAGCAACTAAGCACCACATATTGACTTGCTCACTCCATGTTCCAGCAGGATGAGGTGAAGGGAGCCAAAAGAGTAAAAATGAGAAAAATTAGTTGAGTGAAGTATAGTTTAATAATTAAAAAAAAAAAAAAAAGATAAAATAAAGGATAAAAACAAAAATTATGGTAAATTGCAATCAAAAAGAGAATAACCAAGATAAAGAAGTAAAACCCAAGTAATGTAAATGCAAACAATGGTACACAACCAAAAAACTAATGTCCATCCAGTGTTTGAACAACAGCCTTCAGGCACACCTGCTCCTCATCTATTGCTGATCATGATGTCACAGGGTGTACATTATATCTTTGTTCAGCTGGGGTCACTTGTCCCATCTGTCCTCTCCCTCAACTTCTTGTGATCTCTGATCTCTGGTCCAGCAGGATGAAAATATCAGCCCTGGTCTCTAGGTAAACCCTGCTCAGTTATGATGGAAACATCCCTGTGTTATTAACACCATTCCACAAACCCAAAACCAGACCCATACTGGCTACTGTGATGAAAATCAACTCTACATTTCCTGAAACCAGCATATTCTTCACCACTGATTGTACACCATTTTCATCATGCTGAGATCCCACACTATGCAATAAAGCCTCAATAACTATTACACCAGTTCTCAGCCTTTGGTAAATATAAAAATATCATTTCCTTAGTCTATGGGCCACCCCTATGAAATGTCAAAAAAATGTCCATAAACTGTAAAATCATAAAATTCATAGAATCATAGAGAGACAAAGCTCTAAACTCCATCCCCTTCTCTGAAACCCAGAGAGTGAGAAAAGGCAAAGTTTAAACTTTCACCTTCATTCTGATAATATTTCAAAGACTGGGAGAATTTATAAGAATTCTCTATTTTCTGCTTCAAATATTTCTCCATGTATATAGTAAACCACTCAGTGCTATTAATGGAACAGCACTGTCTTAAAAAATAGCTCATATTTTGTCTTACTGACTTGAGCTACTCTGCACTATTTCTCCAGTTCATAAATATGTCAAGCATTTGTTAGGTATTGCATTTTTCAGTGGATGAGACAAAAAATATTCAGGTGAAATCTGTGGAATGTTAATGAAATTCTTCACTCTCTGAAAAAAAAAAAAAAAACAGACTGAATAGAGACTTTTTTGGGTTTTTGCATCAAAAGTGAGTAACTAGAATTACATATTTTAAAAGAAAATTTTTATCCTGAAATATACCTCTCGGGGAAAAAAAAAAACAGCACCAAAATACATACAAAAAGCATCAAATGCTTCTAAACATTTAGAGATTGTGACTTAATAAAATGAATATTAAACCCCATAAATTTATAAGTCTGCAAGAAACAATTCTTACTTGTCTTAGAATTTGTTTATGGATGGTGCAAGACATAAGCTCAATGCTTATGTTATATATTTTTAGTCTGTAAAAATATTTTTAAAAGGTGAATTTGGCACTGATAGTTATTTGGCAGAATTACTTTTTGTAAACTGAAAAGCTAAATGGAAAATAAAAGGAAAGGGCAAGATGATAAAAATCTGGCAATTATAGAAGATATAGAGCGGCAGGACAGCCTTGGGGGTTTTTAAAGTTCTAGTAGTTTGAAATGGAATAAGGCAAAATTGATTTCAATTTTTTGTCCAAATTAAGGGAATGCTATTATTTCACATGAAGTAATTTTTTTTTAAATGGTACAGTATCAATCAGGATGGAAAAGACCTCTAAGATCATCGAGCCCAAATTACGACCTAACATCGCCATGTCAACCAGACCATGCTTTGCCTAAACACCTCCAGAGAGAGTGACTCACCCAGTCTTTCCCTAAACAATCTTTCCATAAACACCTCCAGAGAGATCACTCTTCCAATCTTTCCCTAAACAATCTTTCCATAAACACCTCTAGCAACAGTGACTTGACCACCTCACTGGGCAGCCCATCCCACTTTCTTTAAAGAAATTCTTCCTAATGCCCAACATAAACCTCCCCTAGTGCACCTTAGGACTGTATTTTTGTGCTATTGCTAGTTGCCTGGAAGAAGAGGCCAAACCCCATTTGGCTACAACCTCCTTGCAGACAGCTATGGAGAAGGATAACGAGGGGCTCCCTTTCCTCCAGACTCAACACCCCCAGCTCCCTCAGCCCCTCCTCATAGGCCATGCACTCCAGACCCTTCATCAGCTTCGTTGCCATTCTGTGGACACAATCCAGCACCTCAATGTCCCTCCTGGACTGAGTGGCCCGGGAATGAACAAAGATTCAAAGTGTGGCCTCACCAGTGCAAAGTACAGAGGAAGCACCTCCTGCCTGGTCCTGCTAGCCATACTATTTCTGTTTCAAACCAGGATGCTATTGGTCTTTTGGCTTGAGCAGTGATTTAGCCTGATGGGTAGATAATTTTATTTTTTAATTATCTAATGGTAGAAAAATAAGTAAATAATTTACAAGGTACTATTAATTGTGAAAATTAATTCAATAGCAAATTTTCCAACATTAGGTAGAAGCAAAGGTAGCCTTGTAAAATTTTTTTTTCTTTTATATATTTAAGATACGAAGTTCTCCTTGAGTGTACAAAAATCTGCTTATTTTTTCATTTGTGCAGTCTTTTGTGACATGCTATTTTTTGGTCAAGGAAAATTATTAAAGAGGATTAAATTGTGAGAAAAAAGTTTAAATGGAGTATACCTTATTCTGACTCTGATATTTTATGCTCAGATAATAATAGGATAATCACTGCTTATTATCCTAGTTGTGGATTGGTTCAATCAGAATACATTAATGGAAGATGGGCTGCAAACAAGCTACATTAGTTAAAACATATATGCAGGCATAGCCAGGGACAGTGTGAAGTGAAAGTGAAAAATAACTCATATTTTTGAAAGTCTTTCTGCTCCCCCAGTATACAAATATCGTGATATTTTTCTCTAGGACCTAGGTTTCATTGACACAAAGCCAGGATAGTGCAAGTTAGTGGTCCCTAGACCACCATGGTTTTGGCAATTTCCTTGTTGTGAAATTAGTCTTTGAGATTTTAAGGGATTATCGATTTATTCTGAATTGATTAAAACTAAAGTGTTCAGTAGTCATTTCATACATTAATGTCCTGCAGTTTAATTCTCCTGATAATTAGCACTTTGTTCTGTAGGGGGTATGTGTGGAAAAAAATGTAATTGATTTCACTGTCTGGAACAAAAAAAAAATTTTTTTGAGAAACCATTAGAGAAATTAAAGCATTACTGGAACACTGAAAAACATGATTAAATTAGTTTTCTTCTTCAGTAGCTAAAGGGAGCAAAAGAATAGAATTAATAGTTTGAGGATTCTAGCTGAGAGAATTTTGCTATTAGGATGCTGAAACAGTAATGCTTAGAAATTCATTGTTTTTTGAATGAATGAGGTCCATGAAACTGTGAATATCTAAAATACATTTTGATCTGGAAGTGGAATTTTGAGTGCAAAATTTTGAAATATTCTATGTATGCAATTGGGAGGACAACCTCTCCAGAGAAAACATGAAAAAAGAAGTAGGAAGTGACAGCTCTGCCTTTTTCAAGGGAGGCTACAAGCAAAACTCAGAGCTATGGATGTTTCTACTGAAACTGAGGCATTTGGAACATTTACTCCTCAGATGTAAGCCAGAAGAAGTTTGTGTGTATTCAAAGGGTCAGAGTACTCAGCTATGGATGTGGCAGAGCCAATGTAAGGTTCTGCTTCTCCTGCAGTTGGTTGGGAGTTGCATATTCACCATCTCAAAGGATGGCTTTGATTGACCTGCATCCAGACTCTCATATCAAGCCTTTGTTAAGAATTATTACCTTTGCCAGAGAGAATTTACACATAGATCTTAGGAGATAGAATATCCAGCTTTATATAAAATATTTACTTTGCTGAGAATTTAATGAAGATATTTTTTACATTATTTTGAGCATTACAGAGATTCCAAGGGTATATTTATGGCATTAAGTAAAAGGCTAGGGAGTGAGCTTGAGTGCTGTGATTGCTGACACTGCACAGTTGTTGGCTTGCTTTCTGACCCTCTTTGGGCCACTGAGACATTCCTGTTAGAAAAAGGACAATCTGAAATGAAATGTGAACACAAGGTAATCTCTTCTATTTATCCTTGAATCCAGGGATACATCCTTACCTCTCTCTTATCTAGCAACAAAAAATGTATTGCTCAGGGTCCTTTTTCTAGATAAGAGAGAACACATTTTAGCTCCTGGAATATACAAGCATAGTCTTGTTCTCTGTCCCATGAAAAGTAAAGGTTTTTCAACAAGGCAGCATAAAAGAGAACAATCTTCTGGCTCTCTGGCTATAATCAATTTTATAAGCTTCTGGCTAAAGCATCCGCCTAAAAGATGTTGGGTCAGACTTTCATTTTCAGATTGAGTGACTGAGCTCTGCCATCCTTCACCCTGGTGAGTGGAGTACTTGCTGAGTTACTGAACAAAGGGGACGCACAATGTGCCAGGTCACTGTGTCTTCTACGGTATTGAACACTGTAGTGATTTCAGTCAAATAATTATTGCACTGGATTTTGTGATTAATATAAGCAGGTGACCTAGCTTTTATAACCTTGAATGGTTTAACAGGAAACTAAATATCTTCCTGAGAAACTTTGCTGATGTGTAGGGAGCTTAGTGTGTCCTGTAGAAAATGTAGGATATTTTGATGGTCATATTTCCTTTCAAGGACTTTGATACCTCAGCAGGTAGGCAGTATCTGGCATATATTCTTAGAAACTTTTGGGGATTTTTACATACACTTATGTTAAAAAATTATGTATTATGTATATAATTTCAATAATTTGCAGGTTTTATCCCAGAAAATTTATTATTTTCCTATGCAGCACAGAGCAGGAAGCAAGAAAACCTTAATAACCCTGTCACAGCCTGGCTCTTTTGTATCTGGAATGTGTGAACTCACATTTACCTGTTTGGCATTTGGCTTTGCATAAATGAATGTTCCTATTAAATGGCCAAGCTTCTGAGCTCATTATGAGAATATTTTATTAAAAAAATAAGATGTCATGAATAAATTCAGTAATTATAAATCTACCTCCATATGTGAGAATGAAGTTAAAATCCTTTTTCTGATACTGATTTATCAATTTCTACTAGTTTCTAATCATGACATCATTCAAGAATGGCATCTTTTTTGATTGCTTCAAATTTCTTAATTTGATGTTTATAGTAGTACTATTCTTCTTTTGTGTCCTAAATATTGTCATGTAAGCAAAAAATAATTTAATTTTGATAGGTTTTAATCTAATATTTTTACCAACTTTTTACTTCAAACTCTGCCAAAAAGTTCCACATAAGAACATATAATTTTTAACGAAAAAAAAGTATGAAGAAGAGAGAAAATTGCTTACTCTTTGCAATTGAAAGACTGGACTCTTAGAACATGTCATATTTATAATATATGACTTCCACACAGAAGAAAAGAAAAAACCCAGAAAGCAAACAAACAAATAGTCTCAAGGTTAAAAAGAAGACAAGTGCTTAGAATCAGAATGGTTTGCCTTTGTTTAGCTTTTCATTTGATTTTTTTTCTTTTGTGAATTACAAAAAATGTATTGGTTATCTGTCTTTGTTGAAATCCTCATCTGATTTCTGTTTCTTGCACATAAATGTACTATTTCCTTTCATAAATCCCCTTGACATTTGGAATCATTCTCTCTTTTAACACTAGGAGAACATTATGCACAGCACTGAGGATTACAAAACCTAAATTCCTCAGAAAGAAGATAAAAACTCTACATTTTGACATAGCATTTAACAATTTTAACTTCTTGTTATACACCATCATACCAAAGGGAGTTTGATAAAATCTGCATTTTGACAATGTTTCTTTAATTAACAAAATTGGATTATTCTGTCACTGTGGGACAGACCAATGTTTGTAATTTAGGCCTATATTCTGTAAAATCTAAATCTGTGCTCTGTGCAGGAGAAGTATGGGCTATTTACAAGATGCTGTTAGGGCCACTCTAATCTCATCAGGAACACATCAGAAAACTCAGCTCCTCAAGCAGAGAAAAACATGGTGAAATTGTTAGAGGCTGCAGTCTTAAATTATGCATGATTGTTGACAGCTCATAGTGTGAACAAATGCTCTAATGTTCCTTTACAGATTTTCATTTTTTTCCTAGCCCTCCACTCTATCTATGCTGCTCAGGGTGACTGAGAGATCAAGTTGTAGGATGCCCAATTTAAATTGCTTCGCTTCATTTAGCTATTTAGAAGCTGTGTGTTTATTTTGCTATACTTTATAATCATACTTATGCTGCTGTTCATGTACAAACACTCTTTTTGTATGTATAGCACAGCAGGAGATACATTTTTACATAATTTCACTGTCACCAAGCATCTATCTAAGAATTTATTGTGCTGTCTACCGTTTTTATATGCTACAGCCATTTTAGAAGAGTTGACTACTCTTTCAATAGGAACAGATGGAAAAAGACCAGATTAGGAAAGCCTTTTTGATTAATTACTTTTAGTACTTTAGATACTGGAAGGTTGGAGACCTTGGTTCATGCTACTCTGATGAGGTTAAAGAAAAATTACACAGAAAAGCTGCCCAGGAAGTGTCAGAATCAGAAAGTCATCCTTGTCAAATATGCCAAACAGATTCTACAAAGCTCTTCTATGCAAGCTTTCCTTCACTGTTCAGAAAACATAGGAAACAAGATCTCTAGCCCTGCAGTCTACAACATTAAAAAAAAAAAATCCAGTAATCAAAGCTATTTTTCCATCTGTTCCAAGTGAATGAAGATGAGGCTATTTTAAATACAATTCTGATGCATGAAAATTATATAGGCTCCAGATAGATAGAGAGGCTGTGTTTATTTTTAATAAATCAGATGAAAATCACACCAGATACAGTGTTCCAATTTGTGTTAAAAAACCAAATCAAACCAAACCAACCAAACAAACAAACAAAAAAAAAAAAAAAAAACCAGTCACATTTAAAACTGAGTTTACTGCATGATACATGAAAATCACAGAATGAAAGTCTTGGTTGAGAAAGGGCTCCCCCTGCCATGGACAGGTTCACCTTCCACTAGACTAGTTGCTCAAAGCCCCGTTGAACCTGGCTATTAACACTTCCAGAGATTATGCATCCACAATTTCTCTGGGAAACCTGTTCCAGTGCCTCATCATACTCACTGCAGAGAATTCCTCACTAATCTCTGATTTAAATTTACCCTATTTCAGTTTAAAGATGTTGCTCCTTGTCATGTCACTACACACCATTTTAAGAAGTCCCTCTTCAGCTTTCCTGTAGTTTCCCTTTAGGTACTGGAATGCTGCTATTAAGGTCTCCTCAGAGCGTTTTCTTCTGTTCAGCTGGGGCTGAATAATCCCAATTCTCTCAGCCTACCTTCATAGAAGTGCCCTTATCCTCTGCTCCTATTCATGCTGCTCCTCTGGACTCACTCCAGCAGGACTACATCCTTCTTACATTTGGAGTCCCAGGGCTGGATGCAATACTCCAGGTAGGGTCTCGCTAGAGTGGAGTAGAAGAGCAGAATCACATCCCTTGATCACTGGCCAGGGATACAGTTGGCCTTCTGGGGTGTGAGTACACACTGATGGATCATGTTCAGCTTCTCATCCACCAGCACCACCAGATCCTTCTCTCCAGTGTTTCTCTCAATCCTTTCTGGGCTCAGCTTGTATCTACACTTGGGATTGTCCTGACCCAGGTGTGTTTGGTCACAGGCCCACCTCTTAAGCCTGGGGAGGTCCCTCTGGATGGAATCCCTCCCCTCCAGTTTGTTGACTGCACAGTTTGTTGATAGCACAGTTTGGTGCCATTGTCAGACTTGCTGAAGTTGAACTCAGTTCTGCTTTCCATGTCATTGGGACAGTGTCAGATGCTTTGCACACAAGTGCTGATAATGGATGTGTGTAAGATTCTACCATGCTCCCCTCTGCATGACTTGAAAAACTAATGTGAATATATTTCATTAATGGCAATACTAATTATGCATGTAAAATCTACATGTTGCTTTGAAACATTTCTAATTTGACTTATTATTCTAATTTGGGTTACTGTTGAGAAAAGCTTTTGTTTTTCTTTCTCCCTAGATTATCATAAAATCAGCGCAGGAAAAAAAAAATTGTAGAGCAGGTTGCACAATCAATGGAATGAAGTGTAAAGTTTTGCATTAGGGTAAAAATATTCCTAGGTCATCTTCAAAGATCTAATTTATAATGTAAAGTGCAACTTTGACCAGTTGTCAGTTCTTCTCTGTATATAAATGTTACTAAGCCGTGTCTAGGACGATTGATGAATTGTTAAACTAAGTCTATTGGGAGTCAAACTCCAAACATTAAAAACCAAGGCATAATTACAGATTTCCTGCCCTCAGTATACTCCCAAAATACAATTAATTATAATGTATGCTCAAACTGAGGTAGCAAAAACATCTAGTCATGCATACAAAACTTTAAAAAAGCCTTCTCTTTTCTATGCAAAAAGTTAACATACATATTTTATATTTTCTTTCAACATTACTATAAAAATATGCATGATCAAGTACATTTTTTTTCTTTTTTTTTTTTTCATTCTTAATTATTTTTTCTTTGAAATCTTAGTTTACTCAGACCTCCTGAAGATAGGATTCAAAAGTAAACTTCTAAGGCAAGCAGTGATTGGGTCCAACTCTATTATCCATACATTTTGTAGTTCAGTTGTCACAGGGCTGCTAAATTGTGTGTGTTTGTACTATGCTCCAACTCATTTTGATTTCTCTGACTAATACCCCTCTCTAAGTGAGTAATATTTAAAATAAGAGGCAAAATTTTGTTAAACACTATTACAAATTAATATGCAAAAAACCAAAAATTGTATTAGCAATGCTTTCTGAAAACAAAATCTTTCAACCAGATTGGCTTTATCAAAGAAGAAATGCATTCTATCTTATAACAATCAGCTCAACGTAAGAAATGTGTTGCTTGCTAGTGGCATTCTGAAATAAATTTTCAGACTGAAACCTAACTTGAGAATTCTTCGTCTTCATATCTGACACCTTGTGTTTATTCTGTTTTGTGGTCTGCAACAAAGAAAAAAAAAGTTGGCATTTATTTTATTACTCTGCACTGAAATCAACCCATAATTATATGTTTGGTGAGTTTTGTATTTGAAAAATTTTGTGAGTTCTAGAAGAACCAACCAAATCAAAATAAATGAAACAATGATAAAACAAAAATCCCATTATTTAATTCTGATGTATCCCTGAGGCTTGCCCCAGAAGGTGAACCCAAGAGATATATTTATCATCAGAGTTTAAATCTCAGTTTACCGTTGAAATGTCAGGAAAATGATTTTTTAATAACCGGTGTCCTAAAATCACCAGTGGAGAAGGCTCTTTATTTCAGCTGCAGTGCAGCCTTTGTTCTCTGCCAGTTCCTGAAATCATTATTTGAAAATCATCTCAATAATAGATGAGAACCTTCTATTTTTGGAAAACAACTACTGCTTGAAACAGTGTGGAATTCCTACATGAATGAAGAGTGCTAGTTAGCAATATACTAGAACAAAGAGTTATGCAAATCTTTTTTTTATATTCCATATTGTGTGTTTCCATCAGAGCACAGATTTATTTTTCACACTTTAAATAACTACCTAAAATAGAATGCATTCAGGATGAGGAAAAAATGTCAGATTACCTGAAGTCAGCATCTCTTATGTACTCAGGCTGAGATAATGCTTACACAACATGGAAATTTGAGATTGTGTTTTGTCCAACCTGACAATACATCTCTTAAAAAATAATTTGTCCTTTTGAAGTGAAACACAGTACAGCAGAAAATGGCAGCTATCTGCAGTCCTCTGTGAGACCTATCACAATATCAGTAGGAAAGACAGCCTATGATAAAGACTTAGAAGGCACTAAACATTTTATGGAGTACAATTTGAGTTCAAAAGGTAAGGAGTAATACTGGCAAATCCTCTGACATGCCTCCCTGAAGTTCTCAGTTCAAGATCTGCAGCTGATGGAAGTCTACTAATACTGTACCATGATTCAAAAAACCCCAGTGAACTCATATAATTCTAAACTTGTTAATCTGACACTGGGCCCAGAGATAATAATACAAAACACTGATTCAAAATCCTTTGCTTTAGAGTTAAAGGAGAGAAATATGCTTAATGCCAGTCAAAACTGTGACAAAAAGTTTTATTTTCTTTTTATGAGAGTATAAATTTAGCTCATAAATGTAACACTTGTTCAGTATTTGATTACTTCCTGCAAAAACTTTGATTAAAAACACCTGTACACACACACAGAACTGACATAGCACAATATGAATAAAATGTGCTCTAGATGCCTAATCAACATCTCAAATCCCACTGTTGGTGGGATCTTGATTGAAGGGGGTGTTTCTGGCAATGTTGAATAGAAATCACTACTAAGTCCTATGAAACACAATATTCCCTCTGGGAATAAACTAGAAAGAAATGTTGCCATTGCTAAAACATAAGTATGATATAAAGGAAAGGATCTTAAACTAGAATGTTAATATATAGAGGGATCTGATGAGTGTATCTCATGTTACCTCTTCAGCAAGTTAGCAGGTACTGTTCTGGAGAGCAGTTACAGGACGTACCATACAGAAAGCAGGAATCAGCCTTTGAAAATGGAGCCATAACCTTGGATAATATTCAGTATTTACAGCAGATAATTAACTTATTCTTATCTGCCTCTATGACTTAAAATTAGGAAATTTTGACCACAAAACCAATCATGGTACATGTTTTTGTGGGAAAATTCAAACTTCTACTAGGATCTTTGATCTAGACAAGAGGCTGCATCACAAACCATTGAGTCAAGGGTAGATCTACATACACTTAGAGATTAAGCATGTCAGAAATATTTTACAGTGGAATCTTCAATTTTTTAAGATCATGAAATTTTCCTCACTTAGTGACTTCAGCACAGTGAGGGAATAGTCACAACAAATATAGCAATTTATGTTATATATCAGATTTTAGCAGATGATCTAAACCAGAGTTTCAATATTATATAGAGAATTCAACACTATGCTACCTCAGAAGTAAAATAAAAATTCAATTTAAATAAATATAAAGAATGTGAAAGGGAAGAAATAAAAGTAACAAGCAAGACTAAAGAGAAAATCTATTGTTAAGATTGGAAGACTCAGCTACTTTCATCTTGGTTGTGTGGCAACTGCCGATATCTATCACAAATTATTTTTGCTTGAGTGTCCATGGAAAAGAGTTAACAAAGTATTGTAAATTTTTATTATTGCACACTTCTCAATTGTTGCATTATGAATATCAATGGATTGAAACAAAGCATAAGGAAAAACAATGAAAAACGAAACTAAAACAACAAGGAGATGAACTGAGGAATTTTGCCTCAGTAGAATGTAAAATTATTTTTAATGTGTCTTCTTAGTAAATACTCAGCAGGAGGTATACTTGTATTGCCTGGGAAATCAACAAGATGATGCAAGGTAGCTTTTCTTGGCTAGTTTCCATGATTGTTTGGAATATTGATTTTTGCAATAGTTTTCTCTTAAGGGTAAAAACATTTGAAATTGGTCATGAAATAACCTGTGTAGAAATTGAATGGCATCCTGTTACCACTGTTTCAGAGAAAGGAGAGCTAACCAGTATCAGCTGAAAATATTTTTTTCCTGTTGCTTGTATAGCAATGTGCACTCTTTGTGCTAAGATTGAAGATGTAAAGGCACATTTGTCTTAAACTGTCTTTAAAAATGTGTTCTATGACAAAGTTCTGTGTTATTTCAGCATAACTGCAGTACAGCTAACCCATATATGACACTGTGATGTTCCTTTTTATTAACAAAACCCACTAAAATGCTAATTAGCACTACATATGTAGATATATTCAAATTATTATATAATTTAAACTAAGTCAATTTCAATATTGGAAAAAAATTATCCTAGCAAAGCTACTCCTATTATTAATGAACAAATATTAACTTCCATGGAATTTCATTGTCTATAGATATTTGGCTGCCAGTCTTACATTTCTTTTGGCACTGAACAGAAGGAGGTGGCATTGGAAATTCATAATATTTTTGTAGCTCACTTTTCCACAAAGAAAGAGCTCTGTGAACGTCAAGAATCATAAGAACTTTAAAGTTAAGTTTGGGCATCAAGAATTCTGCTTAACGGGCATCAAGAATTCTGCTTAACCTGAGACAGTCAGTAACTCCATCTATCTCTACTTAATTTACAAACACTGTTTCTTGTCCTCTGCTCACCTCCCATATTGTGCCATCACAAATATTTAGATTGTGCTTACTCTGTCTTTCCATTTTAAAATGGCATGAATTGCCCTGTGGAAATGTGTGTTTGCCTTCAATGTCTGCACAAGTAAGCAGAAGTGAGTACCTTAAGTTGAAGAGGCTTCTTTTCAATACTTACATGAAAGCAAATTAATCCCATCAATAGGAAACTATTTTGCCCTGCATGTGGTTACTCCAGCATTCTGAATCAGGAAGCATCCTGATTTTTGTAAGAACATATGTTCTTTCTTCATTAGAAAGCTTGGAAAAATTTCATGGAGTCAGTATCTGGGATTTGTAGCAGAACAAACAGGCAGAAAAAACAGCAGCAAGCCAATAATATTCATTCTGTCATTTCACTTTAAAAACAACATAGAGCAATCCAAAGCAGGGAGCTCATCTCCATGTCACCGACAGGAACAGTTATGACTTAGGCATTCCTTGGGAGACATTAAGTTGTTTGGTTGTTCTTTAAAGACTGCCAGTGAAGGAGATAGTTCTTCATTTTTACTGTAACAGCCTTTTCGCTTTAGTGTAATTCATTGCTTCCTGTTCTAAGTTATGTATATGCAGAGAACAGAACACATTTTTTCATTTCTTTGAAATTTTCTTTGAATGAATTCAGAATGAATTCTTTTTTCTTTTTTTTTTTTCTTTTTTTTTTTTTTTTTTTTAACCTGAGATAAATCACTTGAATCTTTCAAATGTTTGATTTTGGTGTCAGTACAACAGACACCTTATATCATTCCATTTGCTCTTTTCTGGATCTGTTCATTACATCCCAGATTCTCAAGGCTCATAATCCAAATGAATCAAAGATCCAGCTACAATCCCAGTGCTGAAATCAGCCAGGAATATAGATTTTCTCCTATTATTCTTCCATTACATACAATGAGGACTATTTCTATGTTTTCTGATGTCAGTTATTTTGTGGTTTGGTGAATTTTTTTTTTTTTTTTTTTTTTTTAATCCACATCAAGCGCATTTCTCTATCACGCATTTCCCCATCTTGTCATTCATTATAACCCACAAATGCTTCTCTGAAAAACTGTTACCTAAATATTTGTTTTCCAATAATATTAAATTGATTTTAACTTCCCTTTGTAACTTTCCTTCTCCCCATTGAATTTCTTTCCATTTTTCAATAGTTCAATAGTCTTTCATGGCTGCTTGGAATTAGAATCTTTTCCTTGAAACATAGTTGTAATCTCACCATTTGTGCAGAAAGTTGAAGACCCAAGAAGAATCCAATACAGAAATAGAATATGTTTTAGAAAAAAAAAAAAATCTACTTTTCTAAGCTGAACTAGAAGTTCAGCTTTGAATATCAAGGCAATATTTTCCTATAACTATAGCAAGGGAATAATCACTTTTTGAAATCACACAAAATCCCCAAAATGTACATGGATTTAAAAAATTATACTTGCTATTAACTATAAAAGCTTTCTGAATAGCTATTAGTCTTTCCATTAAATTCAAAATGAGTTCTCAAAATCAAAACTAGAAGAAAAATAGTCACAAAGAACTTTCTTCACAAGTGTAGATTACTCAGTACCAGAGAATTTCTGATTCTTGGGCAATTTCACCTGCTCTCATAATTTTTACAGTGGCTTAAGTGCAAGAAATCACTGAAGTACAGTCACTGAAGTACAGGGAGCTTTATCAATGAGCATCTTTGCAATTCTCATAATCAAGAAAAAATTTATGGATGATTCTTTCTGCTGGGGTAGCATTAACAACTTTTTCTGCAAAGCAACTCACAACAGCAACATATAAGAATATCAGCAATTGAAAACTGATGAAGTGAAAGGAATAACTTAAAATTAGAGTGGAGGCATAGACCATGATATTTAAGCATATGTTGTACTGCAATATGGTACATGTATATATTCAGATTATTTACTTCTTTATGGATTTTAATATTTTAAGAGTGAAAGATGAAGAGTGAGAGACTCTGGTCAGAGATGCATTTATGCTTAGAGATTATGAGTTCTGTACTCTCTGATATGAGCAATTAAAGAGAGATTCTCACTTTGGAAGTGACTCATCAAACTAATGTAGATGTTGACATCAAAATCTATTTATGAGAGCTGAAGGGTCTGCTACAAACACTGAAGATCTTTTTTTCAGTAAATGTGGTCTGTGGAGTTCTCTGAACTTCATTCAGTTGCTTGCAAAAAGACAACTACTTATATCTGATATTTCATTAAGTATCTCTTCAGGAAGCTGGTTATTACAAGATATCTTTGTCATTCTGGAATGGGGAAATCTGGGCTGGGTGATGAACCACATGATATATTTAAATTTGGACACTGAACTATTGTCTAAACTCTGCTGGCTCTACCTCCATGAATGTAGAATGTTAGAATGTTAGAATATTAGAATGTAGACATCTAACTCATCACAATTATCACAGTTGCAATGGGATAAAACCTACTCTGTATATTTTGATTCTAACTGACCAGTGATGGTGAGTGAGTGGACAGCACAGTTCATCCACTTGTCACAGAACCAGAGCTCAGTGTTAAACTTTTAAAGGAATAGAGAGTATTTAAATGCAATTGTGTTTTCCCCACATTTGTGAAGTACCAAAGTTAAAATGCATTTTGAGCTCTTCTGACTAGAGATACTTCAAAATTTTCCTGTTGGACTACCTGTTTCTTCGAATTGTAAGAGTATAAAAAGCATTAAATTTTAAAAGACTATAGGAATGAGACTGATGCTGGTGATTAAAGGATATATCTGGAAGCAGTACTTTCAAGTTTTTTTAGGATTTTCAAAGATTTTTACTCTGATGCTGGCAGAATACACTAACCTTTTCTCATTCTAGCCAGTTGATTCATTCCAGCAGTGATTATGGAAGATTATCGCATCAAGTTTTATGATAGGCCAAATAAATAATTTGTGAAATCTCATGAAAAGTGTTCCTTTAATCATCTCTTCCCTCTAATGTATATTTAGGGTAAATTCTACAGATGTTAAATGAGTTTGTGAGTGACTTGAAACAGCTGCAATATAAAATTACATGTCTGTGCAGTGTATAGAGTAATAGCTTGTGTTTCAACTCCATATTAATAGGCATTTTCATATTCCAAATATCCAATGAACAAAATAGGGAAAATTATCACTGGATTATAATAAAGAGAAAAAACAAAATTCTGGAAATTTTTGTGGGAATTTTCTTGTGCTGATCTTCCAAAGAAGCTGCTATACTTCATTCACTAAAACCCCCAGACTATATCCTACCTTATGATATTATTGATCCAAATTATTTGTGTGTGAAAATTCTATTTGAAGCAGGATTTTTTCATGTGATTTCACCACACATATATTGCCCGGGAATATTATTCAGCTGAACTATTGTGCGTATTATTGTGGGGAAATTACCCAATGCAGTTGCATGTCTCAAAACACTGTTCCTGTAACAGAAGCTACCACGATGGAACTTGAGATAAACACAGATGGCAGAGCACCTACAGCTAGATATGCATGTGTTTGTAGTCTAGAAAATATGCCGTACAATGAAAGAATGAGTTACAAAATGACATAAATGGAATGCTAAGAGGCATGTTTTTCACAGGTTATGGTAATTTTTGCAGAACAAAATGTCAACTCTGATGTTAAAAAACACTTTACCCAGTAAATTGAAAAAAGGACATGCTGAAGTTAGCAATATTCAAATTGAAAATCAGATATGTTTTGCTTTATTTACGATTTTTTTCTATCTCAATTCAGTAAAAGGCCAATAGGTTTTCATCAGTTTTCCATCAAATTTTGTCTTTAAACTGATGGTTTGCATTTTTCAGTAGGCTGACCTGAATTATCTGAATGGTACCTTCTTGTCCTAAAAATGTAGCTGAGATCTGGAAATGATTGACATTAACTGCTATGCAATGAATGTCAACGAAAACCATCTTCTTTTAATGCACTGTAGAAAACAGACTTTTACACACTTTTAGTTCATTTTCACAGAAAACTTGAGCTCAGTAAGTTTAACTAGCTGTTCTCAGCTCATATTCACCAGCTACATTTTTCTTTTAAATCTCATAATTTTATTCTCCTGTGAAATATTCGTTCATGCAAAAACTTTATTAAATTAAAAATTATCAGTGCTACATAATATTCATGTCTTGCATCAGCCACAAATTTTGTTAACTTTAGAGCAGCAGAGACTGTTCCACTGTCTCTATTTGGACAACCTTCCAACATATCTCAGGTTTGTAGAACTCTTCATTTGGTGAAGCAGCATCACTTTTTCCCCCAGAACATATCTAAATTTACATATATGAAGCATTTAACCACTAATTTCACTAAAGGACTTGTTTAGATTTTCACTGGATTAATTCTGTGTGCATGAGCAGGCTGCTCATACCCTCAAAATTCTTGAAGTTCTTAAACTATAAATACTTCTTTTATGAAGAAACATTCATTTTATTGACTTTATTTCATCTTCAACTTCTCAGCATGATGAAGTTTTATAATATATCTGTTATGAACAATTTACAATAAATTGGAATTCACATACACATACACACGCACATCTAAAAATCACCACCCTTCCTCTGTAATCACACACCACACACTGTTATAATCAAAGACAAGCTCAATTTGGGCAATTTGTTTTAAATAGCTTTTTTGCAATTAATGCCTGTAGGGTATTTTTAAGTCCTGTGTAATAACAAAGCTATCAGAAGTACTTATGCATACTGTGTCTCATGTAACTATCAGTTAAGAGTTAGATAAATAATTCTGTAAAATAAAGGTTTCTAGTCTATTAAAGTGCAATCAGATTTACAGAGATGTTTAGGCAGTTTATAACTACCTCTTTCTAAAAAGTTGATAAAATGCTGATGTAATTTGCACTATTTGATTGATAGAAATTAAATAGACAGACAGACACATTGCCCTCTTTAACTATGTGGGAGTTTCACACCTTCAGGATTGTTAAGAAGCTTTATACCATAGCGAAAGATATACAGAAAATGTCTATGATCTACTCCCAGTAGTCTTCAAGGTCTTGGATTGCCACAATTCTTATCCTCATCTTCATTAGCATTATCGTTATCTAAAGGCTGATGTTCCAGAAACCAGCTATTTCCAACTTGCTAGAAAAATTAAAAGTCACACAGGCAGTCGATTTTATGCTACTCTGTATTGCAACTCTACATGCATGCTAAAGTAGCACTTCTGAATTCATATTTTGTGGCAAATTTATACAGAAGATATGAATAGCTTTATTTTTTTGTCTGTGTTCATCACCAGTTAAATCCTTGTTTAGGTACAATAAATATCTGTTTACATTTTTATAAGTTTTTGTTTTGAAACAGCTCAAAAAACTGACACAGCTGTGTACATATTAAAGTTGGAGGTAAGTAGGATTGCATCATTTACATATGCAGGCTCTTGACCATCCCCATTTAAAATGAGTAGAAAAATGCATGCTTATTACTGATTTCTAAACAAGCTGGATAAAGTCCAACTAGGATTACTAAGAGTTTATAAAATTTGAAATTCTTTACTGCATTGAGACTGGCATTTCTTGTGTTGAGGAATAAGTATCCATTAAAAGAAATGTTGGTAAAGTAATACGACAGGCTAGATTGGAAGCATCTTTATTGGATTTATTTCTTTGTTAGCTTTTTTACCTTAAGAATTAATGACAAAAGGAATGGCAACTGGGATCCAGGATGAAAATCTAGGACTTCTTCCTTTGACCTAAAGTTCTTTATTCATAGGCTATATAGTCACACTAGCAAAGGAGAGACAAGTTCAGTCAATTGTTTTGTTTTTTCCCCTCCTTCTACAATACATGTGTTCCATTCTCCCTCTGTTTCTGTGTTTCTCTTCAATTTTGATGAATGTAAATTAGCAAAACAATTGTAGATATTAAAGATAAGAATAATGACAATCACATTAATGAAGAGAGCATGCTTTGACAGACCACAGGTTAAGGGAACTTGGATTTCTGCAGTGGGCTCTCCAGTTTCAGGATCCTTGTAAGAGACAGTTTGGTAGAAATAACTATGTCTTCTTAAACACTGTATTTAATTTATTTTCCCTTCAAGAAAAAATCCAATTAAGAATCCAATTTTTGTTCTTGACAGCTATCAGGCAAACTTCTACTCTCTTTCTTTTCACTTTTGGGGTAAGAAGAGTGCTTGAGGCCAATTTGTTTCAAAGTCCTGTATCATCAGAAATGTAGTTTTATTCTGGGCACTCTAGCTAGGGTAAGAGGTTCAGTATTCCTCAGGCACTGAGAAAGCTGTGAAATAGTGCTTGTTGCTCAGAATAAAAGTGACTGATGGCTTTTGAATACCAAGACCAAGGCACAAATCTTGATCATTGTAAAAAAATTCAAATTGTAGCTTTGTGAAAACAACTTTTACTAAATATAATTTTTCAAATGAATTCTTAATATGTAAAAACTATATATAAAAGCTATATATTAACTGCACCTTTGTTTGTTTTTCTTTCAGAAAAAAAAAAAAAACCATTTCTTTGTTTGTAAAAATCTTTATTAATTCCTTCAAAAAATTTTAAATTTGCTAGGAAAATTTGTCTGGCACTTCTTCCAAAGAGAGAACCACCAAGCAGTTATTATCAAGGTACAAGAGTACTTGATAACATAATCAAAAATCTCCACAATTTATGCTTCTCTCTTTATTTAGGAAGATATAATGATAATATGCAGTAGGTAAGTAAATTACAGAAAATTGTCTGTTTAAATCTTCATACATATTTAAAAGATAGAGATTTCTTTACTGATAAGCCAAGCTCTGCATCAGTCTTTTTTTTCATGGTATTATTACAATCCTGCTGTTTCTGGAATGTTGTTAACCTTGTTCTTCCCAATTCCCTTAACAATGAACAAGGCTATGAATGCTTCCAGTTGTTATGCCATTCCTATCATATACAGGAGGGCATCTATAATTAACCCAAATAGATCAGATTATAATCTACTGTCACTTGGTTTAGTGGTTATTGAGAGAGACTTCAGCACCACTTTGTAGCTGAAGTTCACAATCCTGCAGGATGTTATTTTTTAAAAAACCCAACCTCTTGTTTCCTGTATGAATGTACTAAGGCCTCTTTCCTGATATTTTTTAGGTCAGCATAAATAGTGTCAAGAATAAATTTCCTCCCAATGATTTCCAAAGGAATAAGGAATGTTCATTGCACCCTAATTATTTTTATTTATTCTTAAATAATAGTCCAGCATATTAGTTTTTGAGTGTGCAAAAACATTTTTAAAAATTATGTTTCTTCTTCCATATTAAAATTCACCAGTATTGTCCATTTCCTTCTCCAAGATACACCAGACTGCTTTAAGGGGCAGTATCTGACCATTGCTTTAAAAAAAGTCTAAATTGTAGTATGACATATGCTGAAAAGATTATGAGTTCAATTTATAAATGACAAACATTAAATTTTTATGTCTTAACTGTGGCTAGGTGCAGCTGTATTCCCATAACATTTTTCTAGAGACTGCTTTTATTATGTACAAATATCTTCCTGGAGATCTAAAGAAGCAAAACTGTTGATTTGGCTGGAATTTGGAGGCATAGGCTAAACAATATTCAACTGCATTATCTTACATAAGAAGTATTTTGTCAATATTTTAATATCTATGTATGCTGCCTACAGAACTGCACCTGTTGGGGAAAAAAAAAAAAAAAAAAAAAGAAAGACAAACTATGAAAATAAAAATTCCTATTTATGAAAATAAAAATTCCTATTCAACAACATGTAATAAAAAACCCACAGCAAATAAAACAACTAGCTCACAGAAGAGATGAAAATTTTGTATAGCATGAAGAATGCAGTTCTCAAGAGTTAGTGCTACACAAACTTTTCAAAATTCTGAAGCATCAATTTTCTACACTTATAATATTAACATCATTTTTCTAAGCAAATAAAAGTTGTTATTGAAACATCTTTGTTTTATTAAGTGCCATTGTTTTCATAGCATTGTTGTTCTTAATAAGGTTACACAGTACTTGCATTGCAGCATTATATACTGGAACTGTGTGAAATTAATAAATTTTCTGAATGACCACAGAAAACAGTATTTCCTTTATGTAGGACATCTCATAGAAGCCTCAGAGAGGAAAAAATAGCATGGAAAAAAAATCCCTAGAAAATATGTTTAGTCTTGAATTTATGCTATCAGACATTTACATGAAAGAAATGAAACTAGGAAAAAAAAAATAAAGAAAAAATGTATTTTTAGGTGGGTGCTGAATAAATTTAGAAGAAATCCAACAATGCCTGCATTCTATATCAAGTTGCATAATTAGTCTGTCACTGAATTCTGCAGATATTAAAGACCTGCTGCAATATGGAGGTATTCTAACAACTTTGTCAGATTGTTCTTTCTATGTGTAAATTCTTTTAATGCATGAAATTAATTGAAGTATCTGAATCACCAATCAAAACCTAATCAACATTCTAATCAACAGTCAAGTACCTGACATGACAAATTGGGTTAATTGTCAGCTGCAAATCAAGAAAATTAAATTATTAATTAGAAAAATTTAATAAAGCCCTTTCCAGAAACATTATTAAAGGTTAAAAACAGACTGGACCTTTTAAAATAAGCAACTTGAGGTGTTGCTTGTGATCACTGCACAGAAGTACCTCGGAACAAACCATTTTAGAGTCATAGAAATGTCTGAAGAAAATATTTGGTTTTATCGCAGCTAGGAGAATCATGAGCAAATTGTGTTTTTATCAAATTTAAATAAAAAGATATATTTTAGTGCAATACTATTGTTAATATATTTGAATACTATACAGTCATCCTTCCTAATAATTTAGCCACCATATGATAGATATTAACCTGTGTATACATTTAATTCAATCAATAAATACAGATTTTATTGAATTCACTTAAAGAAAATGTTGTTATAATCACATTAGTGTTGCACAATTAACTACAGGTATTTTCTCAAAATAATCAATTACTATTACCTATATTTAGAATAAGTATAAGCTTCTAACACTTTGCCAATCACTTTTGTTGTCAAATTATGGCTATTAGACAGAATTTGAAGTTTTAGCATACATTTGCTGAATTACTGGAAGTTTTTTTTTAGTTTAAAGGCCAGTTGTTCATCTTCCACAGCTTTGCCACTTGTATGCTCTTATAATTCTGAAACAAGCTACCGAGAAAGGTGAATACCTAAACACCAAACTGACTCTGTAGGCAGACATGTAGATCAGACCACATTTTTGCACCACTCCTACGTTTTTTTAAAAGTAGGAATCCAGTCTTCACACCACTGAGATTTTGGCATCTGAATTCCTGTAATTATTTTATTTATTTATTTCTCTGACTATGCCAACAGCAGAACTTTGTCTAATAGGCTAGGAATGCTAAGCAGTTCATGCTTTACACAGTGGACTATTTTTGTTGTTAATTTTTTAACATTATAAGGCTTTAATTTAAATCAACATTAAAAGACTGATATGGGACAATATTAGGAACATTTTTGAGTCTGACCAGCTTGACAGTCTAGCCCACTATTCTGTTCCTGACACTGCAAGCAGTGAGATGAGTTTGGGAAAGTATGAGAGCTTGTCTGCATTCTCCAATTCTTTTTCTTGGTACTTACCTCTTCAAAACAAGCTGACTTGTGCCTGCTTTATCCTTCAAACCATTTTGAATTTATCAGTCTTTTATCTTAGCCTTGTTCAGAGTATGGCACAAATGTTCAGAGTATGGTTATCACCATTCACTTAGCCTAGAGTAGAGCTCCCACGCTTATTTACTCTAACCTATAATCTGTAAAAAATGTTGTTCTTAAAATAAAAACATTATGAAAAAGTTGAGAAAGGGAACTTGTGAAAATATGATTTGATTATTCCTCTTATTATTTCCTTGAAAACCTATTTGAATAAAATCACTCAGTAATAAGTATCCTAACATATGCAGTCCAATTATTCACTTAGTAATTTCCATGAATCATGCAGTTAGAATTGTTGTACAAAGACTAAACTTTCTCTTTATGTTATGTTTATCCCTTCCACAACCCTCTCTAAAGGTCGGTGGGTTCAGTCATCATTCAGGTCAATGCTTTCAGTCATTAGTATGCAGAGCTGTCCTCTGGGAGGAGTTAGGTGGTGAAGGCAGTGGTTTTTTTACCTCCCCATTTTTCTTTGGTTTTGTTACAAAATCTACTTGGACACTCTTTCTTTCCTCTTTTACTCACAAATTAATTAGTTGTTTGCCTACTAATTGATTTTATTAGACCACTGCCACATATAGTTGAGTCCTTCCACGGCAGAATCACCATCCAGTGGAAGCAAAATTATACATTGCTATGTAGTAGGAAATAAGATACTGTGGGATCAGTGTTCATTTGAAGGACACAACCCTCTTGAATTCTCCTGACCCTCTTTGAAAATGGTTGCAGTCACAGTTTAAAAAGATCCACAGTCAATACAACCCTTGACAAGACCTGGGGCGTGAATTGCTGTCATTCCAAAGGTAGTGGCTGCCAGTGATTAGTAGAAACATCAAAATTTTCTTGGCGAAGCAGTCTGGTGGTAATCTCCCTTTCTCATGGGTGCAAAGACCTGCTCAGTGTTGCCCACAGTTTAAATTATTTCATAAGAACTGTAGACAGCACTCCATGACCTTTTTAAAATGTGCAATTGTGTAGCATTAACAAAGACCACCTTTTCAGTAATATGATAGTAAGGATATTAGTCAAGAGAACAAAGGGAAGGCCTTTTTTTTTTTTTTTCTTTCCTTTTTAAATTCCAAATTCATTAACCAAAATTTCAGGGCTATTATCAGCACATAAGCAAATGTTCCTTTCTCCTAATGAGAGCAGCACTCCTTGAGTAAACTGTGAAAATCCTCATTTTCATTCTTTCCCAGTGTAAAATAAACAAATCCACTACTTTTCTCTCTAAGTCTGGAGTGGGCACTTATACGGCATGGAATAGAGGGAAAGAGAAGGCAAAGTCTGTGGTCTGTGGGAGCACCATAGACTAGATAAATGTGAAGCAAATGTAAACATAGAGATTGAAAGTAGATTCTATTTAAGACTTGAAAAACTACAGGTAGGGCAGGGAAATAGCCATGGTTTTGTTGGGCATTTTAATGGGCTGTAAGTGAAGTGTCTGAGGGCACCTAAATCTAGGCTAATAAGGGGGTTGGCTGAGTGGCAGAAGGTGGTGTGGACAGGGGGATGTTAGAGTTACATTATTATTAGAGTTACATTATGTGAAAGAATGCAGAAACAAAGCTGCCTGGCTGTTGGGATGCCATCACAGTTCTTGCAGCGTCCCAAACTGAAGAAAGAAGTTAAAAAATGCAAGAATCTTAAGAAGATGTGGGGCATCACTGAAGTTACTGTAGCAAACATTATGAACTGTGGATAAAGTGTGCTGTTTTAGGCTATATTGAGGCTGCTCCATATATACCTTTTGCTATTACTGGTCACTTGATTTGCTCAGCCTGAAGAAAAGGAGACTGAGTGGAGACCTCATTGCAGCTAAAACTTCCTCCTGAGGGGAAGAAGAGGGGCTGACACTGATCTCTTCTCTGTGCTGACCAGTGACAGGATCCAAGGGAATGGTGTAAAACTGTGTCAAAGGAGGTTTAGGTTGAATTTTGTCTCCCAGAGGGTGTTTGGGAACTGGAACAGGCTCTCCAGACAAGTGATCACAGCACCAGCCTTGACACTGTTCAAGAAGATTTTGGACAATGCTCTCAGGCACAAGGTCTAACTCTTGGGGATTGTCATGTCCAGGGCCAAGATTTGGACTTCGATGATACTTTCTAACTCAAGGTATTCTATGATTCTATTTTATTTTGCTTTTTCAGTGTGGAAGGTAATATCCCCATGTAATTGTTTATAGTAGATAACCCAATGTCACCTTCCTATGATTGCCATTTTGTAAATTTTCCACCCTTGAAAGCTCAGTCAATCAATCTGTTTTGCATCTCTCACATTTCCAGCAGAAAATGTGATGCATTTACATCAGGACTCATTCCTGTTACTTGTTTCCTTCTGTAGCATTATACTCTGTAATTTTGGCTGGAGCTACAAAAAATTATACATAGCCATGGTGCTTGCTTAAATTCATTGTTTTCTGCCTGATACAGTGTGAATGCTGTGAATTATCTTCTTGATAGCCTATCCAAGCTGTTGCTTTCATTCCACAAAGGTATCTTAATAATAAATTCTTAGATGCTGGACTCTCACCAGACTGATGAACCCAGGTTAGGGATCTATGCCATGCAGCCACACAGTGTCAAATATCCATAACAAAGAAAGAAAGAAATGTTCAGCCAACCATAAGATACTTCTGTGTTTCCAAGGAAGTGGGGAACACTGAATGCATTTCAAAGAGTGTGGAAGTATGGGATATTTTAGAGTTGCCTTTTCTGCTTTTCATCAACTCCTTTTTCTGATGCTGTTTATACTGGAGACAGGGGCAATGACCTGTTTGCTGTCCCAGAAATATAAGCTTGTGTTTCAGCAGTCCCTGATAGGGACTGCTGCCTTTTCTAATGCTGGGTGCCCTTATGTGTCATATATGTTAGTCCTGTTCTTTAGGGAAAATCAGTGACTTCCTGGAAATTTTATAGATGGAATACCTACATTTGCAATGAAAGGATAACCTCCATGAAGAACCAAGGGAGATATGCGTACCAGTATTTCTAATGCTTTGACCCTTTCAATATCATGAAAGTAGTCTCATATAATGAGACTACCATGAAGCTGAAGCTTGTATGCCTGACATTTGTAATGTTTTCCATTATGTGAATGGAAGAACAAAATGTCCTTGGGTAAATGAATCTCTGTTAAAAATAGCCACCTACAGTGGGAGATAAGTGTCACTTGGACACCTGCTTTAAATGAATGAGCTTCAATTTCAAGTGCCCTAATCACTAGATGAAAATCAAGGTCTCTTTTTCTGTGATTTAATATGAAGACTCCTACTTGTATGTTCAGTGGCTCAGGTTCCAAAGAACAGGTGATGAGCAAAGACAATCAGAATACATCACTGCTTGGTGATTAAATCATCCTCTTCAAATGAGAGGAGTGCAAATTCAGTCTTTTGCAAGCAGTGGGAGAACTAGAACGAATGCCTAGGGATGGCAGTTTTATGAACGTCAGTGCTTACAAAATTATGCCACGCTGGAAAACAGGGGGACTAAGATGTCAGTAGAATGGACCCTACAGAGATAAAGCATTAGAAAGGTTTATATAGTTTGAAGCACTTCTTGAACTGGATGCTTAAAGTAATTTAATGTTGTTCTTTTAATATATAGGTAATATCAGTATAGCTAACCATACTTATAATAGCTTTTAAAGTGCTTATTATGATGTCAATTCTTCCTGAAGAAATGTTCTTATGAAAAGAAAAAGTCACCAGGAAATTGTCGCTATGAAAACCTTGTTTGGTACAGTTGGAAAATCATTCAGCATGTTTCAGACTCTTGTTTACACATTAAAATAGCTTGCATTTCCTAGTATTTGAAAAGAACTCTGCTTGTAATTCATAAAAAATAGCTTTTTTAATGGTATTATAATTGCAGAAGAAATCACAGCACATGAAAAATTCAAAAGAACTATTTAGAAAATCAAGAACATAGGGTTTCAAACTTCTTGTAGTGCTTTTCTTTCTACAAGAAATAATTTTACTAGTGCTGTGAAGAAGTAAACGTCTTTAATAGAGAAAAAAGGCAAGAAAACAGAAATCCCCATGAGTCCCTCCAAAAGGAAATAATTTAATTCTTTCAATGCTTAATTGCCCACTAATGGTGTGCATCTTGCTTAGGTGTATTATATCTATATGTTTAACTCTGAGCTTAGCAGGTCTCCTATATGGTCTCCTATACTGCTAGGGAAAAATGAAACTTGTCAGAATACTATTTGAGAAATAAAAGAAAAATATTCATCTATTCAAAACATGGTAAAGAAAAGATTTTCTTATAATATAGAATATTCATGTATGTGTGTCTGTCTGTATGTGTAAAATCTCTGTGGCTTCAAATAAGCTTTAAATTGGGCAGCTGTACAACAATAGAAAGCTAACTCCATATTAATCCATGTGTATTTTTTAAAACAAAGGGAATGTTTCAGTCTGTGGAGGTCGATATATAAGAACTAAATACTCATCTGGTGTAAAATGATGAAGCACCGTTGATTTCCTGCATATTATAAATTTCCAAAATGGTTTAGAATCTTTTATTCTTGTTGAGTTATTGAATATTCTTTCATTCAAATTCACTGGAACATAGCAAAGACATTAAACTGTTAGAGAGCACCCAAAGGAAGGCACAAGAATGGTGAAGGGCCTGGAGGGGAAGCTGTATGAGGAGCAGCTGAGGTCACTTGGTCTGTTTAACCTGGAAAAAAGGAGACTGAGGACAGCCCTCACTGCAGTCACAACTTCCTCATGAGGAGAAAGAGAGGGACAGACACTGATCTCTGCTCTGTGGTGACAGTGACAGAACCCAAGGGAATAGCTTGAAATTGTGTCAGGGGAGGTTTAGGTTGGATATTAGAAAAAGGTTCTTCACCCAGAGGGTGCCTGGGCACTGAAATGTGCTCCCCAGGGAAGTGGTCACACACAGAACCAGCTTGACAGAGTTCAACAAGATTAATCTAAAGCATTTTTCTTGACTAGGCATGTAAAGTATTTAGAACAAAGATAACAAAAAAAAAAAAGCATTTCTGATTTTAAAATACAAATTAAAAAATACAAAATGTGTCCTAATGTGGTTGTTTCAAAGTACAATTTTGCAAAACATTTCTTTTACAAAAATTGCTAATCTTGGCAAAACTGGGTCATTGCCTTGTTTCCTCTAACTCTGAAATCTGTCATTTCACCAACACATGACTGAGGGAACTGAGCCTAAAAATTATATTAAGGAGTAAAGTTGCTTTTAGGTAAATTGTGAGCAGCTGGTTTCACTGAATAAATGTCAATGTTCATAATTCTGAAAATTAGTAGCTTGGAATAAAGCCACTTGATCTGTGCCCTTCAGGCAAGGTACTTCTCATAAACCACTATATTCCTTTAAAAGAGAAGAAATAAATTTTCTTGAAAACATGGTGCTTACTCCTATGCACCAATAAAATCTACTAATTCTCTAAATCTACCCTATTCCACTAAAAACTTCTCAGACCCTTCAAAAAGACAACTTTTGTGTGGTTTTGTTTTGTTTTTTTCTCCACCTGGACATACAAATTGTATCTATACAAGAAACCTTTAATTTGTAAAGAAATTCCTGACACACAAACTGATTTATTTTACCTGGAAAAAAAAATAAATCAAGAAGAAAAAGTATTATCAATTAAATTTTTATCTCTACATATAAAAGGTCCTAGCTACATTATGGCATTGTGAGTTGAAATAACAACAGATGTAAAATTCTGTAGTGCTTTAGAGCTGATAAAAAAATCTTATTCAAAGGTATGATATTTATGTGAATTTAGAGTTTTCAACAAAGTTGAAGTTTTTTGTTACTGTTTTGTTCTTCAGAAACCTTGCCCTGTTAAGATAAATTCAATAATTTTTTAATCATCATAATAATTTTTAGATTTTAGAAAAAAAAAAAAAAAAGTAAATAAAAATGGGAAAAAAAGTAGTTTCTAGAAGAGTATTTTCATTTTCCTGATTTATCAAAAGGAAAATAATTAAAATTATGCATTTCATGTGTTTGGTTGTTTGCTTGTTTGTTTTTGTTCTTTTTTTACCTAAACCTTTAAACTGTAATAAATTATTGATAATAAATTATTCTTTATTTTGATGATTGTAGAATCTGATTAAGCCCTTCACCTTAAATTTAAAAAAAGGTGTCACCACACTACAAACAGGTTATATAAGCCTCTCCTTGGTGGTCTCAGAGCCTCATATGTATGTTTCCCATACATGTCAGAATTGTTGTCAGAATGGTTTTGGGTGTTTTGATTCCATTAGCATTGGTGAGCTTTTTCAGCTACATTGACTATACTTCATTGGTACTAATCAGACAAGTACTGGCACAAACTGCATCATGATGCATATGAGCTGAAATAAGAACCAGGTGGAAGCAAACAGCAGACAGAGCAGGCACATATCTTGTGTTAATGTTTACTCATTCATATATCCCATTCTTCAACAGCATCAGGCAGATATGAAGATAGAAGATTCTGAAATGGAGATGGACTCAGTGAGAAGCAGCTAAGGGATGCAGGAATTCATGGAGTGATTTTTGGGCTCTCCTTCCCAAAGGGTGCTGCTGCTGCTGCTCATACAGGTAGCTAAGAGACGTGTTTATTCCTAGAAGCTCTAGAAGTTTCTAACAGCCCCTGGGAACTAATCCTTCTGAAAAGGTGCTTACATCTGCCATCTTCAGCCATATTAAAATCCTTAATTTAGAGTTGGGAATTGTCAAGTACCTCTTCAGCTGGCACCAGGGAAAGCATAGCCAGCTGGGAGCACAGCAAACAGAGGCAGCAATTTGTGCAGCAGTTGAGGTGGATGGTTTCCAAAAACTCTTGAATGTGATGCTCAGTGCTGTCAGTGATGTGCCACAGGGCATGGATCCCAGCAGCAGCGGAAGCAGCTACCCCAGCACATCAGACACCTCTTGAGCTCCCATTAAATTCTGCAAGGAGGACACAGCCATCCAGCACAGAGCATGGAGTGTTTGGTGCCTTTCTGTGAGCCTTGGGCAGGCAGAGGTGGGGGCATTGCTAAAGGGATGTCTGTGCAGGCTGGGAGGTCAGTCAGAAAGTTAAGCTCTGCAGTAGGAGGTGAGCAGAAATCTGCACAAGTTATTTTTAGTATGTGGCAGTTTTAGATAGAGATGGTCAAATTTTATATCAGGCTTAATGTTACGTTATTACAAGGGCAGGTGGAATAAAAGTAAGAAAAACCTCAAGTTATTCATTGGTCAGATTTAGTACTTTTTTATTCCATAAAACTTTTAATCCAAATATCAAAGTGTGGCTGAAATGCCTTTTCTCTGTATTTGTTTTCAATTTCTTTGGACATAACTATCAGATGACTTCAAAATTGTAAATTGGTTCATGCAACCTTATCTTTGTTTTTGTTCTATACCTATGAGTTACGGTAATAATAGATACATCATCTGCTAGAAGCCTAAAAAAAAATACATAAGAAAACCCCAACACAAAACCCCAAGCAACAAACCAAAAAAACCCAACAAAAAATACAAAAAAACCAAAAAACTCCCCCAAAACCCAAACAAACCACCAAAAATAAACAAACACCAAAACAAAACAAAATCCCAAAAACAAAGAAAAAAACCCCAAACCAACATGGAAACACTTCCTCCAGTTTTCCTAGAAATAAAAAAGGCTTCTGCTGTGACAATTGGTATCTATATTTTTGTGTGTAGAACCTCTACTAGGATATAAACTTACATGAAAATTTCCTTGCATCTGTTTTAGCTCTTGTCTGAAGGACAAAAAAAAAAAAGTAAAAATAAAAGAAGAAACAAAATTTTACCCCCTTACATGAAATAAAGATTTCACCATCTTTACTAACATAACATATGAAACAGCATCTGCTAAAATTAACTAAGCATAGATAGAGAAATCAACAAATCTAGACAACTCACGCCCAAGACTCTCAAGGGAAGTGGCAAATTACTGTGATAGTAACACAATTGGTTTTACCATCTAAGCCATAAATTTCTTGTGATGAACGGAATAGTTGAGTTATATCCAAACCACTAATTTTATTTTTTAATAACTGAGAAGGAAATTGGAGACTTTTTAAAGCCTCAGAGGACTAAAAGCAGTAGCAAAATTTCAGTACAATGAAAAAAAAGTACAGGGAACCTTTTCTGTTTAGGCAGCTGTTTATCTTTGATAAAATAACTGATTTTTGGCTATCAAAGAAGAATCAGAAATAAAGTTTATAGCAAAAAATCGGACAATATATTTTGAAACCCTTGTTTCCAGATGGGGAGGGTTTGATACTAGCAGATTCCTTCTAACCATGGAGTATATAATTTTATAAATGTTCTTTTTATTCCTGCTCTGTTTATTGCCCTTGGCTTATTAATAATATGCCATAATCACAGCATATATGATTTGGGACCAAAGGGATTATAATACTTGAGGACAATCTCTTAGACCCAGAAAGACAGAAAGAATTGGTTAGTGCAATGATTTTTTCTTTTTTTCCCCCAGTACAAAACATGTATTATGTAATGTAAAGGGGGAAAAAATAAACAAAAAAAAAAAAAAAAAAAAAAAAAGCTGAATTCATTTAATTAATTGCTTGAGAAATTGTTGTCTTGGTAAAACACTGAAATACAGAAAAGAAATAAAAGGAATCTTAGCAGTCATCTATTAAAAAAAAATGATAGGGCTAAATGAAGAAAGTCCAGGTAAGTCTCTGAATTCTCTGAAGGAAGTCTCTGGCCACGCATTGCATCTCCGTGGAGGATCAATTCACAGTATGTGGACTTGCTTACCTCTAATAAGTTGAATTTAACCAGCTTCTGGACCATATGTTGTGAATTAATTATTTCTATGATTTTTTGTTGTTTTGGACCAGAATCTGGTGCAAAAGAGAATCCATTGCTTGATTATCAGAGAGCTTTTTTTAATATGTTGCTGAATACATGGCATATTGCATGATGACCTGTAAATGTTTCTGAATATGCAAAACCTGCCATCCTTAGGATTTTAAAGAACATTGGAAGAAGTTGTCGTGCAGCAGTTTTGACTTGGTTATTAACATGATTTTTCTTTATTAGATTATTTAAATATCAGGAATAAAACAACTTCTTGATTTCAGACATATGCTATGGATATTTTTTTTTTTTTTTTTTTTTTGGTTAAAATAAGATTTAGAATGCAAAGAATGCCTCATTTGTCATCCTAAGGCTTCATCCTTCTATACTGCAGTTTTATTATGGGAACATACACTGTTGATTCTATACAAGACAGCTACATGCTACCTCTAGGTACTGATCAAGGAAAAAAAAAAAAAAAAAGAAAAAGCCAAACTAAAATTGAAAGACATTCCATCCACCACACAATACAGATATGCTGAAGCTTAAACCACTCAGACGATGGTCTTGTTGTTAGAGAAGTGCTTTGTTTTGCAAATCACATTAACAGAAAGGGCTGCGCCAGGCTGGCCTAGACATATCCATGCAGAGTAGGACCAGCAATCTTTGTCCTGGGACCTTGCAGGGTCAGTAGGAAGCCTGTGGCCTTCTTGTGAGCAATGGCAATTACAAGATACAGAGCTACAAGTGCAGAATTCTTTCAGTCTTCAAAAGCAAATGTAGTTCTCCAAATGAAACCATAAATGCAGTGAATAAAGACATTCTTTTAAACTCATCCCATGTGGTTTCCCATGTAGTTTTTCTATGAATAATATTATTACTGTAGACTTTAGGACAGTTTTGCAGTTATCTTTGACTTCCAGGTAATTTAGATGTATTTTTCATCTAATCAGTTTATCCACATCTTAACTTCCTGTAGTTATCTATTCTCACCGAAATAGAAAATGCATAGTTGACTTAATTGAATAATAATTTTTAACTTTTTAATTTTTTTTTTCTAATTTTTCAAAATAATTTTGAATTCCAATTTCTGTCTCTCTTATTTCCTTCATGTGGCGTACAGGTAGTTACTGAAGACTGAAATGCAGACATTTTATTCACTTAGAAAGTTATGTGAATGAGGTGAAATGACCTGTGTCATACTGGAGGCCTGATCAGATGATTTAAAAGCCCTTCAGGCTTTAAAATCAAGGAAATCTCTATAAAATATATGAGGTTTCAAAGATATTTCACTATGGTAAATCATTGCCAAAGTAGCTTGCATTAGGATAATAAGTAAATAATGATCGCTTAAAACCTTAACTCTAAATTTCCTTATTTATCACCAGATATTTTGGTTTAGTGGTATTTATGTAAAGATATATATATATAACAGTTTATGCTATGTCTTATCTTACAATTGCAATAGTTTTCAGAGTTATAAATTTGCTCTTGAAGTTCTTATACATCTGCAGGATGTTATTCAATACATAGTCCAGCCCCCAACAGTGCATTTTATAATAGTGTATTAAAATGGGAAAAAATACATTGAAATTCTTTCTTTATAAGGCATTGCTACAGGAGTAAATTTCAAGTTATTAGGATTGATAGTTGTTATATATGTAATAACTGCAATAAAGAAGTCTTGCTGGCAAATAGGAGATATTACTGCGAGATATTAGAGAATTCTTCCTATGCTGCTTAACACTGGAACCACATACATTTAGAAATGCCTCTGCATTTGATTCAAGAGTTGGGAAAAAAAAAACTAAACAAAAAGACCACAACCACACAGGTCATTCCATCTCCTCTGCTATATTCCTACACCTATCATTCAGGTAATCTTGACCTCATTTTTTTCCTGTGTTTGACGTCATAAAAAGTTAATTAAAATCACAACCACAGACCATTAAAAAAGATATAGACAGGAAAAGCTTATGGCTTAGAATACCAAATACAAGCTTCTTCTACAAGGTCATGAAGACTGAATACTCAGAAAAGTATCTGAAAATTAAATATGAGAAATCAAAAAAGTTTAGACACAATTCACAGTGAGGAAACCAAACAATGACTTATAGACATAAAGAATATAGTATAAAGAAATATTTTAGAATCCAATTTTACATTTAGCTAAAATAATAAATAAGAGCCGTTCAAATCACTTAATTTATGAGAAAGTGCTTAAACTTAGAGGAAACCTTGAAAAAAAGCATTGGGAAATACCACTGAAAAAGAAAATGCCTCTAAGACAGCAGTTTGGGGTTTTTTTTGCTTTCTCTCCTTCTACCTGTCTTTTAAAACATATATTTTTTAAAAATCTTAGAACTGTTGGAAGGGACCATCTGGTCTATCCCATTTTTTTTTTTTTTTAAGTGAGCCTAGACAAGATTATTTAACACTCTGTTTTGAAAATCTTCAGAGGTGAGGACTCTACCTAATCACTGAGGGTTTTTTTCAGTGCAAAAAATTTCTTTCTTAGATGAAGATGAAATGTTTCCCTGTGCAACTCATATCCATTTCATATTACCTTCTCCATGCTGCCTCTTATGAAGAGAGAACGCTCATTCTCTTTGTAGCCACCCTATTTAGAATTGTCTTGGATTACTCATAAAGAAAATGGCAACTTAAGCCAGCAGTTTGAGTGTAAAAAGTGTTATGCTCTGTCTGTCTACAGAAATATTCCGCTGTGCCTTTTCTTCAATTTGCATCCTCCATCAATTAGGAATAATTTATTAAAATATGTTGTATGTACATGGAGTTATATAATGGTTTGGGTTGGAAAGAACCTTAAAGATCCTCTCATTGCAACCCCGACTGCTGTGGGCAGGGAACCTTTCATTAGACCAGGCTGCTCAGAGCTCATCCAACCTGGTCTGGAAAAGCTCCAGGGATGAGGAGTCCACAATTCTTTCAATAACCTAAACCTACTCTCAGTTTAAGGCTGTTCTCCTTGTCCTGTCACTACATGCCTTTGTTAAAGCAGTAACCATTCCTCCAACTCCAGCTCTCTTGTAAGACCCCTTTAAGTGGTGAAAGGCTGCTGTAAAGTTGCCCTTACGGTACAGTACCTGGCAAGGAGTTCAGATGATATTTAAACCAACAGATTTAATATCAAGATTCTAAGTAGACTAAGAAGTACATAAACACTACAAGAACTTAACTATTTTCATGGCATGTTTTCTGCTTCAGGCAATATCATCTATGAGTTATCAGAAACAAAATTTACTTAATTTAGTTTCACATCCTCATGATCAAAGACAAGGAAGTCTCAAAAGTGCTGTGGCACACAAAAGTGCCACAGTCACTGAAGTGAATGTGGTTGTAGCCATGTTTCCTCTGCTGCCAAAAGCTATGTTGCAGATGTTGCTGCCACTACTTTGTATATCAATAGAGCAAAAATAATGCCTGGAGATATTTTGCTCTCTGTAAGAATTATGTGCAAGCAGGGCTGAGATGGTAGGATGTAAACTAAATTATAATTTATCTTGTTTTATGTGTTCAAAAATATAAGAAAGCCAAATGAGCTAAATGCTGAACTAATTTACAATTACCTCTCAGTGGGTACTGAATGTGGTCCGTAGTGCATAAACACTGGATAAAATGACAGAACACAAATTAATAAATAGTGCACTGCTTAAAGCATCAGAAAATAGTCCCTCCTAAAGACTAATTACAAATTAAAAGATGCCTATCAAATTAAGCATGCTTCAGGCAAGCAGAAATGGAATAGATTATATAAAAAAAAAACCTAATACTACATCTTCTTCTCACTTTTTCATTTTAAAGCACTAATTACAATTTTTTCTGAAGATATGACAGCAAATCTGTTCCTGTTTTATTATCCCTCTGCACCAGGGAGAAGATAGAGCATATCAGTACTTGCCTACAGAGCAGAAAATGTTTCTTTTGAATAGTCTCTTGTAGCATTAATTTTGTGACATATACAAGTTGGTTTTGAATTGTTTTTAATGGAGTTTTCTTCTAAAACTATTGAAAAATAGAGCTGAAATGTCCTGTTATTGCCATATCTCAGGAACTCTAGTGCTAGCCTCTTTCAAAGAAATTTTCATCTACAGCATGCTGTCCCCTTTGTAAAAAATCTCCTTTGGAAATTAAGAAAATACTTTACCAGCATTTTTTTTCCTAGTGTCTAATGTCTTGGTGAAAATTAGTAATTTTTTTCTAAATAAACAGGAAGTTTGCTATTTTAATCTTTTTAACAATCTATATTGTTAAGATTGGGATCAGTCTTTCCCTCTCAAGGCTAAAAACAAAATACAATTTCTTTTCAGTCTTTGGTAATTCTGATGGTTCTCTGGGATCCTGCATTTGACCCACAATGATAATGAAATGTAAAGCAGAAAACAGAATTCCATATTCCCCCCACAGACTTACCAAGCTGAGCAAGTGAATGGATTATTGTCTTTGATCTTTGTCTTGCAGCACGGTCTTTCCTTTTATTTTTTTAAATTATATTACAAATCTTTAATTAGTATTTTTCTAAAGAATGTTTTGAAATAGCAGTTATTCCTTACCATATTTTTGAAAAATCTTTAGTCTGTCTCGAATATTAATTTGAATGTTGGACACTATTTAATCCTCTAAACTTTTTATTGGCTGTTACTTTTCTCTTTAATAATTTCAATTCCCTGAGTACTTAAAAATAACAATGGCTTTAAAAGTCACCTAAATATGTAGATGGAGCAGAATTCAAGCAGAGAACCGTGAACTACCTGATATTCACTGTCACTTAAAACTCATCTTCCTCACCTCCTTGCATCTTCCTCCCCATCATGAGGTTCACCAGCCTTTTGGAAAAATGCATTTCTGCCAATGTGTCAGGTGAATTATGCTTTTTTTTCTAGAAGCATTCAATTTTGAGAAGGGGTTGCATTGTCATAGATTTCAAATCCATATTGTCAAAACAAGCTTGTAATCAGTTTTCAGCTCATAAGATGCAACTTTGCCTCCTCAAGCCCCTCCTCTTACTAGCAGGATCAAAGAGAAAACCACTTGGGAACCCATGCTGCAAAATCACACTCCTAGAAACAGGTTTGCTTGATACTTTCAGAAATTTTCTTTTAAAGATCCACCTATGTTTTCAAAAATTCACCTCTATTTCAAACATTTTATGCCATTGAGGTGGCTGTATTAAAACTGCCCTGAGAAACACATTTCCCATTTCCCACAGACTGTCCAAGGCATCACTTGAGAGAAGGAAGGCAGAAATGAATAAATAGAAGAATGATTTGACAGGTACTAAAAACAGAAGCAGCAAGTTTCACATTAAGAATTAACTTAGAAATATTTTCAATGTTCAGTTTCTGCAAAGAGTGTGTCTTCCTTGCTAGAGCTGTACAAATGAAAAAGCTTTCCTTGGCACAAAAGGAGCAATAGCTGGGTAGATACATTTTCACATTCTGCGTGCTGCAATATCTGCAAGAACAAGACAGTGAAATATTATTTTAGGCAGCAAATGTGAACCATTCCTCAGTAACCCCCCATTAAAATCAGCTTTTTTTTTTTTCCCAGAAGACAGACAGTTCAATCAACCATTGCAGCTTAAACACAATCCACATTATGTCTCTACCTATGTAAGACAAATGTGGAGAAAGTGCTAAGGGCAGTAAGCATCTGTTATAAAAATGAGCTATATAAGCACACACATGTCATGCCATCAGCCAGAGAAAGAAAATATTTGAAGTAACTGTCGCTCCTTTAGGGACAATAGGGCTGATTATCTACTACCTGAAAACTTAGAGAAACGTTACTGACAATGAAAGATGGTTCTGTTTAGATGGGATAGCATTTTACTGTTGTTCAATGGGTAGCAAAGAGGCAAAGAAAAATATATAAAGGCGTATTATTGAGAAGATACTTCAAAGAAGAAACCAAAAAATGTTTAATCTTCACACAGAGTTGACCCCTAATTTTCTGTTATCTTATTTCTGGTCTGTGTTATACCTTACTCCTCCCAAAAGATTGACACTGCGATATCAGGACTAAATCTGTAAAAGCAATCTGTCCTACTGAGCAGGTTTCATTTTCACAGTTAAATGTGGAATCTGTCTAATTTTAGACATTCAGGTGCTGGAATGTGCTCGCAGTTCTTGTAATCAGTGGGAAGAGATAGGTATTGTTAATGCCATTCACGAGGTAACATCATAGACTTGATGAGTTAAAAAAAAAAGGATCCCCAAAGTTTCAGCCTTTTTCCCCACTGACTGAAGAGGAAATGTAGAGAACCAGCACTGTTTAAGCCATGGGCTTTTAGCTAAATGTGGTTAAATTTCTCTCACTGTAAATGGCCAACTCTCTTTTGCATCCACTGAAACGTAAGTGCAAAAGGACTTTGGATGTGAATGTGTGAATGGCTCCTAGCAACAGAGGATGCACAAAACCCTAATCCTTAGATCTTGATTTTCTATTTGATCAAATCCAGGATTTAAAACCTGCCCAGACTTATTGCTTTTCCTTTTTCTAAACTGCACTAATCTATGTAAATGTGTTATGTTTCCATTGGCACTTAAAAGCTCTAACAACAGCAGAAATATATTTTGGGGTACCATAAAGGATAGGATTTTTTTCACATACATATGTTTTCATGCCAACTGGAATGTAAATTTCTTTAAGGGTGAAGGGCATTGTGACCTAAATGAAAATCTCCCTCAAACTGTCCCTTTCCTTAAATTCAAAAGATGGCTATTCTTGGTTTCAGGTTTCCTTAATATGAATGTTTATTCATGGTAACAGGACCAATCCATAAAATATGAATTGCTCTTAAATCACAAAATTATTAACCACTTTAGAAGAAACATGGCTGTCCCATACTTTAAATGATGTACACCTATAAAGAACAAGTGCTTTCCAAGTTATTGAATGGAAAATTAACCCTTAAAATGCTGGGCAGGGTCACCAACATATGGAAAATGACACAGTTTCATAAAAAAAAAAAAAAACTAGGAGCAACAGTATTTCAATCTGAAGCTGTGATGTCAGTTCCAATTTATCCCCACCACATGGATGTATCATGTAGAGCTAGTATAATTACACATGTTCTTGTTGAGTTCTGCTGCAGTTTTGTGTACAGAACACTACATAAAATGCAAGATTCTTCAATACTCTGTTAGTAGGGAACCTTCTAACCCCCCTCCAAATTTAAGGTTCTAAATTCTATTAAGAATTCTTTATCTTATAATTTCCAAATTCTATTAGGAATTGTATTTCTTATAAGGATATTAATATTGCCTCACTGCAATGCTTTGCTCAGACTAGGTGTAGATGCTATCAAGTAATTTTATTTTTTGGTAATCTGTTCTCTTAAATTCAGAGTATGAGGAACTAAAATGAAGGGCATTACACTGCAAGTGGCATACCTCCAATCTGGACCAACAGAGATCTGCTGACACAATGCCAGTAGCCAAAAAGTGATATAAGTTTAGCTGAAATGCAGGTTGACATATATTTTATATTTTGACAAAGTATTATATCTACCTTTACCAGCTGTTTTATCCTGGTCATGTTACTAAGAGAAAGCTGTGATGGGACCCCTGCATTTTTCATTCATACTTGATATCCTTTTACATTTTTTCTTCTCCTATAATCTTTGTATTTCATAGTTTTTTGCCTTAATGATTTTTGCTTCATACATGCTTACAGTATTATATTTTTCATTTTGCACATGTACAGTTTTTACTTGTTTAAAATGTCATGTTATCAATAGATGTGCCACATCTTTTCTGGTTTGCCATAGCTCAGAGATTGTTGTAGACAGGTTTGAAGAAAGTAGATATATAGCTAAAGATGACAAATTATTCTCTATAACCAGTCTGGATCCAAAAGTATAAGACAGGAAAAATCCATGGAAAAAGATACCTAAAAACCAAGGGAATTTATTAGTACTTTTAGGTGTCGCACAGTGTCAAGCTGTAGCAGCCAGAAATTTTTTTGTGCTATAATTTTCAAGTACATGGCTCCAGCTTATAAAAATTACTGGATGAAACTGCTACATATATTTAGATATACCTCAGTTATTGTGTGAGATTTTCAAATCTGAAGAGAAACATTCTTGTTTTATCTGATTCGTTCATATGTATTTTATATGAAAAAGGTTGCAATTTCTGTCATGCTCATATCATATACATGTTTTCTGTTGCATTTTCTGGTCTCCTAGTAACTTTATACTCATGTAATTTTAGTTCCATCAGTGAATTGTCCTCTGATGGTAAGAACCCACACTGACAGACTGACAGAATTGCAGAGAGAAAGTATCATTATGGCTATTTAGACTGGCCTGCTACTCAGTACAGGCTGTAGATTTGCACACAATAGCCTATTTATTGACCTCTTTATTTGTGTTTCAGATATGGCATATTTAAGAAAAATTCCAGTCCTGATTTGAAGAGTCAAGAAGTCATTACAGATTGCTGCTAACAATACCCATACAAACCAACAATCTCTTCTCCTTAAAGCTCCTCTGTTATTTTTTGTTTTATTGCCTACACAACATACAAACAAATTTATAAAATTTTTGTCATAAGTTGTTTTGGGTTTTTGGGGTTTTTTTTTTTTTTTTTTTTGTTTTTGTTTTTTTGTTTTTGTTTTTTTCAAGAAAAAAATATGCAGGCAATTCTAAGAAACAACAAAAAAAAAAGGGTTTTTGCAGTTTCCCACATAGTTAGACTGGAAGCTGATGGTCACTTGGGAAGCATGTAAAATTGAAACAAATGACAGAGAGAGAAATTAAGTCCATATTCAAAGGCAAAGTACTAAATCCTTATAAAGGAGTGCTGGGAATTACACTGTTACTGCTATTCATACATGCAGCCATGTATATATGTTAGATTTTTGTGACATTAAAGTCTCAGAGACTGTGATGATGACTGGACTCTCATTTAATTTCTAATAAGTTAAATTAACTTTCCTCAAGTCAAGTCTGTTTTGTCCATGATGACAATTGGTGAGTGAGCTCTACCTGTGCTTATCTCAACCCATAAGCCCTTCATTATATTTATTTCTACCTAGTCTAGCTGAAGAGGGGGGTGATAGAATGGCCTTGGTGGGAATCTGGTGTCCAGCCAAGGTCAACCCACCACAACATCTCCTCCAAGATACAGGTTTGGCAGTGCCAAACAGTTGGACAAGTTTTGCAACAGACAGTTGTGTATTAATCCATGTCACTATTCATAGCACACGCGGGATTTTGGCAGACTGTATTTTACTAACTTTTATTAGATTTACATATTAAAATAGTTTCATGTGTGTGCAATGGTGTGTTAATTCTTCATTGTTAGCTTAGGAAAGACATTTGGTGCTGCAGGTAAAATCTGGTCATTTTGAGAGCCTTAAACAGAGCATCAATTCTTGTAATTTTATAGAAACATTGTATTTATTTATTTTATATTTATTTATTTATTGCCTATTCTATATTTATGTTCATTATATATATTTATGTTTATTATTCTATATTTATTTCATAAAGTACCTTTTCTGCAAATACCTATTAAGATGTGAATAATAACAAAACAATTATATAGAGAGGGAAAAAATCTTTCATAGTGCATATTTTTATGAAAGAGCATATTATTGTCTTGCTGAGCTATAGTTGTCGCCACAGTTCTGCTCTTGACAAAAATGCTTATAGTAATATTCCTAGTGGATTATTTGCTATGATGACCCATTTTCACATTTTTCCCATCCTTTTTTTGTGTCTGACAAACTGAAAATTTGTGAAAAATACACTGAAGGACAAGTACAATCTAGGACTTATAACATGGAACTGTAAAAGCTGAAGTATCTGTTAATTTTTTGTGATGATATTTGGATGTTTTCTCCTAATATTCCTGTTGATATCTTATGCACAAACTTAGGATAATAATATTTATAATTTTCATGGATTGCTATCAAACTGTAATTTGCCCACAGAGTTATGCGTTTTGAGAAAGACGAAGCTGGTGGGGTATGAAACTTTGTTTAATGTTGTGTGTTAATTTTATAAATTATAGTTCAGCAGTTTGCAGTTCGGTAAACTTGACTTTAAAAAAAACTCTGACAAAAAACTACTCACCAAAACCTTAGTTAATTTGAAATAACAAACTTGAGGTGTTACTTCCTAGATAGGATCTTTTTAATTGTAGAAATCACCATTATAAATTGGTTTTCTCTCTGTAATGGGTACAAAAACTATGCACTCTAAAATGTAAATGGGCTTCTAAACAAAAATGTTGCTTAGGCTGCTGTGACTTTTAGAATGAATGTTCCACAGTGATATTTGATCAACTGTCCACTCCTTCATATCTCAGAGGGAGAACTGATTTGTTATTTGAGTTAGTAGAGCACTAACAGACTAATTCCTTCAAAAGATTAGAGTAATTGAATTTTGAATTTTATCGTCATCTTCAAAGACATATGGTGTCATTCAGACACAGTTTTTCTGCCTCTAATTTATCTACAGATATCCAGTAAATGCCTTGACTTTGCTCTGAGGAGATCCAGGTATCATCACATTTATTTACTTACTGTATCTTTACATATTTCACCCAAATTCAAGTCAGTTCATTTTCGTTGATGCCCATGATATTTTTGAGAAGCTATTGATGATGTGTTCTTAAATTCAGATGGTGATGTTTTAATAAATCATTATAATATTTCAAGAAAGTTTTAAATTTACATTTACACTTGGATGTATTTATATAAATCATACGCCACAGAATTCAATTACCTCACAAGTCATTTATGACAGTGATTATGGGTTCCCATGAAAAGGAAAATTTTGGACAAATTGACTAATTGACAAAAGCTCTTTTGCTGATATGTACCAGGGAGATTCAAAGAATAAAAGCAGCTACGGAGCTTCCCTTTGCTGTGTGTTGCCCATGAAAAAATGAAAGCGCCACAACACAGAACAACTTTGCTCATGACCATTCCTGTAACCTTTGCTAAGGAGCAAAACTTTTCCCTGATTTTTATTTATATTTATATCCTTTTTCTTTCAGTATAACTACTTGAGTGTGCATTATTATTACCATGTGCTCAATTTATGTCTGAGGCGTCCAGAGACAATGGTTCCACAAATCAAGCTTAAGCAGGCTCCGTCTCTGGCTGCTGTTCTACTCCAATACATTCCAAGTGATTAACACCACCTGTGGCACTCCTAATTCACAGCAGCAGACAATTATATCCCTTGGATACCCATTACGGGTAATTATTCCCATGACAGACTATTAGATATGGGCTGTGAACGTTTCAGCTGTAAAGTTTTTTGCAATTTTATTTCAATTCTGATATTACCATTGAGAGGTATATTTGGGGAACAAATCAGTGTTACATTAAGGCATGCTTGCAACAAGCAGAAGATTCATTTTTATTGCTGGAGTTGTGGTCAGATTTATTATTTAAATATGTGATTAAGGGAGATTTTACATGTTTGCCATTACAAGATGGTTTTATTTCATTCTTTTAGTACAAAGACAATAGCAGATCCTGTTGATGAAGTTATGCTAGAGCTAACATTAGAAACTAATTGTTTTGTTTTAGAGACTGACTACTCTTCTTATATATCTTTTTTTCCTTTTTTCTTCTGATTATATTTTTGATCCCTTTCAAGTATGTAGGGGAATATTCAGTGTAAAAAAAAGGTTAAAATTCACAACATTTTTATGGTGCTGTAACATTACTTTTAAAGGTACAATGGGGTTTTTCATGTTTTTATGTTTGTTTTTTTTCTTTTAATTAAATAACATGCTTACACTCAATCAATATCACAATCATAATCTCTTTGATTTCCTATTATGTGAAATATGGCCTTATATTGAAAACAAACACCCTCTGAATCTGAATTGGGAATTTACTTTCAGACAGAATGAAATGTACTGAAATCGATGTGAATAGCATAATAAATTTAAATTTGAATTATTGAAAATATGTTTATTTTTTGTAGAATAATTTTCAAGATTTCTATTTATAAAACCATTAATATTTCATTAAAAAAGAAAAGGGAAAAAAGGAAGAAATCAATTTTCATGTGTATTATATTAAAATGGAGCAATGTAAAATATTACATTTTTTATGTAAGAGACCAAAAATGAAAAATATAGAATTAAGAGGAAAAATTTTTGCATGTGATGTGAATTTATCAGTCATAGCTCCACTAATAAGCCTGGGTTCACATTGGATTTCTCGTGTTAACTTAGACTCTTTGATAAACATGAAGAAAATGCTTTCTGTAGTACTCCTATCAGGATTCTCCCTCTGCCCAGGCCTTTACTGGATAAGTAAAGCCCTTAGTTATTAATCATATTTGATCCTATTTTGGGGTCCAAGGAACAGACCAGGTAGCTGATAAGAACTCCATGCATCTTTCACATGATTTATTAAACTTTTAAAGTCCTGGAGGCATTTCACAAGTGCTGTTGAAATGGCCAATATGATAGGTAAGCTATAGCTGCCCTTAGAGCAAACTCAGGCCAAGGCTTTGGTAAAACCTACCTGACTTCTGTAATATGAAAGAGAGGTTATGTTCACATCCTTCAGAAGAAACAGAACAAACCCAATCCTCATTACTGTGGCATGACAAATGGCATGACAAATGGCATCTGACTCTGTTGCACACATGGTCTGACTTTATCTCCATTTGTCATGTGCCAGTGGATCTCTGAGAGATACAGAAGTGATAGAAGTAAAAGTGATTTATACAGAATCTGTGTGCACTGTAGGTTTGTACTGTGTAGCAAATAGTGTGGAAATTTGAATCAAAGCTATAACATCTTACAGCCAACAGTGTGGGCATGAATAGCTCTCTGAAAGAATTCTTCCTGTCATGATAGTCTTCTGTCAGCAGAAACACAGCATAGCTTCCTCAAAGTCTAACTGGTACCATGCCATAAATTCAGAGTTGGAAACTGCATTACTTTGAACCTCTGTAATTATTTCTCAGTTCCTCCAAGCTAAACTTAATTCCTTATCCTCCTTTGACAGGTAAAATAGGTGATGGAAAATATTTATGAAGTTATCTGCTGTGGCTGAAGACTATCCTAAGGTAACTCTCAGGTTAGATGAATTTTTTTATATAACAAATCAACACCAAATTTCATGGGACAGATTGCCCCCAGGAATTCAAAGTAACCATACAAGTCTGAAAATAAATGTGATCAAAAGACAATGTATAAAACATGTAGATGTTTAGATGTTTGAAGTTGATGGTTCAATAAAATTTTTTATAGAGGTATAACTGTATTTCCAAGAAATTAGTGAGCTATATCTAAGTATCTTTCATGAACTGAGCTCTTGTCTGTATTTACTGAAATATGTGATAACTAACAAACACTTCTGTATCTAAGCCAGAAATCAAACATATTTAAGAGAAGTAGTGATTAAGGATGTTTGCTGCTAACATATATAATTTTTTTTCAACATTGAAGAGCTAAAGCCAGTAGTTAACAAGATTATAGAACACCTTTTGAAAACATCAACAAGCACATGCATACTCAATTCACAGAGCAAATGTGAATTATTTCAGTTGAAAACTAGTTTATTCTGATCTTGTCCAGAAAGAACACACCAATTCAAGTGAACAACTAAAATCAGCTAAACACTTCAAACGCTGAAATTCCTGCATTCCCTGAAAAAGCAGGATTATTTTACTATGCATGACAAGGTGTAAAAATCAAGATGATTCTATACCCTTGATATTATTTTAAGAAGCACACATCACATATTTAAGTCCTATCACTAAAATTCCCTGAAAAAGCTAATACTGTGGGGGGAGAGGAGGGAAGAGAAGGGGGGGGGTGGGTATGAAAAATAAAAACCACACCATTTTGAATAGAAGTTGCTTGTAGAAACTTTATTTTATAAATCAGGTTTTATACTTTAAATGTGAAGGACTTCGTTGAGCTTGTGATAGAGACAAAGGAAAACCCCTTTTCTTTGATATAAAACTTCAATATGGCTCGTAGAAGTCAGTCAGACTCAGAGCAAGGGTTTGACACTGGTACTCTACAGACTGCTTTTGCTTTTCTCACTTCATCCATCACAGGTCAATTACTAAATCCTGGCAGCTTATAAGAGCCCATCAGGTGTGGAAAGCATTTGCAGAACACTTAATGGCCACATGCTAAAGATTTTAAAGTTCAATAGCACCATCAGAACAGTCTGCTGAAGAGTCCTCTTAGAGTAATCCGGAAATTAACATTAAACTCCAAGGACGTTTCCTTATACATGTGTATCAAAGGTAGTAGAAAAGGCTCAATGTTTACTGCTAATGCACTGATAGGCAGTGCAGGGCTTCACTGGTGTTGCTAAGTATGAAAATTTATTTCTTATATCTAACTGAAAATAGGAAGCTGAATCTATTTTTCCCTCTCCTTAAGAAACAAACAAACAGACAAAAAAAAACCAACAGAAACAAACAAAAAGATCCTTGATCTGTTAATGAAAGATTGTATTGCTGGTAACTCACAGTAACCTTTCCTGCAATTAACAATACATTGCTTTTTTTCTTTGTGGTGTAGTTAATTTTGTTGATAACTTTTTCTATTTTACTAGGAAAGTCATATATTTAAGCGATGAAAAAGCTTGTGGACCATGTGTTAAATGTCTTCAGAGCTTTTAGAAGCAGTGCAGGCTCCTTTTCACACTCTTTATGCTATTAGTTACAAAAGGTCTTTTAGACTTCAGCTCCATTCTGACTGTGTTTATAAACAGAGAAAGAAATAATGCCATCTGTCAGTCATTTTCTCCATAGGTTGAAATTGCTCTCCATTATGAGCAGCATATTTGAAAACAGACCTGCAGAGAGTATTTCTTTAATGTCAGTAACTAAGAAGGCACTATCTAGTAAGTTAGAACTGATGTTATTGTCATTTTATTTTTGTGTTCACAACGCTGGGTCTACCAAAAAATGTTCTACTACTGCAGCAATAAAAAATTGAAGAGACATTTGCGTAGTTCAAAACTTACAAGTAACACAATTTTAGTGACACTAAAAATATTTTTGACAGCTCTATTTTAGGAATGTAATGGTAAAATGAGGTTTCTAAACTTGACAAATTTAGAAAACAAATAACAGGTATTATATTAATACTAAAAGAAAATTGTAATTTCAAACATTTCTCTTTTCAAGAAAGGTAGTTGGCTTAAAGCACAGATTTTACTTTTGTACTACTAATGTCATCATGCAAAATGACGTTTCAGTACTTTCAGAATTCATGTTTCTATTTATAATATATCCTTTTTCAATTTTCCAATTTATCAAACTATGAAATGGTACTTGAATGTGAATTGTAATACATATACTAAAAATGAAATAGCATTTACTGTAATTCTATCCTGAGAAAAATGTCTATTTCACATTAAACTTCAGAAGATTCCACTGAAAAGCCTACTTCAAATGTTTCAGATGACAAAATCTAACTTTTTAACAATTTCCAGTCCTGCAAAACATTCATAACCGTTCCAGTGAAGTCAATATTTTTTAATCTCTTTTTGCAAACTTTTGTGATCTCCTCAACTGTGCTACGTATTGTTCTTCATTGTGTCCTGTGAAATAAAAGAAGTGGAATCAGACCACCAGACAATAAAAGTTGGAAAATCTTGCAAGTGCATCTCATGTATCATCCAGAGGTTTCAACGTTGCACATTTTGAATTTCAATAAACTTTATATCTGTTGAATGCCTTTGGGGGCTACGATCTTAGTATTTCACAATTTTCAATAGAAGACTGGATTAAAAAACAATGATAACTTTCTGCAAAATATTTAGTAGTCTTTCACAATTTAGTAAATCTAACAGATTCTTCTGTTCTATATTTATTTTCTCCTGCTTGATTTCCTCCTAGCTTTGTTTAGTATGAGAAGCTCTTATTCCTGCTTAGTATTCATGTACTTAGATCCTGGTTTGAATGTAATAGAATTTTCTGTATATAAATTAAAGAGTAAATTAAGGAAATTTCTCTGTAGACCTTGTGGTTGACACCAAAACAGGTGAGCAAGCCTTTAGAAATTGCTCCAAATAGAAAAGAGTGTAAAAGTGAAATTGATTTTGATGGTATTGTCAGCGTGAGAAGGATCTGAATAAAAAGTGTTATAGCACACATCTGAAACATGCTCCATTATATTTGTGGAAGACTTTTGTCCTCAGAACCATTGCTGCAATAATGTATACAACTCTGTACAAACTGTGTTTAAAGCAATAATATGGAGATTACAGGTGCAGAAGTCATAGACTGGGAAAGACTTAGTCATACTTACAGACTGAGAAGTTACAAATTCCATAACTTACTAGGAACTTGCATTGACAACATCAGCAAGAGTTCTGGAGTCTGATGAATCCTAGAGTTTAGCATCTGCACCTGCTACTCTACACAGGTTCAAATGCTGCTATGCTGAGACAACTCAGAACCATCAAAGCACACTACATATAAACTAGAGGAATTTTAAAAGGATACAGAGTAAATATGCTAGGATCACAGACTAGGAATATGGCTGGAGTTGTAAGGGATTTTAGAGATCATCTCATTCCAATCCCTCTTCCATGGACAAGGACACCTTTTATTAGACTAGGTTGCTCCAAGCTCCATCCAGCCTGGCCTTGATCATTCACAGGGATGGGGCATCCACAGTTTCTCTTGGCAAGCTGTTCCTGTGCCTCACCACCCTCTTTGCAATGAATTTTTTCCTAGTCTCTAATCTAAACCTACTCTCTTTAAGTCTGAAGCCATTTGCCATTGTTCTGTCACAACATACCCTTGCAAAAGTCTCTCTCCTTATCTTGTAGGTTCCTTTTGGATACTGCAAGGCTGCAATTACCTTATCCCTGAGCTGTCTCTTCTCCAGGCTGAAAAACCCCAACTGTCTTCATAGGGCAGCTGCTCCACCCATCTAATAATCTTGGGGGCCTCCTCTGGACTCACTTTAACAGATTAATCTCCTTCCTGTGCTGGACCCCAGGGCTGGGTGCAGCCCTGCAGGTGGGTCTCACAGAGCAGAGCAGAGGGGCAGAATCCCCTCCCTGCCCTGCTGCCCACGCTGCTCCGGCTGCAGCCCAGGACACATTTGGTTTCTGGGCTGGGAGTGCCCATGGCTGGGTCATGTCCAGCCTCTCACCCACCAGCACCCCCAAATCCTTCTGGGCAGGGCTGCTCTCAGTATGTGCAGCCTGTGCTGACACAGCGGATTGCCGGGACCCGGGTGCAGCACCTGGCACTCAGCCTTGGTAAACCTCATGAGAATCCCATGGGCCGACTTCTTGAGCTAGTCCTGGTTGCTTTGGATGAAAACCAAGGACCTCCTTCAACCTGGAATTGAACCAGAGACTTAGGGATTCCTGCAGGCCATACTTCTACCATCTGCTCTACCAGCTGAGCTTTCGAAGGGAGACATGGATGGATGATTACATACCTCTCCTGTGTACCTTGGCAGAAATACTCTGTAACATGATTTTTCAATCCTAGTCCAACCAGTCAGAGGTGATCCTTTCAATTAGAGCTTTCCACAAAATATCTTTTACTCTCTGTGTGTTTCCTGTCACAATAATATGCTTATCCTAAGAGATATAGAAGGTTTCTACTTTCAAATGAACACGTCCATACAATTCCTTTTTAATTTGTTTTGTAAAAAAATTAATGAAGCATATTGCCTATGTAATCTTAGTAAATTGACTTTTTGTGTGTCTGCCTGGGTAAGGGTTAGTGTGAATGTGTGCTTATGTTTGTTAAAGAAGGGTGATGTTTAAAACTCACTATTATTATTGTATCAACTAATTCAATGCAATTCTACTTTGTGCTCTTTTAAATTTTATCTTCAAATGCCTATTTTTGAATTCCCAATTGCATGTCTGTTCACTGAACCATTTTTATGACTGTACATTTACATCAGTAAGAGCCAAGCCCATATGCCAACTCACAGTTAAAGTTCAAATATAAAACCATAATACCAGCACACCTTAATCAACAGTAAAATATCATAAAAGCACCCATATGTTCTCAAAGCAGATTTGAAATCAGAAAATAAATAAAAAATTAAGGACATTGTATTAAAAAACACTTTCATGTAAGATAAATAAATTCCTCGTTTCATTTTCTTGACTCCTTGTTTTGTCCCTACAGTATCTAGCATCCATTCTCCAAGACTTACCTGCTTCCTTTAAAGAAGGTTCACTTTTTTCAGTCTTGAATTAATGTTTTATGTATTTGACAGTTTTAGGTTAATAATAATGTTAAAAAATGAAAAAGAAAAAACAAAAAAAAAAGCCCTCTGTGTTTATAAGGTATTAAATACTAGCAGTTAAAGCCATCTTGGATCCACTATCTGCAATTTACAGGCATGCAAGAATCTTTTGTAAATTACTGATAATATCTTCATTCCTTTTCAGGAGCTGTGGGGAGAGTTTCCTGGAACATAGTAATACGTACTCCTGGAACATACTAAAATATGCCTTTTTGCCCATCAAGCTAAGGTTCCTGCTGAGTGACATCATGACTTTTATTTTCTGTGTAAGTTCTCTTTTAAGCTACTGCCTCTCCAGAAGTTAGTGATGTTAGAATCATAATATAACAGTTATTTGGCAGAATTGATTGTCTAGCTTTGATTTTTAGGAGGTTTTCTTTCTTGTAAGAATATTCTTTGCACTAATAGCATTTTTAAAACTTTGGTTCTTTAATTTAGGACGTTATAAAGAACATTGTTGCAATTTGAATAACATTAAATTACCTGCTCCAAAGTTTCACGCAATGTCTTGGGATTTGGCTTGAACTTTCAGAGATGCTTTGTTGCCCTGCTCTTGTAGTTGAGATTGCCTTTTCCCATTTAATGGAGTATTACAGAGAGACAAATAATATTATCAGCCTTTGCTACATTTTTTTTTTCCCCTAGTAGCTCCCTAAAATGCATGCAATGTTTCATGCAAAGGAAACATTATTAAGTGGAAGTCTGGATATGACGTGTGAATAAAAGGAATATAATATCTCCAAACTATGAAATCATGAAGAAAAGAAAATGACAGCACCAGGACAGAAAAACTCTGCTTATTTTGTCCTCAGAGATACAAGAAACTGCAATGACTGGTCAGCTCATTTTCCAGTCACTAAGATGGAAATTCCAGGGAACTTAAAAGTTCATGCTATACAACCTATGTCCCACTGAAAGCAAGAGGAATAATTTTAGCAAGTTTTCCTATATTCCTAGACAAACTTTTTATTAGTGGAAAGATGTATTTTGCCTGTTTTATTTCTGGTGCTGTAGTTGTTTAACCCCAGCCATTAATTCAAGCCCCACCCATTACTCATTTCCCCAACAGTGGGATTGAGGTGTGAATCAGAAGTCCACAAGCTAGAAAACCCATAGGTTGAGATAAAGACAGTTTAATAAGAAAAACAAAAGACACACACACACATAAGCAAAACAAAACCAGGAAGTGATCCACTGCTTCCCATGGGCAGGTAGGTGTTCCACCATCTCCAGGACAGCAGGGCCCCACTGTGCCCACTGAGTTGGGAAGACAAACACTATCACTCCAAATGCCACTCTCTTTCTCCTTCTTCCTTTTATGGTTTTTATGCTGAACATGATGTCATATTGTCTGGAATACGATCAGTTTGGGTCACCTGTCCCAGCTGTGCCTCCTTTCAATCTCCTATGCACCCCAAACTTCCTCACCAGTGTGACAGTATAAAAAAAACAAAGATATTAATGGGAAACTACCTAAGAAGCCACTGCAGAAAGACAGTCTTTGGAGAAATCTCAAAAGCAAGAAAGAATTATGAGAATAGGAACAGGAATAGGAATAGGAGATAAATGGAGGAAGTACATGCAACAGCTGCTTTTGCATGAAAGAATGTATTTTTTTTTTTAATATAGAGCATGGTCATCTTAAAACTGCAAGCAGGACCTCTTGAGACATTTTTTGGGTTGGTTTCTTTTCTTTGGTTATTATTTTAATTCAACACAAAATATCCTTAAAATCTTTATACAAAATACTATGAAACCTGTGTAACTTGCCACTTGGATGGCAATAAACCTCAGGGATTCAGCAAGCAGTGCAAAGAAAATCGGTGTGGTTAGTGACAAACATCTTGCTTCCAACTTAGAAAATATTTTTTCCACAGTTGGAAGTTGGGAGACAATTTGGAGAAATAAGTCCATATACTGTTCCTATCTTCAAAGACCTGTTTTCTTTTCCTAGTATCCATTACCAGATACTACTAGAAATTGGATGCCGTGACAACTAGGTTTAGTCTTGTATTATTTAGATAATATTTCTATTTTCCTGTTCCAGACAGAAACTGAAAATAACTTCTTTCATATCCAAAGGAAAAGAATATAAGACTTTATTTCTGTGCTGAAGTCAAAATGTTTCTAAGAAATAGATATCTGATAAGGATAATACTTTGAGATTTTGTGAGGAAAAGTAGCCTTACATTGCTTAAGGATTAAAAGGCTTTGTGAATGAAAATGCATTTTCTGAAACAAGTCAAAGCAAATTTACACTACGGGTGTAGCAAATTATTACAAAGTACTAGTAAATAAAATTATATAATCTCTGTTTCTTAAGCGTTGATAGGTCAGATTATTTGTGATTTGCTTTGTGAAAAAATGAAGTAAAAAAATGGATTAATGACACTTTTTTTTTTTTTCAAAAATTGTGTCCCTAATGGCCTCTTTGAAAGCAATTATGCAATAAAGGGATGATATTTTTATATGAGTTTATGAACATGGGCTTGCAAGTCGATTTAATGACAGATGACTATATATCTATGATCTTGTGATGCCCTCATGCTGCCATTGCTGTCATTGCTGGCACTGCTTCTTTACAATTGCCCAGAATTACCATAATAATAATTCATGCTTAGTATTCCTAGATATATTTGTTCAGTGTGCAACTTAAATTACTTTATATCCAGGCTTTTTATATCTATGGTGTTTTGAAAGGGCTTAGAGAGTCTCTTAATGGACTTTATGATCATGTCATACTGGGCAAATTCTAGACAAATATTATTTTGGATGTATCTTTTATATTTATTAAGAGGAGATTATGTTCCATATAAAGGTTGATGCTTATCTAAGTCTGACAGATTTCTTTGTTTCAGAGTTCTCTGGAGATAGAGGATGGTTCTAGTAATGTCTGAATAAACCTACTAGAAATGTAATATTTCATTTATATTGTTTTTCACATAGGAATTTTTCTGAGCTGAATACCGTCCAATGCAGACAGATTTACCATAAGTGTATTAACATGAACACTCTCTTCTCAGCTGCCTTTTCAAGAATAGAAATATTTAAACGTTGCATCGTGAATTTTTTTCCTATGGCATTAGTTTTTACTTCTTTCTCCCATACTCCTTCTGTGTTACAGTAAGAGGCAATATCCTCACAGGAGGATATTCCATAGAGAAATTCCTAGTCAATGTGCAAGAAAAATATTCTTTTGTCTAAACTCACATAGTAAAAAACTCCAGTGACTGTTTGGTAACAGATGTTCTCATAATACTATCCTACTACAGTTACTTGACTTTGATATTGCATTAATCTATTATGGATTGTATGCATGTTGGGAGCCCTTTTATCTAAGAAGATGTTTGTCTTTATTCAGTCTGAGTTTGCTGACTAGCTCAAAGGATCTGATTAGAGCAATCTTGAGAAAAGTTTGCAGCTGATGGGTTTGGAATAAGACAACTGTACCTCAGTAGTACAGGTGAAAAGGAGCTCAAACAACTGACGAGTCATTTCCTGAATGTATAAAATTCTAAAACAAGCCTACTTCAATGCCTATTGCAAAAGCATGTATCTGCAATATATTTCAAGAAGGAGTTCAAGATGTTCTTTAAGCTTTGGTAGTGTCCAAATGATCTTGACAAAATCTCAGTCTAAAGCATGTTTTGGTGTAAAGCAGCAGAAAATTTTGGGCCCATTTTGCTTCTCATCAAGATTTGAACAGTTAGAGTTACAGTGTGAATGAGCATAATGGAGTCATCAATGCTCAATCTTCCTTTTGGGCAAAAAGCCTTTTCCTGATATCCAGTCTAAACCTCCCCTGACTCAGTATCAGGCTGAGATGCTTTAGCCATGTCACTGGTCATGAGAGGGAAGAGATTGGTACCTGTCCCTCCACTTCCCCTCTTGAAGACATTGAGGACTGCAGTGAGGTCTCCCCTCAGTCTCCTCTCCTCCAGGCTGAACAGACTGAGTGACTTTAGCAACTCCTCATACAAGTTCACCTCCAGATCCTTCACAATCCTTATTGCCCTCCTTTGGATGCTCTCTAATGGCTTAAGGTCTTCCTTTTATTATTGTCCCACTCTGGTGTTTCTCCTTTTCCCCGAGATCACCCCAGAGGGACACGAAGGTGGTTCAAACCCTGGCTTTCCCCGAAGCCGCCGAAGAGAGACTGCCGGAGACAGTTTTGTCTTTTCCCAAGGATTGTTTATTGTTTCATATCTCTGGGACTTTTTGCCTGGCCAGCAGTGGTCTGTTCAGCCTGGCATCCATTGTGGAATCTGCCTGGTAAAGGCAGGGCTTATCTTATATAGTTTGCACTACGTATTACATGTTTACAAAATTTTACCAATACAATACAATTTTTTAAAATGGTCCAGCCCTGACCTCATCCAATCTAAAAGTGCCAACGTGTCACCCAACATGGATGACATGGAGAAGAAGGAGGAAATGGTGTTCACCCCCCAAATTCTCCATCTTGGCCACGTGTCCCTTATCATAAACATTCAAGAAAACCTATTTGTCTACGTTCTAACAATCTAATTTACACTCTACTCATCATTATTTTCTGTGTCTCTTCTCTCAATGTGGGCAGATTCTCCCAAGGAGCCAAATCCTGCCCCTGCAGCTCCTGGGCAGCACTCGGGGGTCTCTGAGGGGTCTGCCAGGGGGGTTTTTGCACCCCCAAAGGAGCCAGGGAAAAACCCTGGACTCCCACATATTATGGCTCCCAAAACTCTGCACAATTCAAGGTGAGGCTGTCCCAGTGCAGAGCAGAGCAGGACAATCCCCTCCCTTGCCTGGCTGTGATGCTGTGCCTGATGCCCCCAGGACATGGTTGGCCCTCCTGGCTGCCAGGGCACAGACTCATGTTCAACTTGTCACTAAGCAGGACCCCCAGGTCCCTTTCCTCCATGCTGCTCTTCAGTCTCTCATTCCCTGGTCCATACACACAACCAGGATTGCCCCAGCCCAGGTGCAGAATTCATTGTTTGTCCTTATTAAACTTCATATGGATAGTGATTGCCACATCCTTTAACTTGTTGAAGTCTCTCTGCAGGGCCTCTCTGCCCTTGAGGGAGTGGACAGTTCCTCCCAATTTGGTGTTGTCAGCAAACTTATTTAACATTCCCTCAAATCCTGAATTCAGGTCATTAATAAAGATGTTGAAGAGAACTGGGCTGAGGATGGATCCCTGTGGAATCCACTAGTGATAGGATGCCAGCCTGATGTCACCCCCCTTACTACAACCTTCTGTACCTCACCTATGAGTCAGTTGCTCACCCACTGTGGTTATTCAGCTGCACTAGACATCTTGTTCAGAAGGATACTGTGAGAGGCAGTACTGAAAGCTTTGCAGAATCCCAAAGAGTTTACATCAACTGACTTGACTGCTTCAGTGAGTTGCCCTGTTGTAGAAGGAAATCAGAATTTACAAGTAGGACTTTCCCCTCATGAAGTTCTGCTGGTTGTGACCAATGCCTGCATTGTACTCCAGGTGTTTTTCTACAAGGATAGAGTTAATCAGAGTAAGTAACATAGGGTTATGTTTTGAGTTTGTGCTGGAAAAAGTGTTGATCACACAGGGATGTTCTGATATGGCTTGACCCACATAGGGTCAAGGCCTTTTCTGCTTCTCATATCATCTCTCACAGCAAGGAGGCTGGAGATGCATAGGAAGTTGGGAGGGGACATGGCCAGGACACTGCCCCCAGCTGACCAAATGAATACATCCAGGACTATATGGCAACATGCTCAATATATATAGCTGAGGAAAGAAGGAGAAAGGGAGGGCATTTAGAGTGATGGCATTTGTCTTCCCAAGTCACCATTATGTGTGATGGAGCCCTGGATTATTGGTAATGGCCAAACACTCACCTGCCAATGGGAAGGAGGAAATAAATTACTTATTTTCTTTTCTAATATGAAAGGCTTTCTCTTTACCTATTAAATGCTTTTTATATCAATCCACGAATTTTGTCACTAATTTTATTGTGATTCTCTCTCCCATCTCAATGGTTGAGGAGTGATCGAGTAACTGTGTGGTGTTTTGTTGACAGCTAGTGTTTAAATCATAACACAGATTTAATCTTCTACTTGTAATTTCTTTGAAATTTCAAAGAGAAAGACAATATTCAGAATTGATAAGTTGTTCAGTTATGCTGAGTAACTAATCTTGACTTTTTGCACCCATTATTGCCAACAATATTTTCATCTGAGCTAGTATTTTTCATCCTGTATTGTAGTCATTAAAGGAAAAATGTCTTTCTGAGCCAACTTCAAATCAAATGGCTGCAAAAGGAGATTAAAAGCTATGTTCAGTTGACCACATACATGTATTCAATGTTTTTTGAAACATTGTATAATACCATAACATTAAGAGATATTACTTTGAAAGTCTGAGACAAAATCTAGAGTCCTGTGTCCAGGTCTTGGACTCATGAGTGCAAAAAAGAGTAAATAATAATTGTTAATTGGAAATACATAAAACTAAAAGAAAAATAAAAATATTCAATCAAAAAATAATGGCACATTCTTGTCTTCTCCCTTTTCCAGAATACATATTATAGCTTTCACAGTGCAAATTAACACTTGGAATCAGGAAGAAAATTAGCCTATTTAAGAAAGACAAGACCAATCAATTTGCACTGCATTTTTTGTGGCTGTGCTCTATAGACATATCTATCAGATAAGCTCCAAATTTAAATGAGAAATTGGGTAGTTTATGAATGCATGAGTGTTTTAAGCATCAGTTCATTTGTCAGGCTTCAACAGTTTTGACAATAAATTTAGTCAACTGTATGATTTTATCTGTAGAAATATAGGTGAACAGTTTCCCACCATACTGGAGTACAGCTTTTAAAAATTTGGTGAATATCAGTGATGCATAAATGTTGAATATTTCCTTTAAAAAAAGGCAAAAACCAAAAACTAAAGTAATACAAAATTTTAGATTCTTTCTTTCAGAATGTCAGCAAAGCAGTACTCCATCTTCACAGTACTCTTGCAGAGTAGGACTTTATCTCTCTGCACATTACTGAATGGAAATTAGGTTCAAATAATTGACGTTTCACATCAAAATATTGATATCTGATTATAAATATATTGATTTTGCTGTAAAATCTTAAGGAGATAGCAGTCAGTTTATAATTTCTCTTGCTGTACAAAGAAAAGCCTGAATTAAATCTTTTTGAATGCATTTCATATTTGTTTTATGATTAGATTTTCCTAGTGTTGGAATTAGAAGGATAATCTATAAGGAAAAGTATCCAGAAATATGTTTAATATCCACCTAGGAACCTTAATAACCTCTGAGCAAATGTATTGCTTTTGCTTGGCAAGATTTTGTTAATGGGGAGGCTGCAGAAGTGGCTTCTGTGAGAAGCCTCCCCCAGGTCCAATAGTGCCAATGCCAGCCAGTTCCCAGAGAGACTGGCTGCTGGTGAAGGTCAAGCCCATCACTGATGGTGACAGCACCTCTAGGACAACATATTTAAGAAGACAGAATAAAAAAAAACACACCAAAAAACTCCAGTAAAACAGCACCCAGGACAGAGGAATGAGAATATGCGAGAGAAAATTCTGCAAACACCAGGTCAGTGAAGAAGGGGAAGGGGCTTCAGGCACCAGAACAGAGACTGCCCCATAGCCCATGGTGAACACCATAGTGAAGCAGATCAACTCTCTGCAGGCCATGGAGGTCCACATTAGAGCTAATGTAGCCTAAGAAGGATCCCATGCTATAGCAGGTGGATATGCACTGAAAGGTGTTGTGACCCTGTGGGGAGCCTGATCTGGAGCAGGCTCCTGGCATGACCCGTGATCCTGAGGAGAGGAGCCTACACAGGAGCAGGTTTTCCAGCAAGATCTGTGGCCACACAAGGGGCACCACATAATGGGAGGCTGTAAGATCTTAAGGGCAAGTTCTAGTTCTTATTAACAAGATATTGAAAACTTAATTTCAGTTCTGCAATAGACTCCTAATAAAAATGGTTTAATATTTATGTTATGAAAAGTGAAAACCCCTGTGAACAGAATCCTGTGGGATAAAAGATGATACAGAGATTTTGGATGTATTAGTTGTTCTATAATTCATGTATTTAAACACCTTTATCTATGCATCCCATTGCCATTGAAATGCCAAAAATTATTATTTTTTCCCCAAGATAACATTACCATTTTTGAAATTTAACATGGCTATGGAAACCCATAAAAATATTTTTCATACACAGACAGATTTGGACCATCTTCTTGATTTGAAAATTATAGTCAGCCATGCAATCAGCAGATAAAAGGCCTCTAGTTATCTTTTGGAAGTTCTGTGCAACTGTAATCCTAGCTGGCATTTGACAGATTCTCTGTCAGATTTTCATGTTTTATCTTTCCCCTCTGAGGTTATTTTTAAAGTGTGGCTATGAAAACTGCACAGTATAGAAAGCTTATTTGTAACTGGCATGCTGCCACAACAACATATGGAGGTGCTGAACATATTGCAAAATTCCACAAATGTGAATCACTTATTAGAAGGAATCTTATTACACATGTAGCTTAGCAATGCTCTTCTTTTCACAATATAAGGGCTAATTTAAGTCTATATAGAGGTATTATAAGCTATTAATCATCTAAATTAATTATTGCATGAATATTAAAATTTATTGCAAACTTAAATATGATGTCTACTGAGATCTCCATGAATGTGTGTATATAGATAAATTTACCAAAATCACATATATTAGTGTACCGGGTAGAAATAGTCTGTCTACGTCCCTACACTGTGTTACCTTGAGGACTTTAAAATTAACTAGATAACTTTCTGTTTAGTTTGAAAGTTTCCCAGACATGCATAGAAATTCTTATTCTAAGGTGATAAACACTGTTTTCTATTTAGTAGCACACTACATTTAAGATTTTGGGTGGATAAGCTTAGGCAATTTGTCAGAGTGGCACCAAATCAGAATATTCATCTGAACTTCAAGAGACAGGCTGTTAAACTTTGTAAAAATCTGCTGCACAGAGGTTTGCCAACATCCAGCACAGCAATCTCCACCTTGCTGCTGTTGTAGAAGCCATTGCAGAGTCTGGTATGCTGGAGAGCCAAGACAGCATTGGCTGCACACAAACAGCAGTGTGGCAGGTGCAGGTGCCCAGGTGCTGGCAAGGTGGGGCTGAAAGCTGGCCTCTGTAAGGGGAATCCAGAGACAGATGCTTCCAGCAGAGTGTGGACACACCTCAGGGCAAGGCTGAGCCCAGCAGACAAGATGGCACATTGGTTAAAAAGTATTTAAGAAAGGAGAAACACTGCAGGGCAGTGAGGAGCACACTGCTGGGGATGTGGGCAGCTTGAATGGGTTGTAAATGGAGTAAAGCTGAGCTTGAGAAAAGGTGGAGCTGAAGGTGTTTTAACCTTTTGTCTTTGTTTCTCATTACTCAAATCTATTTTAATTTTCAATAAATTAAATTTCCTCCAATCAAGTCTGGTTTGCCTATGATGACAACTTCTGAGTGATATCGCTTTTATTGTCTCAAGCCACAAGATTTTTTTTTTATTTCTTGCTCTGTTCTTGCCCTGTAGGCAAGTGGGTTAACCCTCCATGGTCAGTGAATAGATGTCTAAACTTAAACCAGTAATTTTAACCTCCCTTCATTCTGAGAGGATACAGTGAGGCATGCACAAGGCATTGATCTGTGTTTCACCTTATTTTAATTATAGACTCTCCTGTGAAAAACATGAAGCTTTGCTGCCCCATAGATTCATAAACAGGTCCCACAATCTACTTGTATATCAAAGCCTTATTACATGGTTTGCTTTAAAGCCATGTGGCCACGAGTGCTGTTGGGCACATAAATAAACAAGAGCAGCCAAAGCTGACACCTCTAGGCTATCACTGGTTTCAGCTGAGTATCAAGTCCCAGAATTCAGTACCAAGTGTCAAAGCCTTGGACTCTTTATCTGGGGCTCAGCTGGTAGTGCTCAGATCCAGTGCTGCTGTGCTGCCTGGCATCCAAAGCCGGGAGGAAAGCTTTGTGGCAAAATGTTGCGAGAAGTAAGAATCTTACTCCTCTCAGGTTCATTTAAGTTCAGGCCCTATCCTTGCCTAGGCTGTGTTGCAGATATGCCTATGTTTGTCTATGTACTGTGCTTGTCCCAATGGCTTGATTTTGTGCTTTCATATTCAAATCTGTTTTCTGCTCTGGACTTTTCTGACCGTCTGGCCTTTTGTCTGATTGAGTTTGGAGTGGTCATATTTGCTCAGTGGCTCTTGCTCAGCGTCTGTGGGACTGCATGACTTGGTGAGGGTACTGTCCTTCACACCTTGGAACACCCTTGGCTCATCTACTCTCAGAGATCAGCCCTCTGGTTTTGCTCCCTGACCCTGAAAGTTGCTGCAGTGTTTTGACATATATGCTGTGGTCTTGCATGAGAGTTTTGGAATGCAATTTATGCATAAATTCACAATATCTGTGCTCATACACAAATCCCCAGTTCAGAGATTTAAAGGCACATCAGGCTGGAAGAGTCTGTACTGCTTAGTGGCTGCTCCCTCTATTGAAGATTTTTTTGGATAAAATTAAGTAAAACAGAGTAATGGAAAAAAATAACAATTAAATTATGAAAATAATCAAGAATACAAAGACTGCTTTTGCAAGTCCTCTTATATTTAGCTGCAGAGGTTTATATGTGCCTGAGACAAAGCAGATTGGAGTACAAATGAATGGAGGTTTCCACCACATTCTACCTGTTTTCAGAACCCTTAGGAGAGGAGGTATGTGCTTAATTACAGCTGTTTGGATTACACCCTGGAGGTATAAAAATAGTAAGATTTATTTCGACTGTTGTTTGCCATTATATATGTATTGATTGTATTCAGCCAAATTAATTTCCTCTTCTCTAGTGTCATGCATGCAAATTAAATATTTTTGCTTTGGCAGACACTTGGTTTGGAAGCTGAAGTTTCACTGCTATGTTATAGCAATTCTGACATAAATAGAAATAGATCCCAGTGTGATACCAAAAAATTTGTTTCATATTTCATATTACATAAATAGTCAGATGCAGTAAATATCAAGCAACTCTTTTACTATTTTGTATTTCATTGCAATAAACTCAGCATTTTAGGATGCTTTTAATATTGAATAAGTAGACTTTAATTTGGGAATAACAGTAAATAAATCAATAGTAAAATATTGTTAGAATATTGATGGAAAAAGAGAATTAAATAATCATTCAGGCATATGTTTATCATACAAGAAAAATATAAATTCGTATATTTTTGTTTTTACCCAAGCCAGAAGCACTGCAATTGAGTGCAACCTTGAAAAAGTATGTCCAAGTTTAGGACAAATTTGGGGAAAAAAGAGCTCCAAAGGGCCCCCCCCCCCCCCCCCCCTTTTCTTTTTTACAATTCCTTCCTTCAATGAGCTCAGAAAGAATTGTTCTTGTGGTGAAAATGGAAAAAACTTTTTATTAACAAAAATACAAAAGAAACACTCCCCCAACCCAAACCCAGATGAGACGAACCCAGCCGGTCCTCGCCGGGGAGAGCGGCAAAGCCTCCCAAGCCGACCTCCAGCAGCGGCCCCCGAAGTCCAGATCCTCGTCCTCCGGAGTCGGTGCAAATCCCTGGAGCAGGGAGAAGGGAGAGAGGGGGAGGGGCAGCCGGGAGCAGGCCCAAAGCAAGCCCAAGACAAGCTAAAGCGAGCCCAAGACAAGCAAAAGCAAACCCAAGACAAGCCAACACGGGGGCACAGACAAAACAGCTGGGGGAAAAGGGAAAAAAAAAACGGCCAAAGCAGCCAGGGGAGGGGGTCACAGCTGAGCAGACGGCAGAGAGCAAGACACAGCCCACAACCGAAACGCAGCAAGAGAGAGAGAGCCGGAAAACACCAGCCTAGATAAAACCATCCGAGGGAGGGACCGGCAGCTGCATGGGGGAAGCAAGGAGAGGAGCCAGTCCAAACATCAGCCCATAACATTCCACCCCTTATCCCACATCGTGATCATTGACACACGATTGGGATACACACGATATGAAAATTTCCTGACTTGCTTAAACCTTCAATACTTACACATTTCTTTCTATTCATAGAATCTAGTATACAATGGTGGCAACACTCAACAATAACATTTGTCTATACTTCATCCTATAGTCAGATCTCCCTGAGGTACACAGCGGGTTGTTCCATCCTTCTGCATTATCCACCAAGTATATCCTGGTCCTTGAGCAAAGGCAATCCCACGAATGGGTTTGCCTGTACTCGAGGCAGGATGAATCCATACTGTCTTTCCTAGCAACCCTCTAACATGGGCCACTGGGACTTTATCTCCATCTATCACATTAAGGCCTTCAGACTGGGCGGGACCTGCTCGGTTGGTGGAACCTCGAGTGTTGACTAACCAAGTGGCTTTTGCCAGGTGCTGCTCCCAGTTTTTTAAAGATCCCCCACCCAATGCCTTTAATGTGGTCTTCAACAATCCATTGTACCTCTCCACTTTACCTGCAGCTGGTGCATGGTAAGGGATATGGTACACCCACTCAATACCATGTTCCCTAGCCCAGGTGTCAACAAGCTTATTTTTAAAATGCGTCCCATTGTCTGACTCAATTCTCTCAGGGGTACCATGCCTCCAAAGGACCTGCTTTTCCAGGCCCAGGATGGTGTTGCGGGCAGTAGCATGGGACACAGGGTAAGTCTCCAACCATCCAGTGGTGGCTTCCACCATGGTCAGCACATAACGTTTTCCCTGGCGGGTCTGAGGCAGTGTGATGCAATCAATCTGCCAGGCCTCCCCATACTTGTATTTGGACCACCGTCCACCATACCAGAGGGGTTTTACCCGCTTGGCCTGCTTGATGGCAGCGCAAGTGTCACAGTCATGAATGACTTGGGTAATGCTGTCCATGGTAAGATCCACCCCTCGGTCTCGTGCCCACTTATAGGTGGCATCCCTACCCTGATGGCCTGAGGCATCATGGGCCCATCGAGCCAGGAACAACTCTCCCTTATATTCCCAATCTAAGTCTGTCTTTGAGACCTCTATCTGTGCAGCCTGATCTACCTGCTTGTTGTGCCTGTGTTCTTCATTAGCCCGACTCTTGGGAACATGGGCATCCACATGACGGACTTTCACGGGGAGCTTCTCCACCCGAGTGGCAATGTCTTTCCACTCATCAGCAGCCCAGATTGGTTTTCCTCTACGTTGCCAGTCAGCCTTTTTCCACCTTTCCAGCCAACCCCACAGAGCATTGGCTACCATCCATGAATCAGTGTAAAGGTAGAGCTTTGGCCATTTCTCTCTCTCAGCAATGTCCAAGGCCAGCTGAACAGCTTTGAGTTCAGCAAGTTGACTCGATCCACCTTCTCCTTCGGTAGCTTGTGCAACCTGTCGTGTGGGGCTCCATACAGCAGCTTTCCACTTCCGGTTCATCCCCACAATGCGGCAGGAACCGTCGGTGAAAAGGGCGTAGCGTGTTTCATCTGCTGGCAGCTGGTTGTACGGTGGAGCTTCTTCAGCCCGGGTCACTTGCTCCTGCTCCTCTTCATCAGAGAGACCAAAATCTTCACCTTCTAGCCAGTTCGTAATTATCTCTAAAATCCCAGGGCGATTTGGGTTACCAATACGGGCGCGCTGCGTGATGAGGGCAATCCACTTGCTCCATGTGGCGTCAGTGGCATGGTGAGTAGAGGGAACTTTTCCTTTGAACATCCACCCCAGCACTGGCAGTCGGGGTGCCAGGAGAAGTTGTGCTTCTGTGCCAATCACCTCTGAGGCAGCTTGAACTCCTTCATAGGCAGCCAAGATTTCCTTCTCTGTGGGAGTGTAGTTGGCTTCGGACCCTCTGTAGCTTCTGCTCCAGAATCCCAGGGGTCGGCCTCGGGTCTCACCAGGCACCTTCTGCCAAAGGCTCCAGGACAGACCATGGCTCCCAGCTGCTGAGTAAAGTACGTTCTTCACATCTGGTCCCCTCCTGACTGGGCCAAGGGCTACTGCATGGGCAATCTCCTGTTTAATCTGAGCAAAGGCTTGCTGCTGTTCAGGGCCCCAGTGGAAATCATTCTTCTTGCGTGTAATAAGGTAAAGAGGGCTCACAATCTGGCTGTACTCAGGAATGTGCATTCTCCAAAAACCGATGGCACCTAGAAAAGCTTGTGTCTCCTTTTTATTAGTAGGTGGGGACATAGCTGTAATCTTGTTAATAACATCAGTAGGAATCTGATGCCGTCCATCTTGCCATTTCACTCCCAGGAACTGAATCTCTCGAGCAGGTCCTTTAACTTTACTCTTCTTGATGGCGAAGCCGGCTTCCAGGAGAATTTGAATAATTTTTTCTCCTTTCTCAAACACTTCTGCTGCTGTGTTTCCCCATACGATGATATCATCAATATATTGTAGATGTTCCGGAGCTTCACCCTTTTCCAGTGCAGCCTGGATCAGTCCATGACAGATGGTAGGACTGTGCTTCCACCCCTGGGGTAGTCGGTTCCAGGTGTACTGCACGCCCCTCCAGGTGAAAGCAAATTGAGGCCTGCATTCTGTTGCCAAAGGAATGGAGAAAAATGCATTTGCAATGTCAATGGTGGCATACCACCTTGCTGCCTTGGACTCTAGCTCGTACTGGAGTTCCAGCATGTCTGGCACGGCAGCGCTCAGCGGTGGAGTCACTTCATTCAATGCCCGATAGTCCACAGTCAGTCTCCATTCCCCATCAGATTTACGCACAGGCCAAATGGGGCTGTTAAAGGGTGAGTGGGTTTTACTGACCACCCCTTGGCTCTCCAGCTCTCGGATCATCTTATGAATAGGAATCACGGCATCTCTCGTTGTTCTGTACTGCCGACGGTGCACTATTGAAGTGGCAATTGGTACTTGTTGTTCTTCTCCCTGCAGAAGTCCTACTGTAATTGGATTCTCAGATAGTCCAGGCAAGGTGTTCAATTGCCGGATGCGCTCTGCCATCACAGTTGCAATTCCAAATGCCCATCTTAGTCCCTTTGGGTCCTTAAAATATCCACTCCGAAGGTAATCTATGCCCAAAATACATGGGGCCTCTGGACCAGTCGCAATAAAATGTTTCTTCCAGTCCTTTCCAGTTAAACTTACTTCCGCTTCCACCAGGGTGAAGTCCTGCGATCCACCTGTCACACCAGCAATTGAAACAGATTCTGCTCCTACGTGTCTTGATGGAAGTATCGTACACTGTGCACCTGTGTCCACTAAAGCTTTATATTTCCGTGGTTTCGAAGTGCCAGGCCATCGAATCCACACGGTCCAAAAAACACGGTTCTCCCTTGCCTCCCCCTGGCTAGAGGCAGGGCCCCTCTAAGCCTGTTGCTCCTTCTTTTCTGAGGCATACATCTTAGAAGTTCCCTCAAGAGGGTCAGACATGTCATTATCAGTATCACATTCGGCACTTTGGCTGCGAGAAACAGGAGCGGCTTTCTTTTTGGAAATTTTTTCTTCCTTCAAATCCCGCACTCGTTGTGCCAGAACAGCCGTAGGCTTCCCATCCCATCTTCTCATGTTCTCTCCAGAATCTCGCAAGAAGAACCACAACTCAGCTCGGGGAGTGTACCCTCTCTCCCAACTGGGGTAACGTCTGCGTTGGATATCAGGGTTTCTAATCTGTACAGCTGAAATTTGGAGGAGGTCCTCCTTAATCTCCTCCCTGAGTCTCCGATGATTTTTCTCTATTTTATCTTCTAAGTTTTGCAAGCGTGTTTCCACAGCTGCAATCCTAGCATGAGTCGGGCCATGTACTGCATCCGCATATGCACGAAGCTTCTTTGCCATATCGAGTACTGTCTCATACACCTCATCTCTCTTCATTGTTGCTAGGGCAGACGCATATTCAGGTGGCCCAAGCCGCACGAGCTTTCTCCACATCACCGGTGTGCATGGTACCAGGTCTGGATTTCTAGTTGTTACATCATCCGAAAAAATAATTTCTGTTACTACCATTTCCCTGAGGCGTTGGACCCCCTGCTCTATGGTTTTCCATCGGGTCTGCTGAACATATAAGTCATCTGCACACAGATATCTTTGTGCCACACTATCCAGGACCCGTTCCCAGAGACTTTGAGGGTTAGCCCCTCTCATCACGCCCTGGTCGATAACAGGATCATGAGACAGAGACCCCAAATGTCTCGCCTCAGAGCCATCCAAAACTGTGGCCTCACCTGCCGCATCCCAGAGACGAACTAGCCAGCTGATAATAGATTCATCAGGTCTCCGGGTGTAATCTTTTCTTAATCCACGAAGATCCTTCAGGGAAAAAGACTCATTATTGGTCTCTGCTCTCCCACCAGTTGTCTTGACTCCTAATTTTACATCAGGAGGTGTCGAGGGTCCCTCTCCAGCATCATCATCATCATCATCCTCCACCGGCCGATCGGTCTTCTTGGTGCGTTTCCCACTTCTTGTACTGGTAGCCACAGCCATTGGTTGGGGCTTATTCTCCAGTTTAGTTGCTGGGTTTCGGCCTAGGGTGTTGGCAACAACCTGCGTAACTGGGATAGGAGACAATTTATCTCCCTGTTCCCTCTCCTCTGTCTCCTGCTCTATAGTGCCTAGCAGGGTGCGATATGCATGTGCTAGGGCCCAGCTCACTGTAATAATCCTTTTCTCTTTAGAACCATCCTGGCACTTCCCTTTTAAGTAGCTTGCAACCTCGATTGGATCCTGAATCTTTTCAGTTGGGAATTCCCAGATTATGGGGTCAGAAAATTCCTTTAAAATCTGGCCCATTTTCTCCCATTTGCCATTCCACTCAAGATTCCTCCTGCCGAGCTTGACTCCTAAATCAGGAGTCTTCCCAGCCCCTTTAGAAATCTCAGCCTTCATTCTATATAGACTGTAAATGGTGCAACAAAGACTTACTAAATTAATTACCATAAAGATGATTTCCTTAATACTCAAGGAGATCAAGGAGATCTGAATGTTTTCTAATAAAGATGTAACCGATTCAGAGGAGAGGAAAGGAAATAAAGGCAGGAAATCTTCTTTGCCTGCTTCTCCTCTAATAAATAACACAAACCATGATTTATACATTCCTGAAGCAGATTCCAACATTCTCATAAATCTCCTGTAAGCCATTGCAACCAAGCCTAGCCCGATGAGCATTTTCGTCAATATTCCTTTCATACAAAAACTACGCATCAAAGACAACACCGGAGCTATCTCCGGATGAGTAAACAGACCCATTGACCACAAAGGCATCAAAACATCAAAGAAACCTAACGAGCCGACATACAAACAGGTCCCCACAACAAAAGACATTATGGATTTAAGAAACTTAGCCATGCCGACAGCTGAAACCAACATAGTATTAGATAAAAGTTTTTTCCACTTTTTTCTGGTGCTGATAATCTGAAGGTCGTGAGTTCCTCACACGGGGCACCAAAAAGTATGTCCAAGTTTAGGACAAATTTGGGGAAAAAAGAGCTCCAAAGGGCCCCCCCCCTCCCCTTTTCTTTTTTACAATTCCTTCCTTCAATGAGCTCAGAAAGAATTGTTCTTGTGGTGAAAATGGAAAAAACTTTTTATTAACAAAAATACAAAAGAAACACTCCCCCAACCCAAACCCAGATGAGACGAACCCAGCCGGTCCTCGCCGGGGAGAGCGGCAGAGCCTCCCAAGCCGACCTCCAGCAGCGGCCCCCGAAGTCCAGATCCTCGTCCTCCGGAGTCGGTGCAAATCCCTGGAGCAGGGAGAAGGGAGAGAGGGGGAGGGGCAGCCGGGAGCAGGCCCAAAGCAAGCCCAAGACAAGCTAAAGCGAGCCCAAGACAAGCAAAAGCAAACCCAAGACAAGCCAACACGAGGGCACAGACAAAACAGCTGGGGGAAAAGGGAAAAAAAAAAACGGCCAAAGCAGCCAGGGGAGGGGGTCACAGCTGAGCAGTCTTGTTAGTCTTGCTCTTAATTTTTACCCACAGGCATTCAACTTCATCATCACTAGGTTCAATACCCATGGCACCAAAGGCCTCCCTAATATAGAGGACCACCCTTCCACCTCTTCTGCCTTTCCTGCCTCTTCTGAAGAGCTTGTGCAACACCCCAGCTGTGAGAGTTGACCTACCACATTTCCAAGGTGGTGACTACATCACGGCTCTGCTGTTGCTCCATGGTTTCCATTTCTTCTTGTTTGTTACCCATTCTGCATGCATTGGTATACATGCACATCAACTGGGCTACTGATTTCACCCCTAACTCAGGTTTGCCACCCTTGAGCCTGCTTCCAGACAGCCCAGCTGCATCCCCTTTGCCCTTCAAACCTAGTTTAAAGCCTTCTCAACGAGGTCTGCCAGTTCATGAGATAGAAACCTTCTACCCTTAACAGAGAGATGGATCATATCTGGTTCCAGCAGCCCAGACTGAAAAAGTTCTCCATGATCAAAGAACCCAAACTTCTGGTGATGCCACCAACCCTTGAAGCACTTGTTGATAATGTGGGCTCTCCCATTCCTTTCATCATTTCTGCCACCAAAGGGACTGAAAACTACCTGTGCTCCTGCCTCATCAACCACTTGACCCAATGCCCTAAAGTCCCATTTGATTGCCCTGACACTCCTCTTTTCAATCTCATCACTGCCAGCCTGGAGTATCAACAGTGGGTAATAATCAGAAGATCAAATCAGCCCAGGGAATGTCTCAGAATCTCACTTGTTTATTACATTATTTTAAAATACAAGAGAATCCTGCATCAATCTTTATTAATAAATTAGCTACAAAATAAGTTAATTACAAACTTATAGGTTACCATTTCCTCTTATTGACTGTTCTTTTTTGATTGTTTTCTGATAATATCATTGACTGAAAATGTCATTTTCTCAATAAGGGTTTAACAATGTATCTGCTTCAACAAAATTTTTAACTGTTCTTGAGGTGGAAATTCTGGTCAAAATTAGAGACAGCAAATTTACTTGTGTAGCAAATGCTCTATTAGCTTAGGCATCATATCCTGAAAATTACAGAAAGATACTAAAATTGTGTAGTTTATAATTAAAAACCAGATCATATCTTTAGTTCCTTCATACCGCATCCATACAAGAGTCACAACATCTCTCGCTACTTTCTGATGTCATCAGCCCCCTGATACTTTTATTTTCTTTTTGCCTCCTAAAATGAAAGCAAATAGGACAGAGAAAGTAAAAATCCTGAGGTTTTTTCTGTAATTAGCAAAGGATGAGAAGATATTCTATATAGGGAACACTCAAATTGGATGCCTGCTTCAAGTAGCTCTTTAGAGGAATCAATTTTTCTACACTGCCTATATGAGAATCAATGCAGACTAGCCTTCTAATTTAGGTATATATATTTTGGATTTATCTGCCCTAGTTTAGGTAGCTAAAAGTCCTACAAGTCTTAATTAGTCACTCTGGTGTCACTTTGTAATAACCTCCAAGGACAATACACTGCATAAGGAAGGGCAGATGAATTGATCACTGGGAAAGATACTAGTATCTTTTTTGCAAGCTATAGAACGAGTTTTGGGTTATCAAACCATTCCAGCCTTAATTCTGTTGCTCATGTAATGATATTTATCCCACTGAGGAGCTCTAGGGCATCATGTTAAGTTAATAAAGACTGTAGAAGAAACCTATTCTCTTCCAGACAACCAAACATGACTGGCAGAATAATAATCTACTAAACATGTAGTGGCACTCAAAAAATGTGTCTCATGGTCTACAAGACCCTTAAAGGTCCATTCCAACTGAAACTCTCCTATGACTCTATGATTCTTTGTCAAGAATCTTATAATTATAATTGAATGCTATTCCAAATTTAGATAATTTAATTAAACTTTTTTGTCATAGTGTTTTCTACTCAGGAAGTGCTGCTTCTTTTGAAATGTCAATAAGAAAGTAAGAAGTATTCAAGGGTGATCATAAGATTTATTGCATAAAGGATAGAAAGTGTAGAAGAGTTGATAGCAATCTTATGCCCCTTCTGATGTGATGAACCCCAGGCATTGCAGCAGTGATTTCACCTTCTCAGAACACAGACTGTTACACAGAATTCCTGTCTGAGATGAGGTTCACCAGCACAAAGTCCTGTTTATCAATACAGATTCATCAAACACTGGTAGCATTAGATCTGAATGTCTTAGACAGCATATTCTAACATCCTAATCTCGCTAATGAAATTATAGCTCCTGAAGAGTTGTGTACAATATTTCCAGTGAACAAGACAATTCAGAATCCATATACATTTACAATAAAATGCACATTGGAAAGAGGGATGTTGACAATGTATTGATTATGGGTACTTTGATTAATTATACTATTATTTAGATATACCTTAATTGAGCAGCAGCACATGGTAACTGTGGTATCTTTTCATATCCCTGAATGATCATAGGTGGTGTCTACATGTGAATTATGTATACATATTTCCAATATAGACAGTGGCCTTTGAGGACTTAATTCACTTGTCTAAGGAAATATGGTAAGTGCCATTTGAGTCCTAGACTATCTTCACTGGCCTCCAGCTCCATTTTCATGGAGGCATGGATCTCCCATCTGTTTTCTCAGATAATTTAAAGCAGCTTCAAGTAACACTGAAGGCAATTTTTAGGCAACACTTATAGTCTTACTGTCTGTGCAGCACAGGAAAAAAAAAAGAATTTATCACAACCAGACACTATGGTTTAGGTTTGTTTGTCAATACATCAGTGTAGCCATTGTTTTTGCCCCAAGATATCTGGAAGACACTCACTTGATTGATACAGCTCCTTCAAGATACCTGGAATGATGTTCTGGAGCAGCTGGAAAATTGTAAAGATAACTAGGATTAAGGATCCCCTCCCCTTTAAGCAATTTAATCAAACATTTTATGTCTACTTTAGAATCATCAGAATTACTCTTTAGATGTACTAATTAGTTTACTAATGGATGCTCATTCATTTTATTGAGAGCTAGCATACCTTAATGAAATTAGGTATGTACAAAAACCCTCACCTGTATGGAGATATTTCTGTTTCTTAACTGGGAACAGAATGATTTCTATCACATTAAAGCTGGATATACCTGGTCTGTCTGAGACCAAGCCAAACTTCCCCACAGCAGTCCTTGTAGTTCTGTGCTTTGCACTGGTAGCTGGAAAGGCTTTGTAATGACTAGTGCTTTGGCTATTGCTGTGCAGCACTGACACAGCATCATCACTGTCTCTACAACATTCCCCATTGTCCCACATTGGCAATGAAGAAGATCTTGGGAGAGGAAAGAGCTGCCACAGCTGACTCAAACTGACCAAAGAGATATTCCGTACCATATGGTATCAACTCAACAACCAAAGTTAAGAATTAAAAGGAAACTGGGGAGGAGACTTTTTCCATGTTATTTTCTCCCCTCCCTGTCCTACTGAGGGCAAGAGTGATAGAACAAGTTGGTGCATATCTGACATCCAGCCAAGGTCATCCCACCAAACAAGTCCCATCCAAAGTCATGTGTGTTTTAGGCAATGGGAGTATCACCCATTGATTTTAGATCTCTCATATTCAACATATTCTATTTTATATAGAAAATTCTATATTCATAACACTAGGAACCTGAAACAAAATTCCAAACAACTAGTCTTCAAAGCTGCTAATTTAATATTTCAATGTTTGAGGAGGGAGACAGGCATTCAAGTTTTCATTTCTTGTGTAAAGGGGGGAAAACAAGGAAAAAAATCATAAATTCTCTCTGATCTAATTCTTATCAAAATATTTCATAATGATATTAAAGCCAAAGGATTGTCAGTTGTTTTTATAATTTCTTGTCTGCACATCCAAAAATTTTGGCAAAATCTCTTCTACCCTGTAGTTTCTTCTCTGATTTCCAGCGTGGGTTACATTGTCTGTGATATATTTCAGAAAAGAATGCCCATCAACAGCTAAAATTTCTATGTAAAATCTACCATCTTAGCATCAAATTGTCATCGGAATTAGGTTCACATAAAGGATTTGTGCCACACATAAGCATTCACAAAAAGCTCTTCCTTTTAGTTGGCTCTGTCTGCAGTGTGAATGGCAGAGTGGAAATCTGGGTGTTGTACCTACATGCATCTTCTCCCCATCAAGACCTATGAGAACTTGATGTCATGTTTAAATGCAACATTTATATACTTAGGTAATTTTAAATCACACCAAATTAGTTTAAACTTCTGATTTTATTCAAAATATCTGTCTGCTTGTTTGATTTTTTTTTCCCCCAAGGCAAGACTCAGACAAGTTTGACTGACAGGGCAGAAAATATTATTATTGTCAGTATCTGAATTTTCGTCAGTATCAGAAACAACAATTAAAATAACAAAAATATTGAATTTTTCAGTGAAACCCAAGATGGAAACCTTTATATCCCCGTGGCCAGGAATACCTGTCAGAGAACTGCAGAGAAAAAAGACAAAAGACAGCTTTAACTCTGTGTGACTAAGTCTCTTAAGTGGAAAAATAAGGTTGTTTTTCCTTTTTATATGTTGATTTTACTAGTTCTTTTATTTTTTGAAAGACATAACAAATGTAAAGTAATGTAAAATTCTAAAATCCTTCTAAAAGCAAAGGATAGTAGCTAGCCTCCTGTTTTACAGTATAGAAGAACATCTAAGTCACCATAACACAGCATTATGCTCCTTCTGACACTCTCCTTAGAGAAGAGCAAGACAATTTTGTCTTTTAGTATACTGGAAATTTGCAGTAATGTCAACAACTTTTTTTATTTTTTTAAACCAAAATTTTGTTATGGACTACTAGTTGATCTTTATTTTCTTTTATGAGAAGAAAATTATCATAACTTACTGTTGAAATGTGATTTTATTTATATGTTGGGCATTAAATAATTTCCTAAATTTTGAAACACTTGTTTGCAAATAAAGATAAATGCTATTTGATTTAATATGAAAACTTATATAGTCAAAGCCAGCTCTTAGAAACCACCTACACTTTTATTGTGTTATTTACATCTGTTAGGTCTGTTATAATATTTTAGTAGTGATTTCTAATTTGCATCTTAATTAATGAACTATGGTTCCACAGTATCGTATTTAAAATCATACGTTTTAAGAGGAATTTATTGCAGAAGAAAATAATACAAGATGTAAATAAAAACAGTCTTTAGGAGAATAAAATCTGAAGTTATTCTGAGCTGTCTATTTATCCCTGAAAACACCTCGAAGATCATACAGAATGAAATTTTATTCATACAGAGATGCACACACACGCATTGTCTGTACATATATTACAGTCAATCAAATTTTAGCACTGCTTCTTTGCTAGCAAGCATCTGTTCCAGACATTATGGACTTATGTAAGACAAACTATTTATGTGCTGAGATTGTCAAGTATTCAGCCAGTCATTACCTTTCAGCCTTATAAAACATCACCAGCAATTAACCTGTAGCAATTTAACATGATTAGCATCATGTTTTTGTTCTCTTAAGACAGGTGAAGCTGTCTTTCAAGTGTGATTTTACATTTGTATTTTACTTATTTAGATTTGTAATTCTCAGTCTATCAGTATTTTCTTTTGTTAATCTGGTTTAATTTTGTCCCTTTTTTTCTTTCTAAAAAGCTAAGCATAATGAGTGTGGTGGATGTATTGATATACACAATTGATATTGATATCTGCACCTAAGGCAGATCCACTTTCTTATTCACCTGTGTTAAATCTTCCTTTTCTATTTTTGGCTATTTAGAACCAACTGCAGGGGAATGATTCTAGACTGATTTCACCTTTCCAGCATACATGGCAGTGTAATCTCCTTCATTCCACTCATTTGATGGGATATTTTATGGAACTGTATATATTGTTAAGGATCTGGGATGAATTTATGCTAATATGTGTCCATTTTCTTGCAGACCTTAACAAAGAAAATGTTTACTGACCAGTTACCTTATATAAAAAAGTTATTCTTGGTCAGGCTATGCAAGAAGTGTCATCATTAATGATAGAGGAATGGGTTCTATCAAAGTATGTTTAAAAGGGGAAAGTGAGAAATAATAAAAAATTATCACTCCTCTTGTACAAATTACTTGGATTTGAAGTCCTGCTTATTTTCTATGAAATGTATACTATACACACACTTTATTACTTTTTGTTTTCATACTCAATCCCTGTTGAAACACCAAGATAAATATAATAACTTTAGAATGGTTTTCTACTCTTACAAGTACTGAAAACAAAGATTCTATTGAAGTACACATAATCTTGAAGATATTACATAGAGATGGATAAGAAAAAAATCAGATTAGTAGGAGTTAAAAAATGAGACTTCAGAAACAAATTTCAGTAAAAAAAATCTAATTCAACATTGTGATTTTCTAACATCAGATGTGATGATATTGATATTGAATATTTTGAAAATGAGACATAATCATTCAATGCATATCTTAGTGGTGAGGGAAATAATGTTCAGTGTTATGATGAAAATCAATATGGTAACAGTATCTTGCAATAAGGAAGAATCTTCAGAATACTTATTTAAAGTCTTTTCTGGAAAGTTTTTTTTCTGCCATTGATAGTAAAGAAATCAGTAAACTAAACATTTCATAAATATTTTGGGTAAAATTATGGAGAAAGTTTTCATAAGATCTCAATAAAGCAATCATTACAGATAGGACTGTAGAGAATAACTATTTCAGTGTTTTGCTGAGTGATATCTGCTGTTGAGCCTAGGGCAGATTTAAGCCATGGGAGAGTTTGACATATGTGACAGCATGCCATTTAGAGGTGTTGCCTGTGTGTTATCCCTGGGGAAGGCTTTGTTTGGCTCTAGTGGTGTAAGGAAATGCTGAGAAATGCAGGTTACAAATTGAGCAATCCCCAGCTGTGTTATATACATTTGTGTCTGAGCCTATAACAACTCTTCCATTTATGTATGATAAAGCTGAGTCTGCTGTCACTCTGCCCTAGTCGTTTAATATTCTCAGCATTGTGCAGTGATATTGCTAATTGAGTAAAACACTATTAAATACATTTTATTTTCATTTCAGTAGATCACAGAGACGATTACAGTGGAGCTAGAGTTCATATATATGCCTCTGGCACATAATCAAAATTTGTCCAACTTCCAAGGTTGCTGTCATTTGATATACTTGATTCTGTATCACCATGGTCTTAGACATTGCCCATAGGAAATAAAATTATGAGAAAACTTTAGACACCCCCTCCTATCACCATGAATCTTGACAATGATTGTAATTTGAAGATTCCAAAAGACATGTTTAAACATCACAAACAACATTCAGCTCTTAATCTATTCTAAATACAGATACTGTTATACAGTGACAAGAAATGTCTAAAGGCACTAGCTTTGTCAAAAGTTGAGGAATTGAGAAAAAATATTTAGAACTACTCCTCTGAAAAAAAAAATATAAGCAAGAAAGAAAAAAAAAAGAGTAAAAAGAAAAAACAGTAAAATATAATAAAGGACGTTAAAGATTTTTTTCTTCCTCTTACATGGCAAAACCTGTGAATATAGCATATGCTTCTCAGTTTCTGTCCTTGTATCCTAGCCATTCTTATTTAGTGATGTGGGATACCATGCACACAGTCTGTGAATTCAAAATGTCTCCTGTACCCTTTCAGCAATCTTAGTATCTACTAGCTTAGATATGTAAAAGAAAAACTCGCTAAAATCTCACCTTTTACTTCCAGTTATTTAGAGGCAATTCAGCTATCTGACACTCCCAGTGCTGTGGGAAGTGAGGGTTCAGATGACACCAGTAAGATATTCACTGTAGGCATACTAGTGAGTTGGAGTATAAATTTGATAAATTTCCATTCTGGTGTTAAAACTGCATTTATTTCATAGTATAGTATAGCCTGAGTGTTAGGTCTGTGTGCTGAGCAGCCATATCTGAACTGCTAAAAAAGAAAAAATATATAGATAGAGAAAAAAAAGAAGGTCCCAGTGAAATGAAAAGGCAGAAGTAAGAATCAGAAAAAGAACAAAGTTATTGAAAGTTGAAGCATTTTGAGTCTCAGAAAACCCATATCATATATAACATGATGTTTTAGGTTTCAAGAGTCAAGAAACCTCCAGATGTTTTTTTTTTTTTTAACAAAGGAAAGAACTCATAGCTCCATTACCTGTTTGCTTGGCTGATACCTTTGTTTGTTTGGGCAGTAACAAGTGCAACACTTGTCATCTGAGGGATAGTGGGACCAGGAGGGAAATGAGTGCACTTTTGTGTCAGTGCAGTATGTACAGCACAGTTTGCCTTCAAGTTTTTAATTACCATGTCACTGTGTTCACAAAGCCCTTTCCACACCAACAGGAGCTAGAGAAGCCAGCTGATAACACATATCTGAATTGTGACCAGTCCAGAATTAGGGAAGGTTAGTAGCATAAATTTTCTTTCATTCTTAAAGTAAAAACATTAGCAGCATGCAAGTCTTTTTGCATGGATTAACTCAACATTTATATTTTAATACGGGGTCACAGCTGAGAAAACAAGAATTGTATGTTATATGCATTATATAGGTTATGGATTAATCATTTAATCATGAAATCAGAACAAACAAACATCCTGATTTATTAAATATAAAGAATCTCTGCGTTGTCAGTAGAACTCATCAGTTACAGAGTACTTAATGAATATTTCTGCTGCAGAATTTCAATTTTCCACATCTAGGTCAGTAAATATATTTTAGATAATAAAATTTTTGTCACCTCATAATTATATTTTTCTGACATTTTAAAAACCAAGAATATGGACACTCTTCTTTAAAATGTATTAAGATGGTTTCATGCTATGAGGTTGATGGGGAGTAGGAAACATTTTCAGTGGCTGAAGGGAAGTGTTACCTGGTAATGAATTTTCCCTTCTGAGATTTTATTTGCACTGAGATGCCTTTGTCTTGTGTTTCAGCAACTTAGCACAGCTAGCCAACTAGGATATATTTATGTGGTCATTTGCATTCATGACAGAATACTATGGGTCTTGAACAATTAATACTTTAGACAGATAACACACATAGTAAAACATAACAGTGTATCAACACTGCACAACATCTCTGTGCCTTGACAGTTGCTCCACATCACTGCCACATGTCTTTTTCACTTAGTGATAATTTTGACATCTATGTTACGAAAGGTGTTCGGCAAAAGGAGAAAAAAAAAAAAAAAAGAAAAAAAAAAAAAAAAAAAAAAAGAAGGCAGAGAATTTTCAGTGAATTTTCAGTCAGATAAAGCCCCCAGAACATCAGGCAGGGTTTTAACTGCTGCCTGTGAAACCAAACAAGACCAAACAATATGTAAGGCTGCAGTGAAATGTAACATTCTGGGGTTGTATTGGGAGAAATGCAAGCTTCCAATGTTCAGCAAGCTATAAAGAATATCTATTGAGAAGGCAAAATCTTCACATAAAATCTTTCAAATTTTTAATTTTTCTTTTTTAATTACTTTTCCCCCTCACTTGTCATAAAATGACATCCTTAAATACACTCTCTCTGCTCTGGTGGGTATGTGGGAAACAAGCTATGAGTTGCATCTCAAAAAGTCCTACATAAGCCCTTGCTCCTGCTACTCCATCTCTTTCAATATTTTTTGCTAAAATACCAAAAATTCTACATGGAAAAAATGTTGCATTGAAAGCCTTCATTTAAATTATTAAACCACCTGTCATAAAAATAACCAACCAGAGGAACAGAAAAATCCATCCTCAAACGACAGAAAGATATTCTCATATTCTAGTACTAAGGAAAAAAAAAACCAACATGTTTCCATTAGATCTCCAAAGAGCATTCTCCCATAAAGCATATTCTTATTATCCATTATTTCACTACATCTATCAATTTGCATTCTTTTTAATTTAAGATTGCCAGAAATAAGTACACAGACCATGGGGCAGTTGCTATTTTTTGCAGTTGTCTTGAAGTCTTTAAGTGAATTTTTGTTTACATAAACCCAGAAAAAAATATTAAATTGGCTTATTCCTGATACATTTTATCCTCAAACTGAAGGGATGAGGAAATTGTGGGTAACTGAAATTATTATTTAAAATAGAAACTCTTAAATAAAAACAAATGTTAACATCGCTATTACAGTACCAGTAATAAAGGCAACCTGAAGCCAAGGTATGGAGACTTGAGTGTCATTTCATTAAATTCATCTGAGGTATTTTTAAGTTATTGGTGAGCTCACAATCCATAAAAATAATGCTGTGCAGTGAAGTAGGTGGTGTAGAAGAAAAAAACCCAGACTAAATGTTACATTTTTAGTATATAAAAGTTCTCTAAATGAACAGATCTGCAAGTTAGTTCTCTAGCAAGTAAAAGTTTAACACTTTAAAGAGAACATATTTTCATTGTGCTCCTGTACCAAATGCATAAAATTTTAGTGCACTATTTAAATTGCTTTTTCTCTGTTGCTTCCTAAGAATCTTGAAAAGTTTCCAGCGTGAAATGAAATCACATGGTGTCTGCTAATAAATTCTCATTTTTAAAATGCTGTGATTAAAAATAATTGGAGATTAATAAGGCATATACTTGATAATTCTATCTATAAATAGCTTAAACTTTATTTGTCTCAGTTTTCTTGTGTGCAAAATGGCAGCACAGGTTTAGGCCCTGAAAATTGAAAAGGCAAGAAAACTGTCACAGGGGACAGTGTAAGGGGTGGTGGGTTGTGGTGTAATTTGTCCTTTTGTAGGTGGTGGTTCAGAGGCAAAGAGGTTTGGTTGTCGTTGGGTTTGCTTGGGTGTTGCTTCTTTTTTGTTTTTTTTTTTTTTCTTCAATTAAAAAAAATCTTTTTGATGCTTTTTATTTAAAGGACTTTAAAGGACTAAAGTCTAGTAACATGAAATTTGTCCACTGGCACATGCATTAAATTCCTGATAACTGAGCTCCCAGTGGAAGTCATTGTTCTTGATTGCTTTCTCATCAGCACCTCATTTACCTAAAAAATTTCCTTGTCATCTATTGAGTTTAAACAGTGCAATGTTAGCAAGCAAAAAACTTGAATCTGTTCTCTCTGGGCTCAATTAACTCTATCAAGTTAGCAGAGCAAGGAACAGCACTTTGCACTGACAGGAGTGTCTGAAATGGACTGTGCTCCAGGGTCGCAAGCCATCCCCTGTTCAATTCTTGTTCTATAAAGAAGTCTTTTAAACTTTTCATTCAGCTGCTTATGCATTGCTGTCGTGTGTTCACTTTGTGATAGGGACCAGAAATCAAATGAAGAGAAGCCAGGTCTCTCATATTCTTCTTTATCTGGCTCTTGCACACATGCTAGAAGGCTATGATTAAAAGACACTCTCCAGGTTCCCTCCCGTAATAACATTCACTGTTGGATGAAGTGCTAGCAGGAGACTTACACGCGTGGTCACATTTATGCATAAAATTATCCTATTACTTTTTTTATTTGATGCTGTGTTATGAGAAACTGCAAGCCTTTCCCAACTAATTTTGTTCATATCATTCAGTTTTGTAAAAATCCATCACTTCTGTAGGGTCTACAATTTAGAGGATTTTTTTCTTTTTTTCTTTATTTTTTTCCTTTTTTTTTTTTCCCCACCCCAGGTTATAGTAGAGCAGAATACCTGGATTTAAAATGACAGGGTTTTTTCCTTTTGATCTCAGTTTCTTTCTTACTAATTACCTGGCCCTCAAGATTTTGTCTGTGGCAAAAAACCAGTAAATTTCCTTTCTATTGGTGTGACTGTTATTTGAAAGAACAGACGACAAATAATTTTCAGCAAAAGATAGTTCTGAATCTGCAAAAGCTTCAAAAGGATTTTATGTATTATAGGAAAAGTAGTTCACCCAACAACAAACATTTTGAAAATAATTGATTGAAGAAGAGTCTCTTCTCAAAAGAGGTAATAGTGATTTTATTTTTAAAAATATTAATTATATTTAATAATGAAATCTTTTTTTTGTTCTTTATTAAAGACCCTTGAATATGGAAATAAATCATTATCAGATACTATTGATGTATTTCTGTATTTATTGAGATCAAATTATATCAGAATTTTAATTTATGGGAAAAGGTATCTGGAAAGGAAATGCATACTGATCCAGATATTCAGCACCCAGTACAAGTCCCATAGGAGTTTTGCCTTTGGTTTCTACAGGGATAGGATTCTCCCCAATAGCTTTTATTAATACAGCTACAGTTATGCTTAAGGGCATGGAATTGTTTTATACCTACATATTTCTGTAGAGTGCTTCTATTCTGTAGATCACTTTATGCAGAGTGCTCAATAGTTTGTTATAATGATTTTCTTATCACATCCTGAATTAGTTGCACTTGTTTCATAGAAGTTAATAATGTAAAACTAAAGTGGTAAGAAATCAGTTACCATTATTAATAATGTAGCACAGTACCTGGCAATACAATATTGATATAGATACAAGACACTTCAATGCTAGCTATTTGAGCCAATATTTTTCAGTGAACAACCTAAATTCTTTCTGCTTTTGATGATTATCTAAAAAAGTGCAGAGGGAATATTAGAAGTCATAAAATACAGTTCTCTAGAATTCTAAGTCTCTTGAGGATTTTTGACCTTGAAAGGATTAAACAAAACCTGAATCAGGCATCTGTACAAAAGAAAAAACTCTCATAGACTGACATTTGTTGACATATTTCCAAGTCTGCTTCATGTATTAATGTAGAATGATCAACATTAATTTAAATACTCATTGGATGAAATAAATACATGAACTAAAAAGAATAATCCATTCCAGTGTTTTTTAACATGTTTTTGAAAGATTTTCATTTGTTTTATAAATATTTACTATTGTCTGTACTCTTTGATAAGAACACTAGTACACTGGAGTTTGATTCTGGATATTTTATTTCTATTTTTAGCTCAAATGCTCCAGAACTGACCTTGGACAACTCATCTCATACCTCTTCAGATTTATTTTTTTCTTTTAACTCTTTATTTCCCTAGTCTTTTTAGATAATAAGCAATTATTTCAGGCCAAAAAATGTACCTCATTGAAAGTAATATATCTGGAGTTACAGGTATTCAGACTGCTTAGAATGTTTAGACTATTATACACCTAAGTGCACAAATCTGTATTTCTTTCTCTAAATTTATCTCTTTACACGACATTTGGTGCTTTAGAATCACAGATTTTCTTTTGTGAGATAAGGACTTTTCATTAAACAGTTGAAATGGCTAAAATTCTTTATCCATATGAAAGCTACCAAATCTGTCTCTCATTTAATATTTAGTGTATTTCTTATTTTCAGTATCAATTCAAAATGCAAAGGTATTAAAACTTGTTTAATATCCACTGAAATCCCACGTGTGAATTATCACTCTTCATTCTTCAGATGACACATAAATATCACACTGCAAATCCTAAGAAACTGAGATAATGGTGAACTAAGAAGAAACCTATCAGAAAATTTTTCGCATATTCTATGATGCAAAGTTGAAAGTTCTTGAGAGGTAATTAGTCAGAAAGATCTCACACCGCTAAACAAAGCACACAGGGAAAAATTCTGTTGCAACAGTTGATCTTTGTAGATTGACTTACCACTTAAGAATCAAGAAGTAGATGCAATTTCATAACAGCTCTAAGTAGATGAGGTAGGATGAAGTGCATAAGCTTCTCATTCAAGAATTGTAGACTTGTGGCTGGAAGCATGACCCATAAATAACTGTGGTAACAAATAATAGCAAATAACATCTGTGGTTACACTAACTCAGGAAAAGAAAATTTACAAGGGCCATCAATCTTCATGCTTTAGGGCATGAGCTGATCACCAGCTGACATCCACAAGCAATCTCTCTCTCAGTGTTTTATTACACAGTAAAGTAGATTACAAGCTTTTGTGACTTTGGAGAAGGAGCAAACATTGAGCACGGGCACTGATAAGGTACAGGACTACAAAGACCATTGCTTCAATCCAAGATTACAATATTCATTTAAAAATGTAAAAAGGTGTTGCAACTTGCTTGAAAGTTTATAATTAATCAAAAGTTAGTTATCCAGTATGACTAATTAACTAATCACTCTGTGAGAAAAATATTTATTTTAATGGAAATTCAAGGCAAACATAAAAAAAGGTTTATCTAGTCATGCTTGAATTTAAATCATACAGGAAACCTTTAGGCAACTAGGTTAATATCTAGAAATTAAATAGATCATTAAAAGGCATTCTTCTTTTGACAACTATACCAGAAAAGTAATAGTATCATCTTTTCCTTGAGAGGAGTTTAAGTTATGTATTAGAATTACTGCATTATAGAATTATGTATCTCTAACAGTATGAAATAGAATCAGTCAAATTAGGAATTCACATTCAAATGAAATTAACATGAAAAAACAGAGAATGCGTGAGTTTTCTTTATGTGATACAAATTGGAACTTTTTATCCTATCTACCACATCATTTGGGGAAAAGTGAGGAAAAAAAAAGCTATGCATTTTTTTAAATTGTTTTTATGTTTTTGGTTTTTTAGGCTTGCTTTCATGGCTTAAAAATTCTTATAACTTCAAATATATATTTTTTTTACATAGGTAAAGAACAATGTATTTCCAGAGGTCAAGCTTTATTACTACTGATGGAAAGATACAGGGTTCCTAAAGGCTTGACTGGAAAAAGGTAAAGAACTACATAATGTTAAGTTGCTTTTCACAACAGTATTTTGAACATGATAACTTATGGTGATTTTCACAGAAGATAAAATTTTGAGTTTATTTTGAGAAGGAGAAAAAAGAATCAGTGGGACAGAGCAGAAGTTAGAGATTACAAGACTGGATGTGAAGTCTTTGGCACCATCATAAAAGGCAGTTGATGAAACAAAAATAAATATTAACATGTTATGTGTTTAGAACATCATAAAAAATATAAATAAAGACCCAACATAATGATTAAAATATAAGATTAAATACTACATAAATTATGAGTCTTTACAGATGCCTAACACCTTAAAATACATAAAGAGGGACTACAAGAAAGTTGGAGAGGGAATTTTTACAATGGCATGTATTGATAGGGCAGGGGATAATGGCTTTAAACTTAAAGAGTTTAGATACTACAAGGAAATTCTTTACTCTTAGAGTGGGGAAATGCTCGCAGAGGTTCCTCAGAGAATTTGTGGATGTCCGTGGAAACATTCAGGTTGGAAACAGATGATTTTAAAGTCTCTTCCTGCTCAAAATATTCTATGATTACATGAATTTAATTATGAATGATTTGGATTTAAAGCCGTTTAATCTATTATATGTCATAGACAAAATTAGTAGTGTAACTCTCCCGTGGCTAATTTGATCTGTATCCATGCAAGATTCACATAGTTAAGATCTGAATGACACCTTGTAGTATAAAGATAAGACGAGTACAGATAAGCATTTCTAACAAAAAAAAAAAGTAGGTCAGGATAGGAAATGTTCCAAAAGTCTAGCATTCTAACTGAAACCTTGAATGTCATAAAAGAGAAGCTGTAAATTATTTTAGAAGATAACTGATGAATGGCATCAAGCACTCTTAAAACCCTAGACTTAGATTACTTTTTTCATCTCTAAAAAATAGACCAGATAAAGTACATGGCCAGTTTATTTTAGCTGCTTGTATTTCTCTCTCCATTCAATTCAACACTCATGGGTCCAGAGGAAGAGAATAAACAGAAGAACTTAATTATATGCCCCAGTGAGAATGAAATAACTACAGAAGACTGGGAAAGATTCTCTGTTCTTCTTTTTTATTATTACTTTTTAACATTAGGATAAAGAACATTGTGACTATTGGGAGAATACTTAATAAAGAAAACTTTTTGCTATTGTTATAAACTAGTAAACTATGTATGCTCATGAATGCATCTGGGCACTGGGGCCAGGTGGTAACAAGCAGTGAGAATCAATCATAGAAAGTAAATCTTCAGAGCTGGGTATCTTTATGCAGAATTCCTCTTGGAATAGTTCCTAGAAAATTCTACTGCCTAAGGGTATCCAGATTCCTGTGTGAGACTGCTTATTGGCACATGCTAAAGTCATCCTGGGGAATTTTCTAGAAGTTTGCTAGTATAAAATAACATATTCTGATGCTTGGGAGTATCCCCAAATACTGTTTAATTTGTCTCTAAAGACACAGTTTCTAGAAGCTCCTATCTTCTCCTGTAGATGTTTTCTATATTAGGAGCTTCATATTTAAATTCTCTCATTCAATTGCAGGCATTTTTGGCCCCATTAGCTTTGAAGTCTTGTTGCTGCACAGTAAGACAGGGTTGGTGGGAAGAATGAAAGAGAACTTCCTGTAAACTGCTATGTGTCTTACTACTTAACTTCCAGAGAGTGAGGCACTGAAACAGCTTGTTCAGGAAAGTTGTGGATGTGCCTTCCCCAGAGGTTTTCAAGACCAGCTGGATGGACCTCTGAGCAACTTAGTCTAGTTGATGATGCTCCTGCCCAAGGCAGGGAGGGTTAGAACTGGATAATCTTCAGGTTCCCCTTCCCACCCAAACTATTGTGTGATTCTGTGAACTTTCTTTTCTTAGCAAAGCAGTTTTCTCAGGATAAGGTAGATCTAAACTATATACTTTCCTCATCTGTGATGAATAAAATAAACAGGAGTTTATGGAAGAGAAAGTTCCCTTTGCTTTATAGCCATCATCACTGGAAAATCAGGCATTCTGAGTCCTTAAGTGCAAGGATTCAGATGCCTCTGAATCAGCCACCTGTTGATAAAGCTATTTATTAAATGATAGCTCTTGGGTAGCTACTGGCCATTTCTAAGCTGCTAATATTTATCACCTGAGGTCATTGATTTAGTCTATGCTAGTTCCCTGTGAAGTCAAAAGAAAAAGGATTTATCTCATTTAGCTGTTTTGAAAAATCCTGTGGAGACCTATGCTTCTCTCCTTTGGCTGTAGCCAGTGTTCTTTACTTAGGATGTTAGGATCCTCTAGATGTTACATAAAGGATAAGTTAGTTAAGTGTTTAAAGCACAGATACTGAATCTTATCTCCTACTTTATCTCTTGTAAACAGAGAGAATTCCACTAAGAAAGGAAACATATTTTATGGTGTACGATGCACCATAAAGGTTTGTCCTGCTTCGGAAACGTCACTGTATTTTTCTTCTACCCTAAAAATAAAAATGAAGACCTTTAAGATGCTTTATCTGTTTCACAAATGCTAATTTTCAAGCAGATTAAGTGATTGAATAGGCAATGTCCTCTGAAGCCTTTAGTTCTTTTCTTTGCGTAAAACATATTTGTATATGGAGTATTAATTCCAATAATGGTTCTTGCTAATTAGAATTTTATTGTTAGCTTCCAAAAAACTAAGGAGGAAGGGGGAAGTTTTTCTCAAATGTACAGCAGTAGAAGTAGCACTTCTTTTCCAGAACCCAAATGTCACCAAGCCATTTTTTATTAAAAAAGATCTGTAGGAGGTTTTACTAGCCTCTGAAGCATGTGTGTTAACAGCTTTAAAAAAAAAAACAAAAAACATGTAGCTATTATAATATGCAAAGCTAGAAGACAACCATCATGCCCAAATAACCAAGAAATAACTCCTTTCTAATAAGTAACTCTAAAGGGTGCCATTTACTATTAAAAGCAGCAAAATACAGAATAGAAGTCAAACAAAGCAAATTCCCAAGAGGAAAACATTTCATGCTTTAGAATGCAGCAATTGCAGCCTAAGAGATTTAAAGCATTTCAAAAGAGATTTATGTGCATGCTTAGAAGCAAATGCTCTCAGAATGGCAATGATTACTGATGTAAATGATTTTCATACTGAGTGTTGCAGCCTGAGATGTGTAATTCTGGTAGTTGGGATACCTTTCTAATCTACTTTAGATAAACACTGTCAAAACACAGTGTAAAAGTCACATTATTGAGGGTTTTTATAAATGCAAAAAATGGTTCAATATTTCAATTCTTCCTTAAGTTATTACTTATTCAAGTTTTATTTAAATGTAAAAGATTAGGCCCATGGCTAAATCAATTCCTATGGACATTGCTAAGATCCAAATACTTCAAATATTTAAATGAGTGCTTTGCCCTAGCAGTGGATTAGAAATTAAATCTTTATATACTGGTAAAATGAATTATACTGTTCAAAACAAATCTACTTAAAAAAATCTCTTCCACTTCTGTATGATGTCTCAGTAACATGGCTTGATCATATTTATACTTCAGCACACATGCAGAAATAACAATAGCTTTCTGTATCTGCTAATAAATATAGCTGTAGAGCAATTGCCTTTCAGTTCTTTAATCTGCCATACCCATATGTTCTCAGGCAGCCTTCCCTTCCGTTGTCTGCTTCCTTTTGAAAAGGAAGTGCTCAGATATTAAAAAATAGGTATTTATAGACAATAAAAAAATTAAAATATTTTAAAAGATGGGGTTTTATACATAAATCAACTAGTTTCCCTATATATGCTTCTAAATGGGCATATGGGTGCTATCATATATATATATATATATATATATATATATATATATATATATATATACACACTCATATAAAGCTTTAAAATTGAGCAAAAATAGCTGTAAAAATAGGTATAAAGTAGATGGGACATTTTGTAATAGGAACTAACTGAATAAGTAAAGTTTAATTGTGAAGAGACACCAATTAAACAAAAGCAAAAGGCAATCTCAGGTCCCTCCACTTTACCAGGCTGTAGAGAAAGCCCTGAAATGTCTGCAGTGGTGAGCAGATGCTTCAAGAGAAGGAGCAACAGAAGTCTGGATGGTGTGTGGATAAGCAGGTACATTTCCAAAGGTTATAACACCCTTGTAGGAAACCCTGGTGTAAATCCTATCATGTCTAAGGAATAGTCTTGTTCTTTGAGCCAGATTCGGAGGCCCCTGCATCCAGCCCAACAGTGATCATGCAGTATAACTGAGGCAGAATTTTGTCTGCATGGTAACACACAAGTAACTCTTGAAAAAATGGAAAACCAGAACAGAATGCCAGCTTCATAAAAAGTGTACATGGCAACAATAATGAAAAGACCCAAATGAGATCCCTAAAAATACTGCATCAACCAGAAAAAGCCGTAAAGAGGCTCATGAATCCTAAACTGGATTCTAAGGTATGTATGACAGAGAGAAGGTAGGTAGTACTGGAGGGAGCTCATTTCCCCATGGTTGAGGGGGATTTTCCAGCAGCTGCCTTGATGATCACAGTGGGGAGCAGGCTGATGCTATGTCACTGCAGTAGACTGTCCTGTCTACTGCAAAAGCAGCAAGAGCCAGGCTTTGGAACACAGACTGCAGAGCCATTCTTTTGAGGACCACAGCTACTGCAGATATCATCAGTAGATAAGAAAAAAACAATGTGTGTGTAACAGAGCTGAAAGATCATGATTATTGCCTGGTGGAGAGGAGCAGCTGGCAGTATGCCAGTACTGAAAGACCTACCCATACATCAGTAGCACATATACTACTGTCCTATAGCAGCTGAGCAGTGAAACCCTGTTTGCAGTTTGGTTGGCATGTTCTTTCAGGATATTTTTATAGGACTTCAAAAAGAAAATAATTAACAGACTTAATAGGACTATGTCATAGTAGTTTTTGGAATCATAGAATCGTAGAATGATTTGAGTTGGAAGGGATTTTAAAGAGCATCTAGTTCCAATTCCCTAAAGAAGTTTGGCACTCTTTTCCTTAGGACAGAAAAGTGATGAATATGAGGTATGACAAAAGTCTGTAATGTCATGAATAGTAGTGGTTTTTTCCCCAGAGAAATAAATATGAAAGATCAAATAAAGATGCCAGTTTCAAGAACAAAGGGAGACAACTCTTTATGAGATCTTTAAACTTGTAGAAATCCATGGTATATTAAGTATTTTAAAAGCACTGAGACTCATCAGAACCTTAGGAAGTGCTACAGAAGATAAATGCTTAAAAATTTTATTGATAAAGTAATGTTTGTGGACTTAGAAAATATCAAACTGATATAGTCATGTGGGCTGAGGTGATATCCTGGAAAACCAACACTGCATTACTACAAAAAAATTGGTAAAAAATTAATCTCTTTAACACCAGTGTAGTATTAGGAAGAAGGCATTCTCTATTTGATTGGATGGACAAGGGGATATGTCCTCAAAAATATCATACATGCTAAGTACAGAAAAAAAACCTGTTTATATACTGTATTTTACATACATATTCATTGACTTTCCTGTAATAAACATATACATGATAATAATTTTCCCAAAATCATTAACACGCTCCCTCTTCTTCGTGCATGCATTCTGATGTCCTGAGGGTCTCTTTGGTGGCCCTTGGGGGTCAGCAGCCCCCAAAACCAAACTTAAGCACCAGGTGAACTGTTAAAACTTTGCATAACTGGGTTTGTTACTCTCATTGGTCAATGAATTTAATTTCCAGCCGGTGCTAAACACCCACAAAATCAAAGGAAAGAAATCCCAAAACAAAACCCCCACCCTAACTTCAACTCGGCAATGAGGATAATTTCATTTTAAGCTGCAAAACTTATTATGAAAGAACTCAAGTTAATGAATAGTTAGCACCCCTTTACCCTGTCCTTCCTTCTAACCAGACAATTTAGGAACTTCTGTACAGCCTTCTTAGATGGAATTTTTTCTCTCTACTTCCTCTGAGCCTGTCACACGACTCCATGATCCTCTTGCCAATGTCTTAGTCTCGACATAACTGTGAATTCCTGGGGATATCTCATAATCCGATGCTATATCTAATATTTTGCAGTCTTCTGCAAAAAACATTTCTTATGGAAAGTTCAATATACACTCCTTGACAAAAATGTTCCATATGATCCAATCACTTCAACTGTTAAAAGAATTCGGAAAAAAATTCACCTGTCATTTACAGCTCCAAATGATGAAAACAAAATATTACAAAATAGGAATAAAAGCAAATATTTTAAAGTGTTCTTTTTTTCTTCCTGAACACTAAAATTTTCTACAGAACAATACTGTTGAATAGTTAAACTTCCTAATGTTTTTTTTCTATTGTAGGTACCAGTCCTTACCCAGAAAATCTTAAATGAAAGGATAAATGAAAAGAGGGAAGAAAATATACAAAGAAAATCATCAGTATAATTAAACACCACTGCCTTTTAATGAAATTTAGAAGATTTCAATTAATTTTTTGATATCATAATCTAGATATATTGAAAGTCTAGAGTTATCTAATGAGACTCATGCAAAAATAAATAAAATAAAACAAAGCCAAACAAAAATCTTTCTCTTCCTAGCCATATGACATTCAAAATGGAAAATTATTTCATTACATGATAGAATATGATATTGATAAGACACTAAAATAAAAGAAGGCTGTTATAGCAGTTTTGTAAAATGGTTTAAATGTCAAAGGATTTTAGTAATAGTCAGAAGACCTATATTTTGTATGTCTCCTAGATTTTACAGCAAGGAAAAGAAGGCATCAGCACTTACACAGTAATGATGAGGCTGGCAAGGGAATATTGTGATTTCAGAGACACTTTAAATAGATCTTTTTTGAGTGAGATTTGTTTGTAATTTAAAGTACATATACATCCAAAAAGGGTTATTATCAGATGTTCAGGTCATGTTTAAAAGAGATAAAACTGATTCACTTTAGATGATCATTGCCTCAAAAGACATACTGAAAAATACAAGGTCAGCTCCTTAAAACTGAGGAAAAATTAGTATTTTAAAGTCAAATAAACACAGGAAAGGAAATAAAGTTCCAATGTTCAGTAAATTGAATACTGTTAATATCAGGTAGCTAATTCTAGAGAGAAAGAGGTAGGTAGAATCCAAATCATAAGTTAAGTTGAGCAATAAATAGCATTCAAATGTTATATTTTAGAATCGAATTAAATTAAAAAAAAAAAAAAAAAAAAAAGATAAAAAGAAAGCAGGGAAAATAGAATTCATTATTCTGGTACAGAACTGTGGCAAATATATTTTGTCCCAGTTGCATCTTTTGTAGGAGAAAGACAGAAGAATTACTTTCTGGCAATTGTCCTTCAACAAAAATTATTCACCTTCCAATTGCCTTCTTATGATGGTCTTAATCCACAATTCAAGGCCTCTTATATGCCAAAATGCAATGCAACTGAACCTCCTTTTGAGGGGCCTCAGACTCTCCCTAAAGGGTTATTTCCCAGCTTCAGGTTCCTGATGAAGTTCATACAAATATTCTGAGCTCCACAACCATACCCGTAATGTTTCACCATTAGATCATCTCCTGGATGTGTTCTGATGTCCTCAAACCTTTTGCAAAAAATGATAGAACGGGACATCCCAAAAGTAACTGCAGCAGGTGATTTCATGAGGAGGGATCATTTTCTGCCATTCTCTATTTTGAAAGCACAGACACAGAGAGGAATTTCCCTGCCATAGAAATATGGATTTTCCTAGTAACTTCCCTTTAAATACCCAACCCTCACAGCCTTTTCATCTGTGGCTTTGGTTTGCTGATTTAGTCTGGTTCTTAGCATCATCTTTGCTTTGTAAGACGTGCATAATTTTGGTAGAACTAGTCAGGGCATCTTTTGATGCCTTGAGAAGCTACCTGGAACAGAGGCTAGACAGTGCTAAATGACTAAAGTAGGTATAGTATCTACCTTGTGAAGAGAACTTGCTAACACTTTTTATGAAGTACAAAGTCACACATTAATGCAGTATAGATTCTGAAAAATATGAAAGCTAAGACTTAAGGTATCACCTTGAGCAGTATTTCTTATTCATTAGTAATTTAATTTGCAAACAGAAGCTTAGGAAGCTATAGGAAATTGGAAGTGAATGCGGCTTTGTTGGTGCTTCTAAAACAAGATTACTTTGCACCTCTGCTTCACTACACGAAGGAATTTTTATCTTCATCTTCCATTTTCCCCCGTGTTTGTGATAGTAGTGTTTGATACTATTAGGCTTTTAGTTGTTGCAAAACAAATTTGCAGCTCAGTCTGAGTCAAAACAGCCAAAGCATGACATGCCCTGTTTAAAGCTAAACGGATTACTATGGCTACAGTTTTATCTAACAGGTACACCGATGCTACTTTTGCTACAGCAGTTAATTTTGAATGATGTGCTAATTTTATGTTATATCTAGGCTGTTTGGGTTCTGGCTCAACAGAGGAATTTCTGATTATAGAGCTATTGATAGTGGTGCTGTTTGGACAGGAAATCTTAGCTATATATACAGAAACAGTTCTGCTCTCATAGTGAAATGTGCTGTCATCTCCAGGGCTAAACTCTCTGGAGTGTTAATTGCCCTCTCATGTATTTCACCCTGTAGGCATTCATTGGCTGTTCTTCCTACTTAGAACATGGCACCTGAAGGCAAAGGTTCCTATGGAGGGCATAATTCAGAGTTGTAAAATAATATCCACCTTTTTCAGTTTTGCAGAAGAATTATAACCATATATGATTTTCACTTACTTATTTTCCAGACATCATTTTAATAGAATGCAGAAGTTCACTTCCCAACCTTTCTCAGTTTCTTACTTTAACATTTTCTCTTTCACATTCAGTCTCTTTTTCTGGTAACTTTTAGCATGTGCCAAGATACTACAGAAATAGATTATTTGAGAGTGCAAAACAATTATTTATTGTCTACTATACACAGCATATTGCTAAGATTAACAGACTACTACAGAGATCAATAGTATCTTCATCATGCAGTTGCGTAGGGAGAAGTGAGCTTCTGTTGTATTTTGCAGTGGGATGATCCTCAATATTGCTGAGCTGGTGTCTTCTAATTGATCTCCTGTGCTGGGGAGAGAGGGCTGGAAAAGATCTTGATGTCAATATTTTTACCCTTGAATATCTTTGGAGCTGGTAACTCTCACCATTTTACCAGGTACCCTTTTTTCTGCATTTTAGTTTCCTTACTTTTTGTGGTTTTAAAGCACAGACTTTTTCATACCTTTCACTCTAGCAACAATTTTCTCAGCAATAACAGCTGCTTTGAATTAAACTAGGCCTTGAATTACAGACAGCTGAACTGAGTTGAGTATGGGGCTACTTCAAAATGAACTGAGTTGGCTTTTCAGAATAATGACTGCCCCGAGCCTCCAAATTACTGCAGTAATTTATTTGCCTAAATATAAGAGTCTAATTTTCTGTGAGATGTGCCCTGGCATATCCACCTGATTTCTTGAAAATCTTCAACTAACAAAAATAATATGGAAAAAGAGACATAATTTGATTTTTTTCCTAATTAATTATTTTGCAGCAGTCTTACATTCTGAAATAATTTTCACTTTTCCCAAATTCTGCCAAAAGTTTTATCTGAATGTTATAAAAATTACTGTCAATTTCCTTATGTTGTAAGTGGATGTCACATCCTTTCAATATCTTTGTTTACTGGAAGTATGAAACAGGGTGGCAGCTTCTGAGGATAGAGTAGAAAAGTACTGAATCTGAAAGTTAACACTCACTGAAACAAACACTTGCAATCTGAAAAAAAATACCTGTCCCTGTTACTTTCCATGTCAAGTGCATGAGCCGCAAAAACCTATCTTTTGTCTGCTCAGTCGTGGAAAAGGAAGTGACAACTGCAGCATTTTACAGCTCATAACAGTGTCAGAAGCAAAGTCATTAAAGAAGAAATTACAGAGGGGAAAAAAAATCCCTCTCAATGTGCACTTCATTGAAGAGAAATAACAAGAAAACCTCTCTGAAGTGACAGCAAATACATAAAAATACCAACAGAAGAAAATATAAATATTTAAAGCTAAACCAGAAAATTATTCATGAAAGACCATGGTAACACTGGGTGACATATGTACTCAGAAAAATATATAGACACCTAGAAAAAGAAATGCTTCTGGGAACTAGGGAAAAATTTAGGAAAATGAAAGCTAGTGGAAGTTTATATTAAGAGAAGTTTAGACAGAGATGAGGGAAGGGATACATTCTAAAATACTTCAGTCTTTAGCTAAGTGGAAAAAAAAATCCAATATTCACATATACTTCATTATTCTGAATGTCAGTTACTCTGACTATGGATTATCTAGGTTTAAATAACATTTTATGTGTTGTATTAAAATCTTAGTCTTAAAGAAGTTGCTTTTATTTCTGTGCTTTTGGAGAAATTCTTGAAATAATGTGCCCAAAACGGAAGGAACTGACCTGGTCAGAAGGATCAATAGAGGCATTTCTGTTCACTTTAACAGGCTTTGAAACTCTTATAAACTAAAATCTCTGCACATACTCATGTACATAGGTACATGAGTACATAGATGATAAAATATTTCAGAAAAAAAATAAACATTTATTTAACAAACAGCTCTTTGAAAGCAGATTTCTGATATTGAAACAATATCAGCAATTGAGTCTCTGACCCTTTCCACCCCAAAAAAAAAAATCTTTTGCACAATATGACCTTTGCTGCTATTTTATGCAGAGTTTCAGCCTGTATTAGATTTAAGAAGTGATTTTGAAAAAGGTGTTAATTTACTATATCATGCTTATCTGTGTCAACCTTTATAGGCCTGAAATCTCTAGATAAGTAAGGATATGAGGCTGATCTGAAACTGTATAAAATGCAGTGACTAAAGAGGTAGGATAATAAGCAACATGAAGAAATGTGTTTCTGCATATTAAGTCAGTAAAGATACAAAATTATTTTTAAAAATGCCCTTGACATCTTATCTTTCAAGAAGGTAGTGTTTGGGAACTTCTGTTTGCTGCAGAATGACATGTATTTTCAGATATATAAAAAGAAGAGATACATCAGGGAACTTGATTACTGATTATTAATAAAGATAATGAAAATTATTTCATTTGCTTTGCTGAGAATTTTAATAATCAGATCTATGTAAAACCAAAATACAATGGCAGCTAGATGCAAGAGCAAGCTTATCTACTCTGAATATAGAGGGCTATTTTGCCATTTTAATACTCCAATTGATGAGAACCAACATTTATTATATAAAAATAATTGCATATTGCAAAGGTACATATTCTAGTAATATTGAAAACTTCAGATGCTCTTCCAGTAGAAGATATATGTATTTGAGTATCTTCATATATTCTGAAATATTTGAATCAAATTTGCTTGCATAAAGAGTTCTTCTAGGAAAAAAATAAGAATAAATTTATGCTAATAACAATTGAATTAGTAACTTCTTATGACTTCTGTTATTTGAAAGCTTTGAAAGGGTAGAAGAGAAAGAGCATTTTGAATTTATATTATGTATTAATAAGTCTGCTTCCAGCAAGCAAGATACCTAGCAAATAGAAACCCTGCAATTTATAGAATAGTGGTTTTCTTCTTTTTTGTTTTTGGGGTTTGTTTTTTTTTTTAACTTAGGAATCATAACAAAATCATAAAATGAAAAAGAAAAATAATTGCTACATTCTGTCTTTTGTATAGCAGAAGATATTTTTCTTCATTATTTAATAAAAAAATTTAAAAATTACATTGCTGTGAATCAAATACTATGTTTTTTTAGTGTTCTTTATGTTTTTTCTGTTCTTTATATAGACTCAAGAAATTAAAAGCAACTTGATAGAAATTTGAAAAAAAAAGGTTCTTGTAATACAATTTTGCTATTTTCTCTTGGGATGCAATGGTTATGTTGGGCATAAGATTGTAGATAAAGCATGATTTAAATTAAAACTACACTCTGGGGTGTGACTTATTTGAATTACAATAACATATTGTTAGATTTGTATGTATCTTGTATGGGTTCTTAGTGGAAGGCAAGAAATGTGCCACTGGCTGTATGATCAGAAAAGAGATCTTGTTGGACTTATCCCATGATGATTAATACAAAATGAATTTCAGGGTTCGCCTTGAACCAAGATTGAACAACCTCCTTTCAATGAAAGGGAGAGGAGAGGCAAGACAGACAGACCAGCAAAGTGAAATTAATAATTACTGTCTCTAATGCTGTTAGGTTAATGGAAATTTCCATCTGACTTATGTAATTCAACCCTTAATGGGAGACACAAAGAATTCTCAAGCTCATTCGTCTGAGCTGTGTATCTATCAGTAGGATTTTGTATGTGTAATCAAATTTGAGTTCTTTCTATTGCACTGTTGTTACTGTTTTCACCCAAAGGCATGGTGTCAAGTTAGACTGTATGTCTTTTACTGACACACTAAAATAAGAATAAAATTATATTAATGTTGCAAAATTGGTTTGATTTTTAAAGTCAAGGTTTTGGGGTTTTTTTTCCAAAATCTTTCCTTGAACATATTAAGAATGGGGGAAAGTTCACAAATGACATCAGGAGACAGATGGGAAGGGAAAAACGCAATATATTGCAATTGTTCTTTTACATGAGACAGGTTAGGAGGAATTATGTTAGCCCTTAGTTAATTTAAGAAAATTATAAGAATTTAATTTTCAAGTACTTCTGAGAAAAACTGCAGTTTGGGGAATTGGCCACCTACAGCGTGTGCTTAGCACAGTGGTAAGCATGTACTATATATCTCTCCTTTGTGCCCAATGGCAGGGGATATGAGTCTTTTCCAGCCCTTAGCTATAAACCTAGTCCCTTCACTGAAGCCATAGAGAATTATGACATCAGGAGCAGTGGAAGTCCCTAGAACATATTAAGACAGTGCCTGTTGCACATATGCTCACATAAAAAGAAAGATCACTGCACAACTCCAAAAATAGCTGTCCATTTCCAAAGCAGAAGCAACATAGGATGCTGGGCTTTGACAAAATGAAAGCTGTAAGAACAATGCCTTCCCTAGTCCTCAAGCCATTTGCCATGTGTTTCAAACTGTCTCAGACAATGAGAGAGTATGAAAAAATACTGCCTGGTGTGCAATTACCTGTAAGAACTTCTGACATGTGGGACCACTGCCAGAAAAGTATAGCCTTTTTAAATTGCAGAAGCCATGACTTGCAAAATTAAGATACTTGAGTGTGAAAGGCAATTGAAATTAGGTTCCTAATAGATTGGGTCAGTTATTGAACAAGACTTTAAACATCATTCCTGTGGCATGTACAGAATTACCTCGAGGAAAATCAAATCAGAGACGGTTTGCTCCTAAACTCCAATTTCTGACTTGGAGCTTCATGGCAAAGCTCCTGAAACAAGATAGAAGAAAGGAGGGAGCTGGTATTCAGTAATGTCTCACTCTCAGAGTGAAAGCAGAGCATTGAATCCCCAGTAAGGTGCTTCAGCTTCCAAATTTTAAGGTCATGTTTCATACAGCGGTGTTTTAACATGCCAGCACTCAGCAAGCTGGCTGTTTTGAATACTAGTTTGGGTTCCTGTATTTGGTGAGTAGTTGTATCTAGGCACATACATCAGCACTACATCAGCACCTACATTAGCATATTGAGTTTTGAGTACCTACATTTGGGTTTTTACAGTCCTAAACACCACAATGTGGTCTGTTGAAACTCCCACTGAATCACTTTTCAAAGTGAGACTCAGAACTAGAGAGAAATAAGAGATTAGGTATATAAAGGAGTATTTGAGTATGTAAATCACATATTGGGAAGTCTGTGCTTAACTAGTACCTATCTTTGATGTATACAAAATATGTTAAGATCAATCATCAGAATGTTTTATCTATATTATTGTTCTTCTTCACATGCTTAGATTTTGTTTAAAACCTAGGATCTGCTTCATAAAAAGCCATCTTCAAACTCTGTCATCACACTTAAAATACCAGCTAGAGAAGGCCTTGAGCAGGTTATATTTTTTCTTTGCTGGTTTCACTGTAGAAACCCATTTGACAATTTTGCCATTGCCATAACTTACTTTTCCCTCTCACCTGTGATCTGATGCCTAAAGAATTTTTCTAGGAAACACAAAATGTGTCTTGTCAGCCCAAAAGGATTTTAATGTTACTCCCTTACTTGCAGCAGGGAGTATTCTGTTACTGGGCTTTTTTATATGCATCTATCTGTCTGTCTATCTATCTATCTGTCTATCTATCTATCTATCTATCTATCTATCTATCTATCTATCTATCTATCTATCTATCTCCTGAAAAATACCATACCTGTTATTATTACTTCCAGATTAAAAGTAAGCATAAGTACATAATTCTCCCTTCCAAAGTATTTTAAAGGATAGCTTATTGTAACTGCTGTTGGGAGTGTTATGGATGCTTCTATTAAGAATTTAAATGTATAGAGTTTTATCCATATGCATTATTTTGGTCTAAATACTTTTTTTGTAGTTTTAAACTACATAACTATATAGAATGAAGTATAATTACTCTAAAATATTTTGTTATTTGTAGTATTATATTTGTTAATGAAAACTTGAACCATATTTTTATTTATTTCCTCTCTAACACTGAGGTAAAAAGCAATCAGCATCAAACATGGTAAGTTACTATAAGATAAACTTGCCAAGCTCATCTGTACCATTGCACTTTCTGTTCTCAGTTGTGGCAGATTCCAGTATTTAACTTAACATTAAAATAAAAACCTACTTCTTTCATCCTACTTGACATTATACCAAGGTTTAACCTGGCAGGTAGCTAAACACCACACAGTCAATCATTTTCTCACTTTCCCAGTGGGACGCAGGACAGAATTGTGGGGAAAAATGAACGATTTGGGGACAGAGATAAAGACGGCTTTAAAGGTTTTAAAAGGAACCTGAAGGGGAAAGAACAACATTAATATTGGTAGATGAAATAGAATATCCAAAACGATGCCCAGTGAAATTCCTCACCATCCACTGAATGGTGCTCAGCCAGTTCTCGAGCAGCAGCTCCTAGTCAGCTTTCTCCCTAGGTTAGGTACTAAGCTCAAAACCAGAATATCCCTTTGGTGAGTGGGGATTAGCTGCTCTGGCTCTGTCTCTTTCCAGGTGCTTGTGGACCCCAGGCCTTTTCTCTGGTGGAATGGTGTGCAGAGCAGAAAAGTTCTTGACTTAATGTAAGCACCACTTAACAAAAAATAAAAAATCAGTGTGTTATCAACACTATTCTGATCCTCAGTCGAAAATGCAGCATCTTACTTTACTAGGAAGAAAACTAACTCTAGCCCAGCTTAGAGCAGAATACATCTAATTTTGCAGAAGACAAAAATCAAAACTTGACTGCTCCCATATGTTCTCAGTGAATGATATAGATTATGTGACTCTGCAAAACACTGCAGTGTTGGAGGTAACTCAAAATGTTAGTAGCTGGATTCTAAAGCAAGATCTCCACGGGTTTCCTTGTGGTAAAATTAGTGCTTGCAGAGTAGATCGTGCTCCCTTAAAGAGAAAGATTTTTAGATTTTTTTTTTTTTTTGGTTTTTTTTTTTTTTTGTTAAAAGAGCAAGTCAGGAGTAGAATCTCAATTCTTTTTTTTTTTTTTTTTTTTTTCTTGGTATAAACAGATTCCCAAATGGTCTGGAGCTTCCAGGAACGCATTTAGGAGCTTTATATAAAAAAATTGACAAAATCACTATATTGGTATTATGTCACAAAATACTGCTTTTGGGCTGTCATGTAATGCACACGTTCCTGCAGAATCTAGGTATGGAAACTGCTATTGCAGACAGTAGCAAGGGCATGCAGAGCAATTGAGCAAGAAACATCCATTATGCTGTGGGTTGGCACTATGTTTTTGGTAGCTAACTGCTGCCTATCTACTTAACAATAACACTTTGATGCTACTAAACAAAATATTTTCATGCAAAAAAGGTGTTTCCTGGTGAACCATATTGTTTAATTATCAGGTCACTCTCTGGACCTTTCGTGGATAGTCTTCAGTTGACTGTCTTCTAAATAGCCAGAGGGTAGTTAAATCCAGAGTTGACTCCCATAGATAACAGGCAAAAATTGTTTAAGGATTGGATCCCTTTACTACACGTATGTCTCCAACTTTTACACAAAGATTTTGTAACCTGTGCTACCATTACTTATCCTCCTGAAACAAAATTAAATATGAAATGTGCTCAGTATCACACCAGGAAGGACACAGACTTCTGAGCTTTTCCAATTTTTAAAGAATTTTGACTGGGAGGAAAAAAAAACAACTAAATGAAAAACAGAAATTAAAAGCTTCTGGGAAAAAAGGTCTGTCTTAAAATCTGCAATCTGCTATACTTGAGAGCAGGTTTTAATGCGGGGAATACTGTTCTATTTATCAATACACACAGTTTCAGTGATATCATAAGCTTTCCTTTCATCTGGTTAAGGAAAAGTCCTGATAATCATTCTTACCTATGATGCAATCATAATTTTTGTGTGCTTTCAACAGAAAGAAAGAAAGAAATACAATACAACTAAAGCCTTCATTTATTATGTTTTTTTTTTTTTCCTTGCAATTCTGCCAAACACACTCCAGTATGCCATGGTACATATTTTACTGACTGAGCATATTATACTGACTGAATATTATTCTTCCTTTTCCTGGAAGGGTATTTTGCTTATTTAGACTTTCTCCTGGGTGTATATAAAGACACTATTAGATTGTAAAAAATACAGCATAAATGAACTTTCTGTTTAAAAGGGTTCCTCTTTTGTTAACATTTTAAATGTTACTGTCTATAGCTCTTGTAAAGACCATTCCTTGTTGCAATCATATTTAATTCTTTTCAATGTGATAGGCTGACTTATCTTTCTGTAATGAGGAAGGTAGCTGCATTACTAGATTTAACCTTTCTGTCTGCAGTGCCTGTAGCTTAGAGATGCATACACTTGACTATAGAACAATTGTTCATCAATTCAGGAGTCTTGGTGTTTGAACTAAAGACATCTTGAAGACTAACAAAATAGAAAAGGAGAAAGACTTGCAATATATATGGCTTAAACTTGCTAAGCAGTGTAAAGTTTGCAGGAAAATAATAAATCAGAAGAAGCTGTTCTTTGGTAGTCAATATTTCCTCCACCATCAGTTTCTCCTGTCTATAACTCTGTACTTTTCCTCAAGTCATTCAAAATATGCTAAGGTGAAGAAAAAAAAAAAAAAAAACCAAAACAATTTGTCATCTGGGAGAAATAAAAGAAAGGTAAAGATGAGGAAAGTAGAAAGGAGAGATACAACAGAGGAAGAAAAAGAGACAGACATGCATGTATGTATCTAATCAGATTTTCTTAAAAAAAATAAACTAAAGTTCTAAGACAAATATTTTTTGGAAGCTGAAGTTTATAGCTCCTTTAATAAAGTTAATTTGCCCTTTTTAGTAAAGATGTGGAAACTGGAAAGTAGAGTGCATTTTATATAGAATGATACAGGCATAGCATAATAAACTGACGAAAAATTTAAAAATAATATCAATATACCTCCTGTGAAGTAAATTACATTCTACAAATCATAAAATGCAAAGGCAATGTTATCACCAAGACACCATACCAATTCTGAGGGAAAATGTAGTTTTTATCAACATTCAAATAACTGCAATAAGTTTCATCTATAATTATTTTTACATTCCAGCAGCAATTAATAACCCTGTCATAGATTGTGGTCATTCAGTACTAAGGTATAATTTGCTATCTAGATCTACAATTACCTTAGTAATGAATTCTGTATATTATTTTTTAAATTTCTTCCCGTTGACTCTTAGAACTGGTGAGGTGGCACAAAGCAGTCAGTCAAGGTACCGATTGGCATGTTTAAAATTTATGCACTCTCACTCAGCTCACAGGAATGAGTGAACCCATGTCAATGTGAAGACTGCACAGGAGGAAAGAAATCAGCATGTTCTGAAAGTTGGAAAATAAAGAATATTTAACTTCTTCACACTGATTATCAGTGCTGATACAGAATACTAACCCTGCAGCAGCTTTGAACTCTCAGAGCATGATGCATGGGAAGAATTGAGGGCTGAACACACTATAATATAAAACTAAGAAAATGTAACCAGTTTCCTACTGTGACAACTAGACCAAAGAAACAAGAGTACATCTTTCTTTTTCTTTTTTTTTTTTTTTTTGTTCAATTCAGACTTCCAGCTTAATTTTTTAAAAAGTGATTAGATATAACAGATCAAAAATTTATTTTCAAAAGCTCATTTATATTTTCCTCTTCTTTAACACATACAATATTCTATGGCTTTTTCAGTGGCACTGACAACACTTAAATCCATCTAATTATATAATAGATAGCTCTATGATAATTCCGTTGCAGTGGATATATGTCACTTGCTTTAAAATTGCAGAAATATTCTTTCACTTGCCTTGTATTCTATACCAGACTCAAAGTCACTTAGATTTAGGTATCTGGGTTTATGTTTTGGATCTCTGGGAATACATGCACCCCTGCTGAAGCACCCAATCTTAATAGAACACACTGGATGAACATAAAATGAAGGGGGAGGGGTAGTGTCCTGAAAGGCAATGTCTCCTATACATGCTGAATGCACATTAAAATTGCACTTAGTAACTGAGTTAATAAACTTTTGTATTATCTGTCACTGTTCACCAGGGTCTCTTGATTTTGAGATCCTCACAGAAGGACATGTTGCTGGTTTAAAGTCTGTGTTTTTCCAGCCTCAGCACTGAATAAACTGGAGAAGGCTGTTCTCTGAGGTTTTCAAGGCTGTTTATTGTTTCTTATCTGAGGAATTTTTTCTCTAGCTGACAGCAGTCTGTTCAGAATGTCGATCCAGGGCACACTTCCTCTGTCAGAGGGCCTGTCTTAACTTTTATGCTACAAATTATGTACCTAATATTTACAATTTTTTTCCAATACATGATAATTTTATTACATTGTCCAACTCTGTCTCAAACCAATCCAAGAATGCCAGGGTGGCACTCAACATGAGTGGCATAAAGAAGAAGAAGGAAGAGGCATACCATGCCCAAAATCCTCCATCTTAGTTTCAAACCCCCTAATATAAGCATTTCTAAAAATTCATTTCCAACCTTCTAACAGTCAAATTTATACTCTACTTATTTTTGTGGATTATATTTCTTTCCACAATGCTGTTAGTTTTTCCAGGGACTCAAATCCAGTCCCCAGGAGTCCTGGGCACCACACCAGAACCTCTGAGACCCCTGCCAGATGGGTCTAAAGGCATCCAGGGAAGCCAGGGAAACACCCTGGACTCCCATATTAACTCCTTCTGTCTGGAGCGAATCTGCCTGGCTTCACTTTGGAAATGGCTATTTAATATTACCTCCAGAGGCTTTCTACTGCCATTGTCTTTCTCATTATTCTCACTACCTCTGTTTTTTGCTGTTTTTTCTGCTGGCTGTCTCTTCACAATGAAATCTGAAAATTCAGGGGTTATCCTTTCTCTGTAGATTGATCCTTGAAGTCTCCAACTACAAGGAGAAATATGTTTATTAGTTTTTTTTACTGTCACGTAAATCCACTGCAGATCACTGAGGAAACTGAGGGCTTGGTCTTCTCATAAATTTCTTTGACATGGAGTCCTGATGGGCCAGTGGTACACTTCCTGGTATCTTGCACTGTCCTTAATATCAGAGAATGTATTCAAGGACAAAAGTGCATTTCACATAACAGGGTACATAAGTGAAGGCAGATTTTATGTAAATTAAGTTTAAAAGCCTACAGACTTAATTGCATGAAGTGATTTCTTATCAGGGAAGTGTAAGAGAATTGGAATTATTCAGCCTGGAGAAGTGAAGGCTTTGGGGAGACCTAATTTCAGCTTTCCAACACCTGAAGGGAACCTGCAAAAAAGATGGAGAAAGACTTTTTACAAGGACATGTAGTGATACAACAATTGGAAATGGATCCAGACTGAAAGAGAAAAAGTTTAGATTAGATGTTAGGAAGAAATTCTTTACTGTGACAGTGGTGAGGCACTGGCACATGTTGCCCAGAATAGCTGTGAATGCCCCATCCCTGTTAATGGTCAAGGCCAGGTTGGGTGGGACTTTGAGCAACCTGTTCTAGAAAAAGCTGTCCCTGCTCAGGACTGGGGAGGTTTGAGCTGGATGATCTCTAAGGTGCCTTCCCAACCAGGCCATTTTATGATTCCATGACTTTATGATTATGAAAGCTGGTAGAGTGTAATATGCATGAATACATTTTTCCTGCCTCTTGACAATTGAATTTTGATTAGCTAGGATTACTGTAGTGCTGTGCATGTCAACTAGGAATAAAATTATTGTTAGCACTAGAGAATAATCTGCTACTAAGCAAGACTTAATGTGCAATAGCCTGTGTGGTATGGATGCAAATTTTGGATGTTTTAATATGTAAAATGGGCTTAAGGGCTTTGCAGTATGTCTGTATAGACATACTTCTCCATCCAGTATTGGAGCTTAGCATCAGTAATGTAGTACATTCAGCAGTTGAGTCTTTCAAACATTTTCTGTGAATGTTCAGTCAAATAGTAATATTAATATTTTATGACACTACATTCGTATAATTTTATTCTGTAACTTGACCTTGGGAATGTTTATATTTGGAGTAATGTATTTGAAAGGTACACAATATGTGGAAATTTAAAGGATTTAAAAGTAGTTCCCTTTGGCCATGGCACCCAGAAGAATTTGAAACAACTGTGTTGATTAAAGTCAGCATAAAAGAGGAATTCACAAATTAAGTCTGTTGTTACACAGCTGCTTCTCAAGATGCTGCTTTTCACCTTAGCTTAATAAATTTGTAAACCTCTTGTGTCCTGGCGCTACCTAAGTACTCTCATTTTTAATAGCAGAATCCCATCTGGCACTCTATACTTAAAAACAAGTGACAATGACAGTATTTTTTAGTATAAATATCCTAAGAGGGATAATGCCACTGTATTGGTTTTTGCAGTGTAAAAGAAACACTGAGCTCACGCATACATGCAAAATCCCTACCATCTCAGGAAGAAGATAGCTTTGTGAAGTAGGATTCAGCTGGAAAAGCTACTAGGAGAGCCAATTGCTAAGACACTCGAATCTAGGTTTCTTTTACTTGCCTAGATTAACAGCACTGAAATCAACCAGTAACTCACACACAAATTTTATTCATTCAGAAATTAAAGACTTATGAAAAGCAAGTTTTTCTTCTTCTCCCCTACATGCTGCTGAATTTTGCTCCCTGAACTCACATTTTTGTACTTACAAAGTGCTGTAGCTTTTCACAGGTTGTTCCCAGTGTGAGGAACAAGTGTGATCCACAGTCCCTGTCGCACCTCGCAGTCCTCGTCTGTGCTGTCTGTGGTGAGGACAGTGACAAGGCAGACATCATTGTCACCACCCTGCTCCTGCACTGGAACTGCCTGGTGACTCAGTGATGACTAAGCACCTCTGCAGCTTTTTTCCTGTATCTGCATTTACTCAAACTTTCAGAACTGTAAGTACACAAGGCAAACATAGTTGAGTTCCAGGAGGTACAAATATTGTCGTTAAACACACAGTGAAATCCCTAAATAAATCACCACTAAAATGGTAAAATTAAATAGGTGTTTGAAAGCTTGAAGTTCAAATATACAGTATCAGCAGGTTACAAAATCCTATCTCCTTAAAAATTCCAAAGTTTATCTCTCTATTACAGGAAAACAGTAAATACATACAATTTTAATAAGACACGATTAATTTTCAGGTCCAAGTTTAGTGGTTAATTTTCTATTGAGCAGAGACCACTGATGTTCACCTCACTCCTTCTTGAAATATTTTGTTTAATTTTAATATATTAACTGTCTCTGGAAATCTGAAGATTAGTGACTTGCTTTTGTTTTTTTTAATGTCAAATGTTTTATACTTTTAGCCTTGTATCCCTTCTCAACTGTGTTAGGGCATAAAATGGTAGCAAAATTTTTCACCATTCCTTTTGCAGACCTCCTATAGAAAGGAGGAATAGTTTTTATCTCCCATCTACTGTTGACTTGGTTTTCACACTGTTTTTTTTTTTTTTTTTTTTTAGAGAAAGGTGGCATTACCCTTCCTATTTATTTTTAGATCTCATTTTTTGGGGACAATGTGTTGAATGTGCAGATAGGTTTCTGCTGATCCCTCATAAAACAATGCCAAAAGGAAGGCATCATCCATGTCTGAGTTCAACAGTGCCCACACAGCTTTCTACCTACTTTTTAGGATTTGGGGTAAATGCATTGATTACTGCAGAGTAAGCAAGGAAAAGAAAGGAAAAGCAAATAAAAAAGGCAAGGTAAAACAAAACTATGCAAACTCAAAAGTCTTCATTTGCCTACAAATAATGAATTTGTGGTTGGTTGGGTTTTTTTGGTGTCTTTACTTCATTGTTCCTTCCTTTCTCTCTCTTTCTTATTTTATTATATTGGTGTACAGGCAACTCAGAAGAATTAGAATTCAAAAGGATATAACAAACCAAACTTCTCAAAAATAGCAAATCCTGAGAAAATGGATTTAAATCTTGACTGAGAATGAGATGTACTTGGTGATTGTAGGGACAGTGGCATTTCCTTCTATTGGGCAGGCTTAGTGCACAATGAGAGGAAAATGCAGAAATATGTCTGTTAAATAAGCAAAAGTTTGGACTCTCTGTTCAGTCACCCTTGGCATCAAATCATCTTTGGCATGACAAATGCACTATGAGGACTGGCTTTTTAATAGATGTAAGATTCTCATTTCTTTGGATAATAAATAGCAAAATGGCAAATGAAGAAAAATTCTTACATTATCTATCTGTCTGTCTGTCTATCTATCTATCCATCTATCTAATCTATCTATCTATCCTAGTTTGCAAAGATTAGGCTTTGTCTGTGCCTTGTTTGGGTTTTAACAAAAATTTGTGAAAAAATTAGCATTCTATCAGAGCATAGACTGCTTTTGTAGTGAAATACAAGTATTTGGCTTTTATTTTGTAAATGGCTCATCTTAAATAATTAAAGAATATTGAGGAAGCTATTTTCATTTCCCACATCATTTTTTAATTTCTGTTGTTACCGATGAGAGCAATATGCATGCATGAAAATAAAAATAAACCTTTTGGTATTGTTAAACCCCATTGCTGATATTTTTATGGGTGAAAAAAATATAATTCTGTCATTCTAGAGCTTAATACTCATAGTGTGAACAAAGTGAGTCAGAAACCTAGCTTCTGTTTCTGAAGTATGAATACTGTATCATTGTGTTGTATTCATGAATACACCCCAAATACCTCTTCAAAATTGGATGAAAATAAAATTCACTTAATTTCACTTGACTCAAAAATATGCATTTATTTTCCTGAAGCAAAGACTTGTCATACATTCATATGCTCCCTTCCTTCCCCTAGAGAACACATATGTCATGCCCATGCTGCCTCAGCCCACTGAGGGGATAATAATTTTTAGTAAGACTGCTATAAAAATATAGTTAATTTTCATGTGAAAAGTTCTGTTATGAGACCAATTATAAAGAACAACCATGATTACAAACATCAAAGCAAACAGCTTGAAAACAATTTTATTGTTTGGACAACACCATCAGAACACTACCAGGTAAAAATGGTATATAAGTTGTTTACTGATGAGACAATGCACAATCAAAAGCAATGACTACACTAGTGGAAATACTATAGAACTAAATGTTCTTTGAAGAAAATAAAACTGACAAATTTTGAGAAAAATAAACCTCACTTATATTTTTATACCTTTCTCTACACACTGAAATTCTTCTTTTGTTCCAGGAAATATTGCTATGTCAAATATGGGCAATTATATCCCACTTGTGAAATCAGAAGTTGGCTATATAGATTTTTTTCTGTGCTCAGGACTGGATGGGGTGTGTATATTTCATTATCTCATCCACCAAAGGAGAGAGTACAAAGGCACAATATTGCTTTTGCTAGTGCTGGATGAACATGATTTTATATTTTGGATTATTGGCACTTATCACCAAGGAGTTAAATGAAGCAAACTCTGTCTAGAAGGAAACAGTAGGAAATAAAGTAGAGCATCATAAGCTGAGCTTGCCTGTGAAATACATATAGCAATGCCTGTCAATAGACAGGGAGAGCCTGTTAAAAGAATGGTATTTAATTGAATTGTGTGGATTTAGAGCACTATTAATTACACACTTTAAAGGTATAATTAGGACTTGCTGAGATAGAATCTATTTGGAAAGGCATTTACTAGATATGGTTATACCTGCTGGAAAACATTTAAATGGGAAGATTTTGGCTGAGACACTTTCAAAGGCACTGACCTTTTCCCACTGAGGAAATGTAGGCTTATTTCAAAATAAACAGCCTACTAAATGCACATAATCTAGGCTCATTAGGAGTCTTTAGTTTGTATCCTACAAAGTGCTGCTAATACCTTGCAGAACATTTTCTAAAAGAAGCAATGTACTGTCTAAATCAAAGTTCTCTGTCACCAGGGTACTTGTTTAAATCCTAGCAGATGTTTTTTATTAATTCAAGAGCTGAAATACATAGGGAGTTACTTTAAGATAGATATGCTAAAGATTTATAATAACACATAATCTTCTAGATGAAATTGCCTCAGTTCTGCAGAATAGCTGTGCAGATACTTCACAAAGACGTGAGGTGCTGCCCGTCAGTCAGATGTGCACTTCTCACACTATAATACCCACACTGGATATTTGGTGACATGAACTTGTACTTCTCCCTGGTAAGAATTTTTCAGACATCTATTTCTTTTAGTCATTTTGAAAACTATTTCTTAAAGACTCTTTGAGACACTGGCATTCTAGTTCTTATTCTCATGAAGGAGAATCTTTCTTCGCCTTGAATAAAAATAAGTTTTACCATATAAAATGAATATTCCTGGGTATTTCCATTTTTAAAAGCCCAGAGTGACCCTTTTTAAAACATTTTGAATACTTTCTCATTTTATTATTCACATGAAAGCATTTTTCTAGAAATGGAAATATATCCCTTGAGATAGAAAATACTACCACATCCCTTGATATTAATTCTTAACAAATTCTAATCAAATGACAATGTGTTTCTCAAGAAAGTACATAACTTTGCTTGTTTTCTTACCAACTGTAGTAAAATATTTGCAGACAATCATCTTTCAGAATGTCAAATTTTTCTTTTTATGAGGCATTTTAGTATTTCAGAGTCTATAAAGGCTAAGAGATTTATTTTGTGTATAATTTCTAAGTATTTTTGTCACATAATGACTAATTTACAAGATGGCTGCCTTTGTATCTTACTGCACGTTATGATTATCTTTTTGTTCCCCAGATTTGGAAATGCTTATATTATGGACCTTTAATTGGTCAATTTTAAGTTGTTCAAGAAGGTCTGCAAAAGTCAAAAATATTTAATTCTCACAGAAATTCATAAACCTATTTAGTGAGACCTGTGCCTTAGTATATTTTAACCCTCTTTTGCAACCAAAAGTTTATTAAAATGACATTTCAGTCAAGCATTTTAGTGCAAAAGAGATCTCTGTAACCTTGAATTTCCTGATGCTATTAATTTTGGATGTTTGATTTTCTTCAATGTAGCCTTTTGTCTAGTACATTGGTTTGTTCCACTTGCAAGTAATATACATCTCCTGTACTTTCAAGCTTATAAATGAGTCCTCTATTCAGTGCTATAAATACCACATTTGGGCTAAAAATTGTAGAGGCCTGCTCTGCAGATTCTTCTTGTTCTTTCAAATGCCTAGGAATCCTGTTGTAACTCTTTTCCAAACACTGAATGTTTTGTTTTGTCTAACATTGGACATGAGCCTTGTTTTGTCTTGCTATTTGTCTGTGCAACTTCAGCTCTGAATTCAGAAAACACCTTTCTGAGTCCCTTTACCTTTAGTAATTTAGAACTATCTTTACTACTACAGGACCTGAGTATCATAAACACTACATGTGCTTCAGTCCAGACTTCATGACTTCTTTTCTTGGCAAATTCAATTTGAAGGGATAATTCTGAGTCCCTCATATGACTTTGAGTGTTTTGTTGCATTATAATCCGATCTGCTATTTAAACTCCCAAATTCAATGAGACTCATACTTCAGTCTTATGTCTGGGACAGATTGCTTTATGATTCATTTCTGTATCCTTCTTGAAAAAATATGAATCGATCATGGTGATTGCTACAGTACTGTATCATTTGGAATCTAGCTATGTCTCTTGTGCCTGAATTAAATTAAAATTTTCAAGGAAAAAATATAAATCAATAATAAACTACAGCAAAAATAACATTATCCGGTTTGTCTTCCTCCTGGTGCCACTGCTTGAAAATACAGAATAAAATAGTCTGAATTTCCACTGGCTGTCCTCTCCACATTTAGAAATTATTCAAAAGTTTGTTTGGGATTTAATTGATTTATTAACTGAGATTTAACTCAACTCATGTACTAAAATTTTCTAGTGGCTCATTGAAAACATACTTTTCATTTAAGAGTTCCTTGGTTTCCAGCTGGTTCCTCAGTTTTCCGGCTGCTTGCTCATTTCTTACACGCCCCAAGGATATTAATTAACCCAGTTGCTCCCCAGCTCCAAGAATTTTGTCATAGTCATAGAATTTTCAGTCCCATCACTATTTCAATTCAAACGTCTGTGATCAAACTTTTGAAAGTGCCATGAATTAATGCAGGTGAGAATTCCCCCACTGGTCTCCTTGTCCTTGGCATCCATGGATGTGTTTACAGATAAAATCAAATGATGAAGCTGAGTAAGAAATAAAAGGAAATTGTTCTGATCAGAAGAAGGACTTACACAAGGTACATAACTGATTGCTTTTAGTCAGGCAGTACTTACAATAACATGAAACAAAAATATCATGTGACATTTTTACTGATCTTGCATGCACTGTTACAGTTCTTCAAAAGAATTTTCTTACTCCTCTAGCAAGAAAAATTGAATTCTTCTTGAGAAGGTGAAGCTGTGGTTCCAGAAGGAATATCTATCTGTTCAAAGCTGTATATATCTTGTTACTTTAAGTTTTCAAAAATTAGCTTGACTGTGCTAGAAAATTCTGATACACAATTTTTCAAACAAGTATATTGTTTACTGAAGTCCATTTGTTATCTGATTTATGCCTCTAGACCAGATTGGGAAAAGTCTAGGAAATAGAAATATGAAATCCAGGTTTAAAAATTAAAAGCCTTTGGATTAGATCTGCATGAATTCCACTAGATATCATCAGTTGTGTTCAGATGATAATAAATGTTGCCATTTTCCTAGCAGGTTAATGAACAATTTGGTGGGGACTCTGCAGTGCTGGTGAACACCTGACTAATTTTCTAGTGATTCATATGTAACTGCAGGACATGGTCAGGAGGAGCAAAATACAAGAAACTGCTAAGCAGATGCTCTAGCTGTGAGAAGTACAAAAACCATGTTGTTGCAAATTGGTTCTGCTGCTTTGTTTCTACTTTTATTGGGTTTGCATGGCAAGGTTTTGATAACAGAAAGGCAACATGGCTGGCTTCTCTGAGAAGCTGTCAGAAGCTTCCCCTACATCCAATGGAGCAAATGCAGTTCCAAGACAGACACACAGCTGGCCAAGGACAAGGTCATCAGTGACAGTGGAAAAACATCTGTGACAATGTGTTTTACAAGGGTAAAGAGTTAGTGAAGAACAGCATTGTCAGCTGGAGAGAGGAGTGAGAATATATGGGAGAAACAATTCTTCAGACACCAAGTTCAGTGAAGAAGAGAAGTAGGTGCTTCAGGCACCAGGGATTCCAGTACACCCCGTGGTGCAGACAATGGTAAGACAGATGTGCTGCTACAGCCCATGGAGGTCCATGGTGGAGCAGACATCCACATGCAGCCCACGGAGGTCCATGGTGGAGCAGAGATCCACCTGCAGCCCATGGAGGACCTGACACTAGAGTGAGGGGATGCCCAGAGGAGGTTGTGATCCCGTGGGATGTCCAGCCCACAACAGATTCTTAACACAGCCTGTGGACTTACGGAGATAGAAGCCCACAGTGAAGCAGGTTTGATGGCAGGACTTGTGACCCCACAGGGGAACCAAATGAGAGAAGTCTGCTCCTGAAGGACTGGACCCTCTGGAAGAGACCTACATTGGAGCAACTCATGAAGAACTGCAGCCTGTGGAAAGGACTCTATTGGAGAAGCTCACTGAGAACTGTCTGCCATGGGAAAGCCCCCACACTAGAGCTGGGGAGGAGTATGAGGAGTCTTCCATCTGAGGAGTAAGCAATGGCAGACAAAACATGTGATGAAACTACCTTAATTCTCATTCCAAATCCCCCTGCACCACTTGGAAGGGAGTAGAGAAAACTGGGGAAGAAGTTGAGTCCAGGATGAAGGGAGGGGTTAGGAGAAGGTGTTTTTAAGATTTGGGTTTATTTCACACTACCCTACTCCGATTTGATTGGAAATAAATTAAACTAATTTCCCAAAGTCAAGTCTGTTTTGATCATGAGGTTACTGGGGAGAGATGTCTCCCTGTCCTTACCTTGTCTTATGATTCTTTTGTTATATTTTCTTTCACTTACCCAGTTTAGGGAGAGGAGTAATAAAGAGGCATCTGGCAACTGGCATCCAGCCAGGGTCAACCTTCCCCATCACTGCAGTCACTTGCAAGCCTCTCGCAGAAACCAGATCAAGTTTGGATGACATGAAATTTTAAATGTCCAGGTTTTACAGTTCTAAACAGGTAAGCTACTTAAATATGCAATTAACATAGTGATGGAAAAAGGCAAGAGATGAGTAAACAAGTTCCATGATTGAATGAACATTTTTCTGCTTTTCTGATGTTTGAAAAAATATCAAATCAACATAATCTCTTAGATTAAAAAAAAAATTTACAGTGTTTTCTAATGATCTTAGAATGCATTTCGGCTTCTATCTAAAGTGATATTTATAGAGAAATCATAATTTACAATGTGGATTTTAGATACTCTCATTTCTGAAGGTACCAATGAATGCTTGATTGTTATATATGATAATGCTTAGATATTTTCAGGAGTCAAAATTGCTGAGGTGATCCTCAAAACTCTATATGACAGACATTGCAGGAAAAAAAAAAAAAAAGGAGTTTTATCAGTGTTGCTTTGTTTTGTTTCGGTTTGGTTTGGTGTTTGGGGGTTTTTGGTGGGTTTTTTTGCGCCTTTTGAGGTCTCTGCTAGAGGTGACAAGATGTTGCTATGAAAAAGCCTGTGGTCTTGAAGCACAGCTGCTACTATAGTACACAAGCAGATATTGAGAGGATAAGATGAAAACATTTGGCAAATTGAAAAAAAAAAAAAAAAAAGCAAGGATATAAACAAACCTTGAAAAAGAAAGAAGATTGGGCTAGCCTGATATTTACAGTATTTCTTGTAATACACCAGGGACCAAGGAGTAACAACTGAACTAAATTACCTAATTGTCTGAAAATTGAATCATAATTTTATGAAATTTGGTACAACAGCTCACAGAAAAAAAAAATCTATAAAGATGAAGAAAATGTAAGAAACTTATTTCTGTTTACCAGTAATCTAAATTTAATATTTTTATTTTAAGTTTTGGGAATGTGATAGATAAAAGAAGATAAAAAAGAACCTTAAAAATTAATGGATATCAAGTAAAATAAGGTTTTTTATTCGTTTAAAAAGCTATATAGTTGATTTCATTGTGTAGAAAAACTTCAATGAACCCAGACCTTAGAAGATAAAGACAGGTTGCTTTTTTCCACTGACCTCATACTGGGAAAAGATGATCTGCTGTGTTATAATATCATTATCCACACTCTGTTATAACACATCTCTGAGTCTACACATCTATGCCAACATAATATGTGATTCTCATGGTTTACAGCACCTTTACTGAATATCTTGCTTTAAGGGCACAATCCCTCATAATTTACAATTGCAGGTAAAATAAAAGAATGCAGGGAGAGGTCTGCTGCATTAAGTGACTAGTCTCTGGAATGAATTTTGGTATTTTTACATGAATTATAAAGAACAGAAATGGTATTTTCTTGTAAGTTTTAAAAATTCCACTAACAGATTCCAACTTAAATTCCTGAATGAAGACATTAAGTTCTGAGCCAATCTGATGTCAAATTCAGTCTCTTAGGGACTTTACAATCTCTGTAGATGGGACTTTAGACTTGAAATCTTTCTTCTTTCAATAACTTTCTCTGGTCTTAGGCTTCAGATCAGGCCTACTTTTGCATAATGTACTATGTGATTATCTAATCAGCAAATGATCTGAGACTGAAAAAGCTCAATCTGCTTTCCCTGGAGCAGAGTGAAGCCAAGAATCTGGGATAGTAAGAAGTATGGCAATTTGAAGCCTTTGATCTAAATGTCTTCAAGGCCTTAATATAAGATGTAGTTTTAACAGTGACTCAGACCAAAAGTCTCTGTTATCTTAGTTTCAACAAATCAAAGAATAGATATGTTTTCTAATACAGAATTGATTTAAATTTTGTGGAAGCTGCATTTTATATAATAGTTACTTCAACAAAAACCATTCCAGATTGCATTCTGTATTCCCTAAGGTACTAATCATCACCATATGACTGATACAAACCCAATTTTGGCATTCAGTGTGAGGTATTTTCCCACCACCCATATCACCAAGTATAAGGGAAATAAACCCCATTTTTATAGTTCTAAGTGGGGAAGACAATGTGTAGTCTCTGAGACAGAACAATTTTTTCACAGCAGTGTTCCAGAAAACTGTATCTTATTTCAAAACAATGCAGAGCCTCCTAAGAAGCAAGTAATACATAATATATACATGACTATTTTTTTGCTTATTTTCCTAATGCTCTAATAGTATAGTACAGCATAATGCCACTTTTTTTTTCTAATAAAAATCCTTTCATTATTCTACATAGTAAAAGGCTAGAAAATATTTACTAGTATAATTTCAGACAAAAGGGATTGGAGAAAAAAAAAATCTGCATTCAGCAATACAGAAAGGGGTCAGAAATACCTACATATTCCATGAGTCAAATTTTGACTCCTTAACAGCGATATAGATTGGAACTTGACTGCATTACTTTTAACTTGACCACTGATGTGTCATGAATTTTAGAATTTCATTCTTCAGTCATGTAATTTTAATTTAATTGAACACATTTAAGATATTCCTGAAAACAATAAAAAAAGGAAAGGAAAATAAATGCAATGCAAATAATTAATATGAATAATAACAACATTAAAAAATAGACACCTTTTTGATGACTAACAAAATGCAGCATTTTCTTACTAAAATGAGTTAAACACATATTTAACATTAGGCTGCAAAACCAGTTTGAGATATTCTACCACCAGAAAGAATCACTGTGATTCTTAGGGCTTAACTCCATAGAAACACAGAATCATAGAATGGCTTGGATTGAAAGAGACATTAAAGACCATCTAGTTCCAATCCCCCTGCCACAGGTAGCAATGCCACCTCCTTTAAAGTTGTTCAGGGTCACACCCAAACCAGCCTTTAACCAGTCCCCGGGGGCTGGGCACCCACAAATTCCCTGCTACAGTGTCTCACTACCCTCTGAGTAAAGCATTTCTTCCTACCATCTAACACAAATGTCCTGTGTTTTATTTTAAACTGTTCCCCCTTGTCCTGTTGCTATATCTCTTTGTAAAAAGGCACTCTCCCTCTTTTTTGAAAGCCTTGTATGGGTACTGGATGACTAAATGGTCTATGAAGTAAATGGTTCACGGACTGTTAGGATATCAGAAGGGAGAGTTTAGGCTTTACTATTACTATTAAAAAATTAGCATACTGAAAATATTGATTGTCCCTGTAAAATCCTGGGAACTCTGGGATTATGTGAAGAATATATTTTCTCTTTTTTTAGCATCTAAGCACAACATTGCATCTTCACAGAACTGCATCAGCATTGGCATTAATGCATTGGCATTGACTGGAAATCAGAATATAGGAAGGCTGCAGAGTGCAGATCTTATAGTTTCATCTGTCTGTGAGCATATGCAGAGCAGCTGGTAAAGGCTAGTGGGAACACAGAGATCATCTCCTTTGCTGGCTCAGGAAATCAAATTAGGAAATCTGGATTAGCTTCCTCCTGGATTTGATCAAAATCCAGAAATGAACCATTAAACCTCCTTTCACTCTTCATCACTAGCTGTAGGCTAATCACAATGAGCCTGTCTGCTTCCATAGAGCAATGAGGAGCAAGTGACAAGACCTTATCAAGGCATGGTAACACACACTGACAGAATCAGGCTTTATATGTAATGTAGCATTAGTTGATATTTCTTTTTAAAAATATGGTGCCAGCCTCTATTTTGAGGAATAATTTAGGACTTAAAACAATTACTGAGGATACAAACAACAAATCAATTTATACTCAGGATGGCTATAAGGAAGATGAATCTGGATGTCATGACTTTTGTAAAATTTGGGTACTTCTCAGGAAAAAGGAAATACTTTGCTGTCTTGTTTGTCTGGTAAATGTTGAGGTCATTTCTACACAGTAGATTTGCTGTAACAGCAGTACTAGAACTTGATCTAGAAACTATTCTTAAATGAGTAGGCAATCATTGTTTGACAAAAGGTAGCAGTAGGTGGTGGATTTTGATTTTCCATGCAGAATGTTTCCTCAACTCCCTAAAAAATGGGTACTTGACAGCATGTTAAAGGCTAAATTTCATTCATTATTTCTTAAGAAGAAGGGAAGAGGCACTTTTGGCTGGAGTGCAACTCTAGTCTGGGCAGTAAATGTCTTGGTCTAGATATGAGGATCTATACCAGTATCAAGTTAACTTGGGTTTAAAGGCAGCTCATATGTTTTCACGTCTTTTTTGTTTCAATATATTTTTGTTGCCCAGAGATCCTGGGCAACAGCTGTATTTTAACTCCAGCCATCAGCCCAGCCCCACAGAGCTGTCACACTCACTCTCACTCACTCACTCACTCACTCACTCACTCACTCACTCACTCACTCACTCACTCACTCACTCCCCTACCAGGAGGATCATGGAGAGAATTCGAAGGGTAAAAGCAAGAAAACTTCTGGGTTGAGACAAAGAGATTCTATTAGGGAAAGCAAAACTCTCACAAGCAAACAAGGAATTAAATCATTGTTTCCCATGGGCAGTGGGTTCAGCACACCATCATTCCAAATGTCACCCTCTTTCTCCTTCTTCTCCTTGATATACTGAGCAGGGTGTCATATGATCTGGAAAATCCCTTTGGTCAGTTTGGGTCCCCTGTCCTGGCTGTGCCTCCTTCCACCTCCCATGCATCCCCTAATTCCTCACCATCATGGCAGTACGAAAACCAGAGCAGGTTTTGGCTCTGTGTAAGCCCTGCTCAGCAGTAACTAAAGCATCTCTGTGTAATCCATCCTGTTTTCAGCACAAATCCACAACACAGCCCCACAGAGCCACTGTGAAGAAAATGCCTCAGCTGAAGCCTGCACAGCAGCTAATACCCCAATGTCACGACCCCTATTTCAAATCACATTTTGATACCTAATACCTGGTTAGTTTTTAAAATATTGAATGACAATCATGTCAACAGCATCTTTCTCAAAGGGCATGGAGCAAGCACACAATTGCGTAAATGTAATCCTTCAGCACTAAAAGCAATGTAATTCAGATTTTAGTTTTTATTGAAATAATCAATTAATTTGAAGGCATTTTTAATGAACCTTTGTTAATCATTAATATAAAAAATAATAAATTATCTCAAATATCATCAGCTGCATATTATTCCTGGAACCAATAGTAGAATAAATGGTCTATAATTGTTCAGGTCATCTCACTTGCCTTTTACATAGAATTAACTTGGTCCTTAGAAAAGTGTTTAAAAACATTATCTGAAAACTATTAATATCTGATAATTTTCAGAAGTCTGATTTTAGTAGTCAATATTTATATCCTTCTGGCTAGTGTGAGTAGGAAGCATATACTATCAACACTAAAAATATCTTTTCAAGGATTTTCCTCCAAATGCAGGTCAAAATAACAGAACGCTTCAACTCATGCTTGATTATTGCTGCTCATGTTGAATCATTAGTAACTATTGGTTCAATAGGTGTCATTAAGAGAAGACAAGAGGTACAGTTAAAATAAATACACACTTTGGACAGCATTAATTTTTCTGACATCCAGCAGATGAGAAGCCAAATGGGACAGGAAACAGGAGCTAATACATGGAACTGTATTAAAAAACAAAAAACAAAAAACAAAAAACAAAAAACAAAAAACAAACAAACAAACAAAAAACAAAAAACAAAAAAAAACCCCAAAAAAAACCATTTCTTAGTTACCCCTATTCTGTTTTGTTTTAAAGAGGAAGACAATACACTATTCCTTTATTCTGCTTAGCAATGTAATGAATTCCAGAAGACAAAAAAGATGCCTTCTCTATTTAAGGGTAAACATCGCCCTCTTCTGGGACTTTCTATGAAGTGCCTGCTAATTAAGATTCTGGGCACTGCATGAGGCACTGTTTAGTCCTCCATGCACATATCATATAGGAGAGGTGGCCATTAATTATTTTAAATCTAGTGTGTCATTAGCTCGAAGACGTATAGAAAACAGGCTTTTTAATGCTTATTTTCCTTGATATTTTTTATGCCCCAAGGACCTAATTTTCTTTGTTACAGAGCTAATCAAAAATGGCAAAAGCAAGGCAAAAGGAACATATGTTTTTAGGATTCTCCAGTTGCTCGTGGCACACTATTAGCATAAGACAAAATTCTATCCCATTTGGTTTAAATTATTAAATAGTCTAAGACAAAATTAAAAGGCACTATCTGTTTATGAGACAGTTACATATTCTATGTTTGATGATTGGACAATTTTCAAAAATTATAAGTAAACACAGAAATTTAGGATAAAAAAAAGTGTTCATTAATGTACAAAAGATAAATAATTACAGTCTCCCCCTCTCCCTGAAGCAAGAATTCTGAAATTCTACCTACTGATACCAGATGCACTTTTCAAATCTTATGTGCATATTTCTAGCACAGTGCTCATCAAATATAACCTACTCCTTAAACTTACTGGCAAGTGCCACAGACGATAATATGCTATTACAGATATTGTTGCCAATCAAATGATAACAGGTTTATGTGATGGTACCACATTATGGGAAACCACTCCAGACTATGTTAATAGAAAGTGCTCCTAAAATGTAAAGGGGTGCAGACTTTATCTAGACTGCTAGTACAGACAATTATAATTTATGGGGGAAATGTTGTCTAGCTTGTAGGATTCTGGAATTTATGAAAAAAGTCATTGTGAACAGTTGCAAGTATATCTTGGGGTCATTTCTGTACAAAATTCCACAGAATCTGTCACGAGTACAAGAAATGTAATTATGTCTAATTTTAACTTGTACTTATGTGTAGGTACACAAATGCTCATATTTGTACTCAGAAACACAAAAAGTATCTCTTGTATATTTGTATATACATAAAAATTATCAGTCTCATAGAAAAAGCTTTATTTGGAAAGTTGATGTATGTGAATACGCAGCATGTGTACACAGTCTCTTTACTGAACTTCCATAGATACCAGATGAATCCTTTGAAGAAAGTAATTTCTGGTCTATGTACCATGTAAGTGCTTATGTTACTTTATTTCATTCTCTCAATGGAGGATAATGAATTTTCTAGCAAAACCATGAATTATATTAACGATGCTTTACATCTCTTTTTTTCTCATTAGCTAATTTATGAGGAATATAATGAAGAATATGGGAAAAGCTTGACACTTTCACAAATATTTCTGCTCGTGATTATATATGTGGAGAGCTAGAAGAGTGCAGGAGGGAATCTTCCCCTTTGACTTGCAGCTGTACTGATTACCAAGGAGTGGATACATCTGTGCCCAGCCAGTCAGTCTAGAGGATATAAAGGAGCAGGCTAGCTTGCCACACACATAGGCACTTGCAGACAGATCAGAAGACTGCTGGCTGTGATGAGCTAAGGGACAGATAAGGTAAGAAATTATTGTATGAGGGACAGGCCAGGGTTAGGCAGCTGGGAAAGGACAGCTTGGGGTCAGCCACTCATGAAGAGTGAAAGAAGGAGTTAGAGCTATGTGAAACTGCTCATAAGAAAAGGAGTCAGTGCAAGCTGCTAATAAGCGAACAGAAAAAGAACTAAGAGAGTGGCCTATAAGAAAAGGAGACAGAGTTGTGTGAGAAAAAGTTCTGTAGAAGAAAATGGGTGGAGTTCGCTGATGGAGATGGGTAAAATGTGCCAGTGAAAGGGATGATGGCACTGCCAGACCTATCTGTCTCCACTTACCGGTGATATATATGTATATATATTATTGTTTATAAAAATTAGGGGCAATGTTGGCTACAAATCAGAGGTTTTGAGCAGGTTTTTTTCTATGTTATTATCTCATACCTGGAGAAAGGCCAGTATTTCTAAAGCAATATCCAAATTATTGTGATTTATCTGTGCACATGGGTTAGACCAGACAAACTGCAGAATGACTGAAGTTCAACAGGATTATTTGGTCCAAACAGCCTATTTAAGCAGGCTCTCTAAGATAGTGTCCCAATGGATTTTTAACATTTCTTGAGCCTCCCTCGAGGATCTGTGCCTGTGCTCCTTCACCCTCACAGTAAAGAAGTGTGTCCTGATGCTCACAGGGAACATTCTTTGTTTCAGTGTGTATCCCATTGCGTCTGGAGGTGTCACAGGGCACCACTGGGTACTGTCTAGTGCTGTCTTCTTTAAAACCTTCTTTCAGGTATTTCTACATATTGATGAGCTAGATCCCCCCCAAACTTTCTCTTTTCTGGAATGAATTTCTCTCTCTCTTACAGGAAAGATGTCTCAGTCCCTTAATTAACTTTGTGGCCCTTTGCTGGGTTCTCTCCATTATGTCCATGTTTCTCTTGCATTGAGGGGCTCAGAACTGGCCAAAAGACTCCACTAGTGCTAAGTTGAGGGGAAGAATAACTTTTCTTGACCTACTGTCAACAATTCTTCTAATGCAGCTCAAGGCGCCATCAATGCTTTTTGTTCCAAAATCACGTTTCTGGCTCATGTTCATATTGGTATTCATAAGAACTTAGAGATTGTTTTCTGTAAAGCTGCTTGTGTTGAGGCCACTAATGCATGTGTTCTTCCTCCCTGGTACAATGGTTTGTACAGCCCACCATTCACTCTGAAATGAAAATGGTCTCATCATCACTACTGTCTTGTCATTTCTACTACAGAAGGCAGCGAGAAAAAAGAGCCCCTGGTGCTTAGCCTGTGTCAAAACTTAAATCTCCTTCCCTCAGACCCATGAGGAAAAGGACTTTGCTTGTAACAGCATTGAACCCATATTAGTATAGTTTTTCCTAATATGAGATATGAATTAATATAATTTTTGCAATGATTTATGACAATGCAATAAGTACAGGACATGTTTTTGTCAATGTGGTTCAATGCTTTGTCAGTAAAAAATAAAATTTGAGTGTTATTTGCATTCACAATAAACAAGCAGCAGTGACTCATCTGCAGGAGTTTAAATAGTTTGCTTATTATGGATCAAGGCACTATTTTGAGGTTTGATTGTGTATTCACTCCTGATGTCAACTTTATTCCAGTTTAACAAGTGGCATTTAAGCAGTCTTCCTGCGACCCCTGGTGGAGAAACTTCTCAGCAGAGCAGTGTTTGCATGAAAACTAAAAATTAGCAATAACAATACCTACCTGTATTCAGCTGACCCACTTCTTTTTCCTCCCTTCTCTACCCCCTCCCCCCCACTACCCCCCCTCTCCCCCACCCATAAATATTAGTGGTCAGATATGCACACATTTTTTTCTGTACTGTGAATAAAGAAAATTGACACAACTGTGTTGGCAGTCTGTGTACCATACATGAATTAAATTCTGCTTATAGAAGCCTGGTGGGATTCCCTTTGAAGGCTGTAAAATTAGAGGACACAAATTGCAGGTACTGATTTTTCTATCTTTAATTTCACTTGCAAAAAAATGAAGCTTTTACTTTTTTTTTTTTTAGGTTAATGGAAATGACTTGACCAACATCATCAGGAATGTAAGTCCAGCAGAGTAAAACATTTCAGTGCTACAAAGAAGCAAAATCCTAACCTGTCTTTGATGTGAGGGTGCTGGGGCACAGGGACAGGTTACCCAGAGATGCTGTGAATGCCCCAAACTTAGCAGTGCCCAGGCCAGGTTTGATGGGACCTTGATCAGCCTGGTCTAGAAGAAAGTGTTCTTAACTATGGCAAGGGGATAGGAACTGGATGTTCTTTAAGGTTCCTTCCAATCCAAGCCATATTTCCATGATTCTGTGTACATATTTGTACATGTTTTTTTCCAAATACTTAAGACAGATATTCAAAAGAGTTTTTGTAATACATCATAGATCAATAAAGAGAGAGATATGAGACAGAAATTTTAGGCTTAAGTTCAAAATGTGTCTTCCCAAAAATTACTGTTCAACTTTATAAAATCAGAGTGCTTTAATTGTTCAACTTATTAAAACCAATTTCTCTTGCTCCCTACATAAATACTATGAGCAGTGGGGCAGCAAAACTGGCAAGTCTGGTATTCCTTTTTCTTTATCAATCTTGACATAAAACTGAAATTTTTTTTTTTTTTTTTTTTTTTTTTTTTTTTGAGCCTAAAAATCCTTTCCCCCTTACCTTACTCTCCTTTCCCCAAGAAAAAAAGTAAAAGAATCTTACACTATATTCCGGTTCATCAGTACTCAAAGCACTTACTAAACCTTGGGAAAACAAAATCAAGTCATTATTTTTCTTCCATGTAGAATCAAGTAATGAACCCATATGTTCCACTTCTTCACAAATACTCAGTAGAATGTCTGTACTAGGAATGAACGTGGAACCAGGAAAAAATATGAAGAGCTGTTACATGACTGCTAGAATGCATCCTGAAATAGTTTGGCCAGTGGCAGGTGGTGCTTGCTAACACAGTGTTGAAACATGAGTCCCAGGATATTACATGGCAGAAAGTATTCTTTAAAAAAAAATTGAGAGGAGGCTGCCCTATTTTTTGAGAGAAAAAAAATGTTTTTAGGCAGGAGCACACAAGAGGTACTGTGCTGTCTATCCTCACAGTCATACCTGGTTTTATAGGAACAGATATGCATCTTTTGATGTTTAAAATGTTCTTGGTTAAGTCTCCTTTTTTTTTTTTTTTTTTGTCATTCTTCTTTGGACATGAAATATCCATTACACCATGGAATCCCTATTATTATTTCCAAGACCATAACAAATATTAGAATATAACGGACATAGTTTAAACTGAATTAATTCAGTACGTTCTAAAGAAATACTGTAATAACCCATGTATAGGGTACCAGTAGATTGTCATAATAAGTGTCTTCTGCATTCCAGGCAACCAATCTGATTAGTCAAGCAGAAGAAAGAATACTTTGTTCACTCCAAGAATAGACTTCAGTCTTCTTCTGAATTGCTTGACTTAGTTTTGGCATTTTGTGCTGGCTGGTTTTTACAGTTCCCCATCACAGCACAGGTTTAGTCTTCTCAGGCTGTAAATGTTTGACTCAACTGGCTTACCATAACTTTCTGAAGTTGAAAAGTTTAGAGATTGATCTCCTGTTAGTCCTAAGGTGATTTTCAAATACTGACAATGGAGTGACACTACCGGTGAAGAAAGAAATTTTTCATTGATGCAGACAGTCTCTTGGAAAATAAAGCAGATTACTTTTACAGGCCTAAGAATTAGTCTGGCTAACAAAAGGTTAAAAGAGAGTCTGAGGAGAATGTAGGCAATTTAACATTACTTAATTTCATTTTTCTTTGATAGTTTAAAAATACCAATCTTTTTCCATTCTTTCTGATCTAAGTAGGCATAGATAAATAGATGAGAAACCACAATGGTTCTTAAATTTATGAGACAGGGACTTCTTTCAGGCACCAGAGATTGGAGATAGGCTTTTGTTGGCAAGCAAGCATCTACTTTAAGACTCTCTACTGCATTACAGAATGTTTCTTCCCCTGAGGTGATGTGACAGGACAAATAATATGCCACAAAAAAAGCTCAATACAGAGGCTCAGATCTGAGGACTCTAAACAGTAACTAAATGCAATATTACTCATTTAGAGCCATTAGAGCTTTTAAGGCCAATAGTTTTCCAATTGTCATGATACAACAAAGTATGACTTTTACTGTTAAATATTTCCAAAAAATCTTTCTTTGACATTATCTGCATAGCTGATGTCTGAGTGTTTGATAATGAATACCTGCATTTCTGTCTTCCCTATTTATCCTTTAACTTGCATATGCACTGTCATAAATGAACTCTTTAAGTACCTATATTTTATATTTTCCCATGTTTCTCTTAATCTTCATTTTTTTTAGACTTCAATATTTTGTGCAGTAAGTGGGGAAGATTCTAGTGAATAGTTTTTCAAAGTATTGAAATGTGATTGTTTTTACTCTACATGTACATTAATGTGTAGGACAAAGAAAGGGCTTCACAGCAGTTATGATTGTCGTTTGCAGTCAAGCCTAACCATTTCTAACACAGTAACTGCCATTATCTGCAGGACAAAACTTGATTTTTCTTAATGCAAGGTTGACATTGTTAGTTTTATACGGATAATAAAATGAAAGAAAATCAATAACAGAATGGAGTTATTGGAGAAGCATGAGGGGAAATGCTATATTTTCTTTCAGAAATATTAAAACTGAGGAGAGCTCTGTACCATTACATTCTGACCAGCCATATGCACCTAAAGAGTTTCCTTCTACTTCTAACGAATTAAGTTTAAAAATTTTGTGTGTACACCATTTCGTGCAGCACATATATGTACTCAAAATACATTCCCTTCATTCCTCATGTTGATTCTACATTTAGTGACTATTCCAATATATATTCCAATGCCTCAATGTATAATATGCATTCAGTGTAGATCTGCATCACCTTTTGAAAGCCAAAGCTGCCCACGCTCTGAACTAAAGGGAAGTTAGAACCACTACATTAGCTTGGTACTCACTTGAACCATCAATCAGAAGGATTTATTAGTTTGGACTCAGTGCTGTGCTATTGCTAAAAGCTTAGTAAGATTTATAATAGGCAGAAATCACTTGCAACTTTCTGCAAAGTGTTAGGCAGACACATCCTTTCATTTTTATACTACTGTTGAATTGCATTCGGTTGTATTGCATTTTGAATCATATATTCATAGTTATAATTTATTCATGCAACCAGAATCTCAGCTGACCTTCTGAATCATGTTGAAATTGCATTTAATTTACCATGATCTGTTAATTCTAGGTTTCCTTTCAGAGGAGCTGGGTAATGCAAAATTATAAGAAGCTGGTTTGCACCTTGTCTCACCCTGAGATGGAGTTGTGGTTCAGGCTGGGACAAATGCTATACTTAGCAACTCACAAACACTCAGAGATTTATTTCTACAAACATAGAGTGCCACTATCTCTTTGATGATTGGATGAATGAGGGGACTTAATACCTTATACACCATTGAAATTTAAAAAAATCTTAAATTATTCTGTTAAGATATCATTTAATCATGTGTTTACTTTCAAATCCTTTGGTAGGTGAGTTAAATTTTGGAAATAACCCTTATTTCTTGGGTTAATATGATAGATCTGTATTGTTCCATCTGCAAATGCTTGAATCGACAAATATTTTTCTGCATATACCCTTACTGACTCTACATTTAATTAAATAAAAAATAAAAATTAATTGCTTAGCTTCAAAATGTTCTATGAAAACATAACTATATATATATTTTAGATGGTATTTGATTAATTAATAAGCCATGACAATTCTTCTAGTTCATGCAAATCTTTTCCAAGGAAGTGAGATGTGGACTTTCTATTGCAGACACATGCAAGAAGACCACACTTTCTGTTCTAGCTATTTTATAACAAAAATGAGTATTGCTAGCACCAGCAATCCTGACAACATTAATACTAACAGAACTATTCCCAGCTGCTGCCACATACAAATTTTAAAACTTCAGTATGTCTCTTTCTTGGATGCAGTTCCTATAGGTCTCTAGCTTTTGTTTTACAACCTGAATAATTCATGAGCAACAAGTCTGGGTCCTCAGGAGAGAGCTATGTTTAGAATGCTAAGGGAATAAGAATTTTCTTCAACAATTTTGTTGTAAGAAAATACGAACTGTTGCAATATCTTGAATTTACTTCTATTGTGTGCATTTGCTTGCAGCTATTCAATTCTCTTCACCTCTTCCTTTGCTTACAATACAAATAGATAAAAATATTGTGTGTTCATTTCCTCATCAGGAGATTTATTTTAAAAATAAGCAAGAAAATAAAATGCAGATAGTTATATATTCTGAGGAATGAGTGTTTGCCTATTGAAAACAAATTATCATTTGAAACAACCCCTCAAAATTTAGTCTTTGTTTTGAGTAGTAGATCATATTTCCCATTAAAATAAAGCATGAATGTGCACACAATTTGTTTTAAATATGCAGAAGTATTTAAGAAGACATATACAATGTATACTTTTTTGTGTGTCTTCTGTGCTACATCAGGTGAAACTGGTGAGATAAAATACAGCAGAGTGCATATTTCAGTTCAAAATAGTGCTAAAAACAACAGCATGGGTAGTATAATGAGATTAGAGTCCTGTAAAATTTGTGGGGGAATAGCATTTGCACATCTTTTTTTGTTCTTTTCTGAGAGCCATTAATGATTTTCAAACTTTTCATTTCCCCAGTAATACTAAATTCTAGGAAAAAAAGAAAATGGTTCAAAAGGAGAAAGTTGCTTTAAACTTCCGGAGGTATAGCTTTGGTAAAAGGATATGGAAAACACACTACATCATCTCTTGTAAATTATAGGACCAAGAGGTCTCCAGGTTCTGGTAAGTGCTCTAAAAGACACTTCTGTAGAATTTCATAGATGCCACTTTCCCATTAGGTCTGTACAGATATGAGATTGATGGTATATCTTCCTCAAGATAGATATAAATGAAAAAAAATTAAAAAAACATACAAAAAACTTGTACAGCATACAGAATATTTCTCTAAGGGACAAATTTCTAGGGAAAAGTTATCTTTGACTTTTACTGAGAATGTCATCTTTAGACTGAAAAATCTTCTGTTTGAAAAATTTCAGGGAAATGAGGAATTTATTCTAGAAGGTTGAGTCTGATGGAAGTGATGTTTTCTAATGGAATACTCATTGGCGAAATATTTGATAAATTCTATTCTAAGTGAAATATACAAAATTAGTTATTTGTTAGTTATCTGTCCACATTCTTCTGCTAATTCAGCTATGGTTTAATACTTCTGGTGTTTATACATGCTCACGTGTATATTGTGAAGATTCTTTCAGAGCTAAAACTAAATAGCATGTATTGGTTGACTGTTGCTTTTCAAATAGCTTGAGTTCACAGGGTGCAAAACCAGGTCAAATGTAATTCCAGAAGTTCAGTGTGAGCCAATTAAAAAAAAAAAAAAAACAGATAAGAGAGGAGTGAAATTGTCAAATTATAGGCTTTATAATTATTAAGTCAGATAAGCAGTCATTTAGATTGGTTTTTTAACACTTGTTCTCAACTAACAAAGTGATAAGACATTTAAAGTTCACTTTACTGTAATTCCATATAAAGGTTATATTAAGAGAAAGTTAAGAATATGCAGTTCAGTGTCAGGAAATAGGCAGTCTAAGTTACAAGTGTTGAGTCATGCTCTTGTTTACAAGTACAAAGTTGAATGTTGTTTCTCAGTGGGAATAAAAGACAATGCCACACTTATTCAAGTTCCAAGGTAAATCACTTCCAGAAGAAGCAAAAAATGAAATGCAAATTTGCAGTTACTGTTGCTGCACACATTTAACCAGTCATAACTATTGCTCCCACTCAGAAACACCCTTTCTTTAAGTTAATTCCACGAGGTACTTTGTTAATAAATGTTTCAAGATAAATGAATTTTATTTTTCCTGGTGTGTGGTTTTCAACTGCAGTAACAAAAGATTTGTCTTGCAATACTTAAAAGCCTGTCCAGTATTTAAAATAGTCATAAGATAACCAATATGTTTCAGCTAATTCTTCTTGAAAATGTAGTTCTTGCTCATCATGAATGACTAAAACAAAATCCTCAGAAGAACAGAACAGTGACACTGACTTTCTGTCTTCTGAAAACTAAGGTGAACAACTTACTTGGACAGCTTTTATGGCACTTTGTCTGCATTATTTCCAATTTCACATAGTGTATAATGATACAGCTGGAACAGTATCCTGTAACATCAACAAAGAACTTCAGAACATATTAAGGAAATTATGACCTGTGTTTCAGAATAGTGGCTATAATTGATTTCCAGTTTCCAGTTCCCTGAGGCATTATAACTTCAAAATATGCCCTTATGTTATCTTACAGGTAGGTCTAAGATATGTGGAAAATTGCGTAAATTGCTGGATTGGTCACTTAGTAGCAGTAATACTTAACTGCATATTTTGAGAACTGTATTTCTGAATGATGAAAGTGTGAGTTACATCATCATCTCTGGGAATAACAAAAAACCCTGAAAGTTGATTTATACAAATAATATGAGAATAAATGAGAATAAAAACAATGTAGTTCAAACTGGAAATCTTTTTATTGTATTGAGTTAGACTGAAAATACTGATGGATACTGGCAGATCAGGAGAAATAAAGACACAAAAGATTTCCCTGCATTAAATTGGATTATGTTTTGTATAAATTAGATGAGGTTAAACCATGTAATTTCTTTAAAATTTTCAGTATTTCAGTTCTTAAAGAAACATTCTGAAACTCAGAAATAAACAGAGGGGTTTTTTTTGTCTGTTGTCTGGTTTTAGAGGTTTTGTGTTTCCAAGGAACTTGGAATTTGTCTTCTTACAAAAACAATAATGGAAATTGTTTTTTTTTTTTTTTTAATCAGCTCAGTTTGTGTAACTTTTTTCTTTTTCAGTCAATATTGCTCAGTTTTAGAGCAATGATAATTAGATTCAATTTCCTTTGAATGTTGATACCATATTTCCTATGGTAATTAATGTTTATGTGGTACTTTTCACAAGAACAAAGCTCAAAGAGGAAGGTGATCTCATCTTTCTGGTGTGTGGTAAAAGGATGAAAAAGAATGACTCAAAGCTGTGACAGAGCAAGTCCAGGATTTTAGGAAACAATTCTTTGCTGAGAGCATGGACAAACAATGGAAAAGTTCCCTAGGGAAGCGATCACAGTCCCAAACCTGTTGGTGTTCAAGAAGCATTTAAAAAATGCTCTTGCATATATATGGTTTAAGTTTTAGACTGCCCTTGTAGGTCCAGGACATGGCACTGAATAATCTTCTAGGTCCCTTCCAACTCAGGATATTTAATGATTCTACGTGAGAATTATACACTTACAGATCTCGTGTTACAACCATTAAAAAATTCAAGCCTTTTGAGTATTTTGATGTAGTATCAAAATATCAATGGAAAATTTTAAAAGTTCCTTAATGTCTAGTTTCAAAGCTGATTGCTCAAACTATTATTATGACTCATTGCTCATGACAAATGAACAAAGAGAAAAATTGCTAAGCTTTTAAAAAACAAAAGGATACAATGTCCCAAAACAAACCAACCGCTCTGTGAAGTAGGTTGTTTTGAACGTCTGAATATGCTGTTTCTTGAAATAAACTATCAAGGAATAACATTAGAAAGGATTTTAGGAAATTATCTAACCCTTTAGGGCCCTAATGGTGAGATCAATAAAGCACACTTTTAATACTCCTAGCACTTTTTCCTCTATATGTTCTTAAAAATCCTAGGCCTCTGATCAAACACCTTCATTTAATCCTACCGTTTCAAAGTTATTAATACTTTCTAGAACAAATATGCTTTGCTCTAAACCTATTCCTTTTTTCTCATTGTCCAGCAGCAATATGGAAAGTAAAATGGTCCTTTCTGTTTGAAGCGGCTCTTTACAGTCCAGAAAGTTGCATTAGTGCTTATCCCAGACTGAATAGCAGGGATTCACTCACTCTCTTTTTATCCACACTTTATAAAATCTTTTCTATTCCTTTTTTTATTCATCTGTATCTGTCCTGAAGCACCAATTTAGATGCAATAATGCAGCTCAGGCCTGCTGAAGTCAGGTTGGGAGAGGGCTACTTCATGTCCTCTATACATCATACATATAATTAATATTTTTTTGCCACAAAGATAATTTAATGAATTTCAACTGACAGCACAGAGTATCCCCATATTTTTTCTTTATCCAGAAGCTACTGTGCATCACAATGTATTCTGTACTTACACAACAGAACTACAAATTATTGTCAAGTCATACTACTATGCAGCGTCAACCAATCAACCAACCATCTTCTGAAGCAATTTGATGTTTGCAGTTTTCCTATGATGTTGTAATTATATGATATATACTAATTTTTTTTTTTTTTTTTTACATGAGTTATAAATAAAGAAATCAATGGCTTTAGGTTGCTGTTCTTTCTGGATTTTTTAAAAATCCTCTTAAGGTGAAATCAACATTTAAAAAATCTGTGTCACAAAGGAAAAATACAATTATTTTTTTCAATTTTAACATTTATTGAGGTTGTTTTTATCTTGTAGTATTAAGACATTCATATGTTTTAAAACATTGAGACAAGGAAAAGAGTGCCATGATCTTCCTTGATTTTAGTCACATTTACACAAATGGAGCTCCCAGAAATAGGTCCAAGAGAACTATTATGATAAACACAATTAGTATCCAAAACATACTTTTTAAAGCATTAGCTGAAGTTGAAATACTACTCTAAACACCTGCTTTCATTCTGTTTTACATCTGATTTCAAATTTCAGAATTTGGATGTTCTCTAATCCAGTGGAGATATATCTGATCATTTAGAGACCTGAAAACCACTGTAGATATGGTACAAAATGACCACAATTCTTTCCTTTTTATAAATCTGGACACATTATGTTTATCTGTGGAATTCTATGTAAGGCAGGTTTATAAGGGAAGCTTTATAAATTTTTTTCTTTTATTCCTTAATGTTATAATGCACTCTAAAAGTTTTCAATAATTATTGTTTTATTGCAGAGTTATCATTTTCAAACTAATGTTTTGGGGCTTTTTTTGGTTTTCTTTTTTTTTTTTTTTTTACATTGCAACCACTTTGTGGTGCTGCAGCTGATATTTTCTTTTACTTTCTTGCTTGGGCTTTTTTCCCCAAGAAAATTTATTCTGTCACTTAATTCTTTTTATTGTTGAGAATATTTATGGAGATTAATGGTTTTTTTCTCATTTCTAAATCACCACCTTTTTTCAATTAACTGTAAATTAGGAGTTCCAATTTTCACTTATGTGTTACCTAGAGAATTTTTATAGATTTTCATATGCCTCTTGTGGGCATATTTGTTGGTGTATAAACACAGTCGTCCTTTTTTCAAAAATGTTTATTACATAGAAGAACATTAATGGCCAAATTAAGGAGCTGGGTTCTATTGTATGACATTCAATTACTCTCTTAAATGATAAGTCTATAGAAAATCTTGCTTAACATTTCCACTTGGCCTTGGCACAGAAAGCAAAATGTGCTGATAAAACATGCTGATGACACAAAGTCATAGAAAGAGTTAATCAATAAAAAGGACAGTTGGAATACAGAAAAACATTACTTTAAAGGCTGAAAAAACTAAGGTAGGAAGAAATTTAATAATACAAAATCCAAGGTCAACACCTATATTTAAAGGATCACGTGATACAAATGGATGTGGATAAACACCCCAGCTGAAGGATGACTTTTAAATGCTCCTATGACACAGCCATGGAAAAGCAAAACAAACTGAACAAATAACAAGTCAAACAGATTTGGTATTTCAGAGACAGGAAAATATTCTTAATGGTGTGTGGAATCACTTGAAATCTGACACAGTGTAATCACACATGCTTAAAGGTAATTGTGGTCCTGATGCAAAGAAAGTCATTTTGTACAATCAGAAATATGGAAACATGTCCTATTGATGAATCAGAGATCTCAAGCAGTTGAATTTCCCATTTAAAAGTTGAGAGGATAGATGTGTTGGAGAAAACCAAAGAAAAACACTTTGGAGGAAAAGCAAAAAATTACACTAAAATATTTTTCTATTCTCAGTTACAGAAAAATTCAGACTGTGAAATAGGTGCATTTTCCTACTGCTAGAACAGTGTGGTTACCTATTGGTTTTCCAGTAGGAACAAAAGGAACAAAAAGCCCTGAAAGGGGTATGAGGTGTGATGAGGAAGTATTCAGATTTTCTACTACAGGTGTCATCATTATGTCATGTCAGAAGAGGCAAGATGTGGCATCATTAGGTACAAGATAATCTGAGCTGTCTATCATTTTCTTGATACTAGGCATGAAAGTTAACACTGAAATCTATCTTAGTCACTTCAGCATTCATCTAAAAGAAATAACTTTATCTATTTTCATATATTTATGTAAAAGAATTTGTTGTGGTTTTTGCCATTTCTATCAAATTAGATGTAATGACCTATCAGGTTTGTGCATGGCCTGCAAATATACTTGTTTCTTTTTCTGCTTCATGTTTTCCACAAGGGTTCTAAACATTTGTTCGGGGTTGAGTGTTTTTCTGTTACTGTGTCAGTTGTAAGAATTTTTCCCATTATCATGCCAATGGAGCTGGCCGGGTTACACCCAGGGTCCCTGATGGGTCCAGACAAAGGGGGTGGGTGGGGACGGCCCCCGGAGGGGCCTCTGAGGCTTCCGGGAGGGCACTCGCGTTTCCGGCGAGCTGGGAGGAGGACGCCTGGGATCGTTCAGCCACGCGGCCGAGCACAGCAGAGCCAGACCCTCTGCGACCACCTGCCCTGCATCTGCCCCGTTCCAGCCTCCTGCCTCTGAGGACACAGCTGATCCCCTGGACACACACGGTGAGCGAGGAGCTGCCGCCCTCGGTGAGGGTGAGCCCGTTCCCGCCCGAGACCGGCGTGGCCGCTGCTGCCCCTCCCCCCTCCCTCCTGCCTTCGTTCCCGTCTGCCCTCTGGCAAATCCGGGCTCTGGACTAAGCACAGAGACAGCGTGCTTGCATCTAAAGGGACTGACACCGAGTTATCTATTTCGTTCTGTTAGCAATTTTAACTGTTATTGTTTTCTGTTTGTATAGTTAGATATATTAGTAAAAGAGCTGTTATTCCCACCCCCCCTTATCTCTCCTCAGAGTCCTTGATTCAAACAATCGTAATACTTGGGGGAGGGGAGTGGAACCAAAGTCTCTATTCCAAAAAGGGAAACTTCTGCCCCTACTGGCAGACACCTGTCCTTTCAAACCAGGACAACATTGCATTTCAGACTTATATAGCTGTAAGGTTTTTAGGTATCAATCAGCTACACAGTTTTGTTTAATTTTTTGTTTTCACATATACTGAATTTTATGCTATGACTCTGTAAGACATTTAACTTAATCTGTAATATTCTCTAGAATAGTTATTTTCCCATAACTGGCTATTAAATTTGTTTAAAAAATTGATTAATATCTGCTATCATTGTAGTTTGTCATTGGTCGTGGGTTTTTTGTTTGTTTGCTATTGGGTTTTTTGTTTTTTATATAAAGCTGGGGGAAGAGGGAGGGCATTCAGAGTGATGGCATTTATCTTCTCTAGACACCGTTATGCATGACAGAGTTCTGCTTTCCTCAAGATGGTTGCACACCTGCCCACTTATAATTCCTAGAAACAAAAAGAAAAAAATTTAATATGTTAACAAACAGATAGAAGTAAATTATAGATATTCAAAAGGAAAGTAAATGTAAAATAACTAATAGAACCATTGTTTAATTTTGGTTCATTAATGCAAGTACCAAAAGTTCTATACTCATAAATTCAGCAGAAATGGTTCCAGCAAGTAGTAAAATGCAGACATTTTCAGTGGAAATATCTGTCATTCCAGATCAGTGTTCACAGATGTACTATATCGTGCAGGACTTAAATTGGACAGAGATAAATATCTTATGTAATGCTGACAGAATGTCAGATTTTGGCAAGAAATGAAGGGTACATGGAAAAGAACATGGAAAAATGTACACAAGAAAAAAGCCAGTTTCATAGGGAGAATAACAATGAAAAGAGAAAAATGTTGTTCCAACTGTGAAGTGGGAAACCGGAAAGAGAATTGGGAAAATATTATGATGTGGTTGGTCTTATGCACTGCAATTTAACACACTGGAAATACTTTAAAGTGTCAGCAATTTATATTTGTTCTATAGAAAGACCATGTAAAAAGGAAGTACATGGGGTGATTCAAAGTTGATCAAGGTCAACGGAAAGATTGTCTTTTATTTAGGTGGATTATCATCTATATTTTCATAGTCTTAGACTCTGTTAAGACTGTGATCTATGGAAGAGTGCAATGGGAAACTGAGCAGAAGATATCAGATTCTGTGCTTCAATTTATTTTATTAAACTGTTACTTTATAAGACTTTATTGGCTAATCTCAAAAATGTCTTCATGGCTCATGATAACTGATTTCAGTTCAGATCTTTCAAGAAAACACACAAGAATAAAAAGAAATGTTCAACAAAGCTTTTTTAAAAGATTAGGGACTCACTGAATAAAGTGTGAAGATAAGCTTGCCTTGACTGAAGATTTAGTAGTAGAAAGAAAAGTTTGAAATTGTAAAACTGGATTTGAAGTGCAATAAAAGAGCAGCCCAGTTCACACGACCTATAATCAGATCAGAACTGAAATGGTTTATTGAGAACACAACTTAAGAGCAATCAATTAGCTATATATCCAAGAATATATATATAATATATATATATAATATATCTATATATAACATATATCATATATAATATATATATAATATATTATATATTATATATAACATATATAATATAATATATATTATATTATATTTTATATATATATATATCCAAGAATATGTATAAGAAATGCAACAGATAAAGCACACTTACATATTGTTAACATCATTATACACAAATAAACTTTCAAACAACCTCTCTTCATTGTTCCAAAGAAGTTGTGTTTCCTTCTCAGTCACCCATCAGTAGACCAGTTCAGTAGGTCTCCTTTTTGGGCACGAAGGTCTGTGTGGAGCTGAAGAACATCCCTGCTGCTGCTGTTTTCTTCACTTACTGTGGTTTAGTTTTTGCCTGTTGGCCCTTTTCACATCGCCGGCTACCACTGAGAATGGTCTGGCACCAGGCTCTCGACACCCTCTCTTGAACAGATTGAAAAAAATCCCTCTCAGTTTTCTCCAGGCTAAACATGCCCAGCTGCTTCAGCCTTTCCTCTTAAGAGAGATGTTCCAGACATTCACTGGACTTTCTCCTGTAGATCCTTGTCTCTCTTGTCTTGAGGAGCCCCAAACAGATCTGGAGCCCCACTCCAGACGTTGCCTCCCTGGGGTGGAGTAGAGAGGCAGGGTCACCTCTTTTGAACAGCCAGCCACGTTCTTACTGATGCACCCCAGGATACCATTGACCTTCTTGGTCACAAGGGACCATTGCTGGCTCATGGTTTCCACATCCACCAGAACATTAGCCTGTTAATGGCAAGTAGAAGTAAAAGGATCAACTTTTATCAGCACTAGATTGCTACAGTCATATAGTACTGCAGCTATAGGAGTTCAGGTGTCTTATACATTTACCTAGAACTCAAACATCTTGTACACAAGTATATATTGTGGCACCATGGCACTTATCATCATGGATTATAATTTACACCAAACCAAAAGAGGAAATTTTCCCTTCACCTTCATTTAAATCTCTACTATATTAATTAATTTTTATATTGTGTTGTTATATTATCATGTTAAATCCAACTTTCAACTTATCTCTGAATGAATGCAAGCACCAGTCTTTCTGAAAATGGTAGTGAGTGCTAAGATCCTCAGGTCTATTTTAGACATTCCTTGTATTTTCTATGTCTTCAATTGAAAGACAGAAGATTTCAAAGAATGAATCTGAGGTGGTGGGATTTATCTATTGTATTTCTTATATTGATCTTGAATATATAATTAATTGATTGCTCTTAAGTCATGTTCTCAATAAACCATTTCAAGTCTGAATTGACTTTAGGTCATGTGAACTTGCCTGCACTCCCATGTGACAGAAGTTTCTTTAATCTCAGAAATACTGACAGAGAATTTCTGGAATTGGGTAAACAATGCTATAGTTTCCTGGAGACATCCACTTGCCCAACAGTATTTCCACAAAAAGTAAACTTTCCCCATTCCTTTCAATATTCCTTTCTCTAATTTCTCTTGTCTTTGAATCTTACTTCATTACTCACATTTATCAAATTATTTGTCTTGGTGTATAATTTTTTAGGCCTTTTCCATTAACAATGTCATCAACAAAGTACAAGACTTTGGGCACTTACTATCAATTTCTGCTATGTCTTATTTCTGTTCCTACTGTTGTTGACGTGGTGATAGGGGTGTTTTTTGTGTGGTGGTTTATTTTTGTTTTCCATAGAAGCAAATATATGTTTTTCAGAACAGTTATTCGCTTCACCTTGAAAGTGTTAAGATAATGATTGACAGCACAAAGTTTAAATTTCACATTCCATATTTTTGGGGAAAGAAAGATTGCTATGTACAATCTGCTCTGGTACTCTAAAAATGTTGTAATCAGTATTCCATTTTACTGTAAAAAAATAAAACAAAATAAAGGAAATTTAATGTGGAAGAAATGTTAAAATTTTATTCATAATTCATTTCCCACTCACTTCTCTTTTCCATAGTTTTTTTTATTTCCATTATTGAAACTATATTTTACATATACTCAAGTTAATTTTATCTTTTTCACATTCAACTGATGTGATTAAATCTGAGTTCCTGGTTTCCCCAACAGTAAGTAGGAGTGATATTTGTCACTGAAGAAATTAAAATTGTTCTCAATAATACAATGTGTGAATTATATGATATACATACTAATTTGACAATTTTTGTTTTGACATCCTAATATTGTTATACGAATATTTATTTGGTAGTTTGAAAACATTTAGGTTTTCTAAAAACTGGAAGTTTTGATCAAAGAGAGAGAAAAAATATCTATATATCTAGTTTATAATGCACATTACTTTTCCCCCAACCAAATCTGGGTGCTACCAATGTTTATTTTGTAGTTACTTTTCCAATCAGAAATGATTGCAAAATTTGCAGTTTGAGTTAATTGACTAATCTTGTTGATAGTTATTTCCCATTGTCCAAAAATTGAAACAACAAATATCTTGGGCATATTTGCAAAGGAAATTTGCCAAAAAACATTACCCTTTCTATGCAGGTAGACATCTGGTTGTCACTGTGGAGAGATCCCTAATAATCCAGCAGATAATGACTTTTTTTTTCCTAAAAGATCTAATGAAAGAAAAATCCACTTATTTTGTTAAGATATAACTGAATTTCTATTTTAAATTTACACCTAAGTGGGTTAAAAAAAATACTTAATAATTATGGGAAAAAATAGCTTAATTAAACACTAATAATGTGCACATAGTCTAGTCCAAAATACTTTATAATGTATAATCTTGAAGACTTGTAATGCACAAACAATATTCCTAAATTAATTAAGCAACCTGACCTTGCTAGCTGTTACTTAGCAAAGAAAAATTTATTCTTTTAAGGACTGGTCTAATGCCAGCTCAAAATTAAAGTACTCTTCTAGTTAGCATCAGTGGTTTTATGGTCTGCAAATGATAATAAGACATTAGAGTTTTGTTAAATGATAATAAGACAATACAGTGTTGTTTCTCTGCCTAAGTAATGAATAACAGTTCATACCTATCAGTAATATATTGTCCACGGAAGAACAAAACATTTTTTTAAATTTCTTGCACATTGTGTATGTGTATCCTCTTCAAATTATTAGTTTTCCAGAAAGCATTAAAAAATGTCACAATGCCAAACCTGAATGTACTATCAGTGTGCCAATAAAAATCATGACATCTGTATAAATGGAAAGAATTTTAAGAGAAGTGTTATTAGTAAAATTCACCAGTTAAGTTATTCTTCATTCAGTGAAAATATGTTACAGAAATAGACACAATTCAGTTTGTTGCCATTAATAGATGTAAATTTTTTGTTCATTATTCCTCTGCTTTTTCCATCTTTCTGTTTTCTTGATCTAGCAACAATATTTCCAGAATGAGATGGCATGGAAATTGATGTAATGGCTTCATTTTTAATACATGTATAAATGCAATGGAGGCACAATACCTTCATCCAGTTAAGGTCTAAGGTACAAAACATCCTATTTTGTACTTTCTTGAGTTCCTGTGGGCTCATGCTGTCAATATATTGTCAATATATTGAGAAATAGCCCAAAATTTTACAGTAGATGTATCACCTTCACTATGGCACGTATGAGAATGTATTTCCATAGCAAATAAATTTGATACCTTGTCTAAATGAAAGCATAGGAGAAAATGCGTTGTACTTTGTAGGAAAATATTATGACAAGATTTTTCTTCCTTTTGGGTTATATCCTAACTTCTCTTTTTTGCATTTTTTATTTTGCCAAACATAAAAGTTTTATCTAAAACGGAGGAAAATTTTATTTCCTTAATGTTGTGCTGCACATATTACATTTAATTGGTACTTACTGGAAAGAACTGCTATTTCCCTCATCATCTTTCCTATTTCCTTAAGCAAAAGCAAAGGTCTCTCCTTTTCTTTCTTTTTTTTTAAAGCTGTAATCCAGGCATTCCTGATAAAATTATGCAGACATGAAAAGAAGCCAATGTATAAAACAGCCAAACTCTATTAAGGCTGTCTCTAACCATAAAGAAGATAAATTTAGCACTCTCCACCTTTACCTGTAATTAAACCCAACTTCTAAAAGATGTCAAAGGTAATAACGTAATTGTTATTTAGATTCTCAGAAGGTTTTAAAATGTGCTCTTTGAAAAGTATTATAAGGAGAAGTAAAGTAATACTGATTCCTCTTTGTTTTTTTTTTTTTTTAAGATGACAAATGAGGTTTTCTATCGTTTGATTTTAGGCTTGAATGCTACAGGCCTTGTAATTTTTCTTTTCTATTGATATTCCTGAAATATGCCTTTGATTACCTCATTAAAAAGAAACAAGTTAATGCAGATTTGATGCCTCCAAACCATGCATTTCTAATTACTCTCACTTATTCTAATTCTATATTTCTTTTCTGAACCACTTCATAATGATTTTTATTGCTATTGTGAGATTCTATTAACATTAATTGTTATTAAAATTTAGTTTTAATTTTTTTCAAAATATCTTTCAGATATTCATAGATGTTTCTATATGTTCACAAGTTAAGATTAGGCCTTGTTGTTTCCATTGAATTTTCACGTGGTAAATATCATTACAATTGGGTAATAATGCTGATAACTTTATCAACCATCTAATGAAGGTTTTTCCAAAGAAATCTGGAGCAGAAAAAGAAACAGAATTCTTGCAGATCATTTAAAAAAAAAAAAAAGAAAAGAAAAAAAAAAAAAAAAGAGGAGTAAAAGTTTTTCCAGGGTGAAGCTTATACAGAGTTAAGTTTTTAAAGATGGCTGGAATAAATCTCATGCTGGAGCTACATTATCCCATACTGCAGGACATTGCTTTTTCATCAGCAGCACATGTGCCCACTTTAAGAAGAACACTACTTCTACCAGTTTCACTGATACAGATCACTTATTTACTAACCTCTACTTTCATTTTATCCTTCTGGCCTCCAATTCCATCCATTCTGGACCAATATTTTTAATACTTGAGTATGTACTGAGTATGCCCCAGGCTTTGAAAAATCAGACAAAAGTGAAAATAAATGGGCAAATAAGCAATTCTTCTAAAACAATGAAGATTGATTGCTCTTTTTGGCAAACTACCTTGAGAGATGGGGTTAGGAATCACCATGGGGACCATGATATATTGCTATATTAATATATTGATATATTGATGTATTGATATATTGATATATTGATATATTAAATTTTACCTATATAAGTACATCCAGATTACTGACATCTACAGAACATTCAGGTGAAAATTTTGTCTGTTGCAAATTTTGGAACAGTGCCCAAGGCTATAACTAAACCAGGTTCTCATATCATAGCAGTTGAACTAGTTTGGCTTTTCCTTTTTTAATTTTATTACTTACAAAGTTCTTTGGAAAATTATTATATCATTGTTTCTGGCTTAACTCAGAAAATCATAAATATTTTCTTATCAGTGAGCTTTATGTATCAAGATGAAAAAATCCCTTCCCATGCATCAGTGGAACTGCATAAAATCACACTAAAAAGGGTTTTGCCTCACATCCACCAAATAATTCCAGATCCTAGAATGATGAAAATTTTAAGAAGTACAGTATTTTTGCACTAGACAATCCAGAACCTTCTACTTTTGTTGCTGATTTTAATTATTTATGCAGAAAAAATAATGTTTGTTTCACTCAGATGAGATTTTTTTTTTTTTACGTCATGACCTTTAATACTCCTTTTTTACTGTGCCATTAAAATAGTGAACTACTGACCTGTGGAGATGTTTTAGACCCTTATTCTTAATTGTTAGCCACTTTCTTCATGATTACTTAGATTTTATTATATCAGATACTTTGGTGAAAACAGAAAAATAAATTGACTTATATTTGAATCTCTGGAATTTAGTCTGATATTATAAACTCTTTTGGCAATCTGTGCAGAGAAATGAAAAGAAAAAACATTAACTAATTACTCTGACCAAGGATAAGCATATTCTCTCCTGAAAGATGTTTCGGGAGATATTTGGAGGAGAACAGAGCTATTACCCGAAGAACTTAGTAAATTTGGATGTATGAATAATGCTTGTAGACTGGGTAAGAAATAAAATTTACATAGAAAAATGGAACAATGAAATTTAAAAATTGTATGGAAGAAATTGCAGTAAAATGCAATTTATTATAGTATTGATTTTGAGGAATCGAAAGCAAAATAATATTGAAAATCAGGTTCAGAAATGTAAAAATTTCATTTTAGCAACAGCTGGAAAATAGGTTGCTATATCAGCTGATTAATTATACTTAAAAATTTAATTATGACTATTTTTAAAATATTTCTGATTTATAATATATTTATTTCATTGAAAATAAATTACATTGTCTTGGAAATTTTACATAAGTTCATCAGTTGAAGAGGTAAATAATGAAATAATAACTGTTTCTACTTTAATCACCATTGCTGGGTTTTCCAAGCTGCAGTTTTATGGCTGGGAATTACCTATCATTATTTCCCTCAATACAATTGACAAAGTTTCATGACGACACCTATTGGATTTAGTTATATTTCTTTTTATGCACTATCATAATAATTGTGGTATTCATTGATATTCTCTATTGTGATTAGGATTATTCTTTATAGTACCTGTCAATCACAGTCTGTGCCCAAATACATGACTCAAAATAACCACTATCGTCTTAAAACTATTGCAAGTCAATATTATATAACCACACTTTTGAGAAAAGAAAAATCTATTTTGGTGTATAGGCATTAAAAAAAGCTGTTCACAAACTGCATGTAGAAAAAGAGAGAGTCTGGTGAGACCACATACTGATTAGGTAAATACATATGTTCCAGATGCAGCAATTTAGTCAGTGACAACAAAACATTTTTCATTAATCTGGAATCAGTGTTTTCATTTTAAATAAAGAAAATCTTTTTCAGTGGCTCCAAGAAAAGTAAAGGTCTGTGATAAATGAGCCAGTAAATGGCTACATATATCTGACAACAGTAATCCATCCCTTTATTTCCTCAGGGAAAGCCAGTAGTTCAGGTACATGCTGCTAACCAACAAAAATGTATTTTCTTTTTAACAAGTGGTTCTAACTTTATTCTTTTGAAGCACATTGCCAGATGCTTTACCCTGGAAAAGGCTTATCTGTATCTTAACTGGATTAAATTAAGAAACTTAGATTTCAAGTACATCACTAGGTCAGCTATACCTCCGTAGTAACTGTTGGTTTTTTTTAACATAAACACAGTGATTTTTGAAGGTCCATCTGCAATGTTAAACAAGAGAGACCAGAAAGTGAATTCTAGCACTACAGCCTCATCATCTGTAGAGCTACTTATTAATTTTATTTCAAGCTCTGTTCAAAAGAGATTTTACAAAATTGAGATATCTACTGACTCTAATGAGAGCTCAGTCAGCTCAAACAAACACAGGCAGCTGTCAGAAATAAGTGTCATCCACCAGAAGAACTTAGGTATTAGGCATAATTTGATTTTCTCTACTGTATACTGCACAACCTTTGGTATTCTACCAGCTTAAAGGGCACACATGTCCTGTAATTCCTGCACTAGACACTACAGGTGCTTCTTGTTCTGTAGGGTATCAAAAATGTCACTAGATGGACATTTCTGTGCTGATTTCTGTCCAGATAAGTTCACCCTAAATCTGAAAACCCATGCAATAATTTGAGCTCCACACCTCAGAATCACACAATAACCACCCAAATTAGTGCATACCAGTGTGACTGTTTTCATTGCATAAAAATGTTTTCAATTAAATGTCAAAATTTTATTTCTTTTGTGAATGAAGAAAGCCTGAGAATTCTAAGATTCATTTTCTTTTCATTTTGTTCTTTGAAAAGACTCCAAAAACAGGCTAAATTATAACTTTCTGAAGTACATAATGAAATATTCCTATTAACAATAATATTAAAGGATTTCTTATTCTGAAAACTGTGGTAAAGAGGCACAATAAACAAGATCAGCAGTGAGCTGACTTTCCAGGAATAAATACAGAAATTGTAAAAATAGTTTTATCATTCTTCTTACTATAAGCTGACAATTGAGCAACTTGAATTATTAGAAATTTCAGATTTTAGCAGTCTTTTATTTAAATAAGCAATAGATCAACAAAATGTAAAGAAAAAACAAATGTTAGAAAAATCACAGTCACTGGTAAAAAATCCAATGTTGCACAGGAAATAAATGAATCAAAAAAATCTTAATTGCCCCATCAGTTGCACATAATTTTGCTCCCTTGTTAGAGGATTCAGTTCTTTGATGAGTTAACCTATGTTGAAAGCAAAGCACCACTTACATGTTCACTTACTTCCCACAGGAAGGAATAGAAAAAGCAAGAAACTCATGGGTTGAGATAAAGATATTTAATGAGAGAAAGAAAAAGAAAGAAAGAAAGAAGAAAGAAAGAAAGAAAGAAAGAAAGAAAGAAAGAAAGAAAGAAAGAAAGAAAGAAAGAAAGAAAGAAAGAAAAGAAAGAAAGAAAGAAAGAAAGAAAGAAAGAAAGAAAGAAAGAAAGAAAGAAAGAAAGAAAGAAAGAAAGAAAGAAAGAAAGAAAAGAAAGAAAGAAAGAAAGAAAGAAAGAAAGAAAGAAAGAAAGAAAGAAAGAAAGAAAGAAAGAAAGAAAGAAAGAAAGAAAGAAAAGAAAGAAAGAAAGAAAGAAAAGAAAGAAAGAAAAGAAAGAAAGAAAGAAAGAGAAAGAAAGAAAGAAAGAAGAAAGAAAGAAAGAAAGAAAGAAAGAGGAGAGAAGAAAAAGGAAAAGAAAAAGGAAAAGAAAAAGAGAAAAGAAAAATCATCATCACAGATAACAAGACAAAACCCAACTCAGCCTTCACTGTGCACAGTGAAGGGGGAAAAAGAAAAAGCCATGACACTGCTCAGTCATATTCAGAACAGCAGCAGGTTTTCAACATGTAGTCACAACCCTGAACACAACACTATATGGACTGCTATGAAGAAAACAGTAGCCAGAGTAACTTTTAAGGGTCATTTTTCAGAAACCAATTTTTACGTGACAGAAGTGTACGATTTTGTGTATCGGCAGCAGCGCCGCAGCCAATGATGTTATTTTTTACTACGTAGCACCAGGACCTGGACTAGTTGTTATTTGGCTGAAACTACATGACTTGCATCATCTAAACCAACCTGTCAACCTGAAAGTGACCTAACCATGATTTATGATTGCATTTTTCTACATTATAAAAAAAAAAAAGGAAAAAAAAAGATAAGAAAAAAAAAAAAAAAAAAGGAAGAGTGAATTTCTCACTACTGCATACTAAAGCTATAGATGTTTACTGGTTTACTTTAGTGACTGTATTGCTTCTTTGTTGAATTAAGATTATATCACAACAGTTCTTGAAAATCAATATAATGATTTCTGAGTTGTTAACACATTCAGAAAAAGTCAAACCCAAGGAAAAAATACCCAAAATTTTTCAAATTTCATGTTTGAGTAATAAAGACCCCTCAGCTTTGTGCTGAATTATGGTACCCTGACTAAAGTATCATAATTTGAAAATATTTATTTACTGTCTTATATTTTTCCATAATCCATTGGAGGCCTTCTTCAAAGGGGAGGACATTTTATTTCCTATTTTCAGAAGAAAGCAGATATTCTGCAAGAAAATGCTTCTTCATCTCTATGGGATTCTTAACCACCCAACTAGTTGTATGAGATGATACCCAATTTTTCACGTATTTACTAATTTCTGACTATAATATGGTAGATAAATACAACTTTTGAAATACATCCTTTCTTTCAATTTATCTGTCCACTTGCAAATTTTAGATTATTGCAAATATAAGTATTGTGCCAAGATGACATATTTCAAATGCAAGAGAAATGTAAGTTATTCTGCAGACTCACTTGTCTAATGTAGTTTTAGCCACCCAAAAGTTAAGTATGTGAATTGAGCAATTCCTCTTTATGCTCAGTATAGTTAATAGAAGGAGACACTGTGAATGGCTGTTAGACAGATAGAGTGACTGTTCCTTCACTTGTAAAATAATGACCTAAGACAAGCAGAAGAAACTTTACATAATTTAAAGACGGATACAGGTGACTAAATTGTGGTGACTTAAAGTCTATAAAAAGAATCCTAATTGTAAAATTCATTCGATAGCCAAGCCCAGAAATAAATAAACGTTTAAAAAATTAGATAAAAATTGTAAACATCACCTGTTTTTACCTGGAGTAAATGGTTCCAGGTGCACCACCTGGGATGTGATTGGTTGTGAGCAGTAATAAAACAGCTCCCCAGTAAACCAGCTCAGAGAAGATGAAGTTAAGCACAGAAGTTCTGAATGTCCCAGTAAAGACCTTTACACTCTATAGTCTCATTAGCTTGAATAGAAATCCTATGACAAAATCTTTAATTAAGGCTAACCAAACCACCACCTACACACACTGACTGGGCATGGCCCCCAGGGGCAAGGTCTGTTTGACAAGGTGGCGCTTGGTGAAAGGTTGGACCTCATGATTTCAGAGGTCTGTTTCAACCTAATTAATTATGTGATTCCATTTACAAATCTATATTACCATAGTTATTATGTTACTTCGAAAAAACAAAGTACTTATGTATACCTGTATAGTTGGTATTTCTGCCTGATTAAATGTATCATTTTCTAATATAGTATATAACCTGTGGCCTTTCTAACCTAAAAATTGTATTTTTTTTCTTATAAGTATATAAACTAAGAGTAAGATATCTTGGTATCTATGTTTTTAGAAATATTCAGCAGATGGAAACTTGGAAAAAATTATGATTCAGGATTTATGATTTAGTAAAAGGTTTTCTTCTCTATTGTGCCAAAATATGCATATTTTTGAAGCATATATTTATTGGGTAAACAAAAAGGAAGGATAGATTTCCATTAAAAAAAAAAAAAGAAAATTGAAGCTTCATCCCACTAGCTTCCTCTAATGGAGGTTGCTGCTGGTGTAAATAATACAAAGGTAAGGGACTCTTCCCCTCCACTCCAAAACCTCCCTCCCCACCCTACCACCACATATAAAGTTACAATGAGTTACAGATCTTCAGCAAAATCACAGGAGCTGGTTGCATTTGGAAGAGGAAAGCACTAAAACTTTAACAGTGTAAGACAGAAAAACAAGCTTTAAAAAGCCTTAGAATAGTGCTTTAAGTGCAGAAATGGCTAAGAACAGATAATTACTGAAACTGAGCTAAGTAATTAAGCCATGGTTATTTGTAATGTATCTCTATACTTTGAGTCTAAGAGTGTTGCATTCTGTGCTATGATTTTGAATTATCTTTTCTGGTAACATTTAACTGCAGCTAACTGCAATTTAACTAATACAAAGACTTCAATTGTTTGAGGTGGGTTTTTAGTTGTTTTTTTTTTTTAAGTCCCTTTATCTGCCCACCTTCCCCCCCTAGTTCTATGAGTTGAGAATGTTGATGATTCAAGTATCATCTTGTGTTTCAAGTGCATCTAACAAGCCTGTCACAAAATATTTGCAGAAATTTTTCAGCAATAATTTTAAAATAATTTAAAGCAGAATACGTTCATAGATAACTCTCTACTAAATATTCTAAGAAAGTTCTAAAGACTTGTTAGAAATGGGAAACCTCAATTGCTCTGAATAATGAATATTTGGTAAAGGCAAAATGTTAACCATTTCTATATCAATCCATTTGGGTTTTACAAAATACAACTTTCTTTCAGTATTCCTGTCTTTCTCCTAAAATGGATACTTATTGAATAAATTATTTTAATAAATTTACTGAGATGACATTAGTCATGCAAGTAAACTTTTCAAGATGACAGTACCTAGTTAATGTACTTATAATCCAAACATACAATTTTCCTGAGCTAAACATAAGCAAAGATGAAAGACCTTTCCCACAAGCATGTTTAAACTGGCTAAAATATTATCATATTTTCTGATTACTTGTTCTGCTTTCCTTGGTAGCTCTCAATTTTAATGCTTAAAGAGTACAAACTTGAGCAAGTCTTCTGTTTGGAAAAATTATACTCAGATTTATTTGAAAATATTCTGAATCCTTTTGAGCAGGATCCATTTGTGCCAACATTCGGGCTCTGTATTATGCAATTGTGACACAAATTCCATTTTTCTTCTCTCAGAAGAAAATAATGTTGAAGTTAGAAAATCTGGGATTTTTCCAAGCAGGTTTTGTGGATTTTGATATGTTGCATAATTGGTTCCACAGTGGAACCAAGGGATTTCTACACTGGTGTGATTTACTGCCTATACTGGATTGACCTGGTCTGGCTGCCAGGTGTCCACCATTCTCTCCCTCTCACACTATCAGTAGGAAAGGGGGAAAAAATATGATGAAAAGCTTTTGGGTCAAGATTAAGACAGAGCTACCATGCTACCATGACAGGCAAAGGAGACAGAGTTTGGGGATACAAAATTAATTTACTGTAAATTAAACACATTAAGATAATGAGAATTAAGAACAAACCTAAACCCGCCTTCTCTCAGTCTCCACTTATCCACTTATCCAGAGAGGGTTCTCTCCAGGATCTCTATCTCCTGCTAGGCACCTGCTCTAGCATTAGCTCTCCACAGACTTCAGCTGACTTTAGGACACATCCACATGCTCTGTCATTTGGTTGTCTACAGCCTGTAGGGTGGATGTCTGCTGCACCACAGTCCTCCTGGGGCTTCATTGGGATAACCTGCCTGACCATCACCTGCACTATGGATTGCAGAGGAATCTGCACCTGGAACAACCCCTCCTTCATCACTGACCTTGGTGTCTGTAGGGCTATTTCACATTTTTTCACTCCTTTCTTGCAGTTGTTGTGCAGCCATTTTTTTTCCTGTTTCTTATATAAGTTATTATATCATATATAAAAGATGCTACTGCTTTTGCTGCTTGGCTCAGCTTTGGCCAGTGGAAGGTCATTCTTAGGACCAAGGGAACTAGATTCTGGTGTCTTGTCCCAGCAGCCATGCCTGCATCTCCCACCCACACACCTGCTGGCAAAACAGTAGGAATTTTGTTCTATACAGGTGTCTATGTGTCTATGTCTGCAGGAGTCTGTGTTCTTTCCAGATCTTCTGTTTTTATTCCCTTTTCCCTATTTATTATATAGAAAATAAAACAAAATAAAAAGTCATGCCTCAGGTAAGCCTCCTGGGCTCAGGCATTCAGCCATTTGCCACAGCCATTTTTCTACTATAAATTCAAAGGTAGATCTAATTAGAAAGGGAAGAAAAAATCTTACAGTTGACAACACTCACAAGTAAAATGTTGACAGCATCAATTGTAACAAAACCATTTTGCATATAGATTATGAATTCCACAGAAAAAGGAAATGAGCCATAAACAAGGAGTAAATCTCATTCACTTTTGAAATGTGATCAGGATAGTAGCTGTACAGAAACATTTTTTCATTTAGTGCAGAATCAGATTTCAGCTGAAAACTGCATTACTTTTTTTTTGCTGTAGAAAAATCTTCCACAGAGCAGTAATCCACAAATATACATCAGAGCTGGGACTTATGGCCTAATGTGACTAATCAGTTTAAGATTTGAATACAGAACTTAGGAGGCAATATCTGACTGCAAATACAACTTACTACATCATAAAAGCTATAGCAGAGGGCTATATTAATCTCAGGGATGGATGAACCTTGAAAATTCTGCCTGCAAAGCAAACTCACCAGCCTATCTGATGTGCTCTCAAAGGCTGCAAACGCAGCAGGGTGATGTACTTGATTTGTGAATGTTTTTCTTTCAGCAAGAGAGAGCATGAAAAATAGTCTTTATTTCCAACCAGCTCATGACTTCATGTTTTGTTTACAAAAGTACATCTCCAGTTCCAATTTTTTTGGTAATACAACTTAGAAGACTGCTATTCCATTTTAAATACCAAAACAGTGGAATCCTGATCTCAGCCACCTGACGGTTTGAGTCTTCTTCATTACACCTTTTATTTTACCTGGGTTTTATCTTTCTATCTTTATCTTAGCTTTGGGGTAGAAATTATTGATCTTTCCTAAGACTTTAATTGTTTAAGGAGAGCAGCCCATGGAGATTTTAATTCTTGACTTTGTGAAAACAAGAAAGGTAACACTATGAACAAAATAGGCATCCTTGCGGATGTCATATTCCTGTACTGATAATGCACTGTAGAGCATTAAACTTCCCTCTGACATTTCTGTTGCCACAAAGAATAATTGTACTAATAAGGATATAACATATTGCTTGTTTAGAAGCCAGATGATGTTTTCAGTAACTGTACTTAGTATTCTGTAATTATCTACTGCTGATAATTTTTCATAGACAACAACAAGCCTTCCTATAATCTTGTCAGCTAATAAAATGGTATTTTTGCCATTTCATGTCACTTTCTTTCCAAGTCGTCTGGAAGAACTTGCTCTTTTTGGATGGGGAAAAAACCCAGACTAGATGTTGAATCCCAGGGAAGCTACACCTCAGAATAGATAAGTATTTTTATTCCTATGGAAAAAAAAAAAAAAAAAAAAAGATGGAATGTAGACATAAAAGAAATTGTATAATCATTCAAATGTCTATTAATTTTCTCTTGCTAAAAAAGTTCAAATTACTGTTCAAATTACACAGAATTAACAAAATGAGCATATTTTTATTGTAAGAATACATTTATTTGTTTCCTTGTGTTATTTTTGAGGGTGAGAAAAGTCATAGTACATTTCAAAGGAAATTTGCTATCTAATTTCATTTTTCAAGAGATTATACCTGTCATGAGTGATAAGTATTATAAAGCTGAGTGTAAATGCTCTTTTTTGGTTCCTGTTAAGTTCAAATATTTCTCATGCATTTTCATCCAAATTTTTCTTTTCAATATTATAGAACTATTAGTTCTTTTTTTTTTTTTTCTCTCATTTTCAGTCCTCCTCTTCCCTTTTTAGAGTTATCTTAATTTTTAGCAGATGCCTTTGTTGTATTACCCTAATCCTTGGCAGAGAAAATATTTGGAAAGATTAAATAGAGATGCTGCTCTTGCGTATTTTCACAATTCTTATTTCACTGCAAATTTACTAAAATCAGCTTTTTCCCATTCTCATGGCTTGTTTTTTTCTTCTTGTCCAGTCTTATTTCTATACTCTGAAGTGCCAATATACTTAGATTACTTCAAAATGCGGTTTGCTCTGTAATTCTGTGAAAATCTATTCTTGTAATCACTAACAGAAAAAAAATATATTTGTACAAATTAGTCATGTAACATTCTTATATAGATCTTGACATAAATTCAGATTCTGTTAGCCAAAATTTGAGAGATTCAAAAACTTGAGAAGTAATTTTAATATCCTTGCTAGCAACAATATGCAGCCTTTGCTTGTGTTATCAGGCATAAGACTGATCCAGTTTGTCAATGATGAGTGGAAATCTATTTTCTTATAATTTTTTTCCCCCTCAATTTGTTTCCTGCTGATTTTGTGATGTGAATTAGTCAAATTAATCTCCAGGAAATACTGTAAAGACCTAAACAAGATTAGTAAAAATCAAGAAAGAGTGCCTTTCAGTGAACGGTCAGCTCAACAGTGTAACACTACCTGCCATATATTCAGATGAAGGGCTTCTAAAGTATATTACTTACTATTCAATATACTAGAAATAAAGAAAGTTCAATATAGTGGGAAACATTTTAATGTTACCACAATGGGGCAACTCTCATTTCTAATTTAGAAAAACAGCAGTTCTACTGATCTGATGTTTAAAGTTGTATGAACTGAATTATTTCTGTTATAATAATTATGATTTATAGTAATTATGATTATTATTTATAATAATTCTAAATTATTACATGTCCCTTGTGCATTTAGTTAGATAAATAAATCAGTTTTAAGCATCTGAGCTGTATGCCAGTGAATAAACCTACAATCTACTGTAACCGTAGAGTTTGGGAAAAGATAATCAACTAAATCACTCACTTCATAATATTTGAGATAAAAAAATAAACTACTATATATTTAAAGTCTGCACTTTAATTATGCTCTTATCTGATTGATGAGAACTCTGATCTAGAACTTGACTTAAAGAATATATTAAAAAAATTGGCTAATAATAAATTAATTTGGTTTTCTTTTGTCATTATGACAAGATACTGTACAAAAATTGTCCTTGTTATTATTTTATCACAGTTACTTTTGATATTATAAAATCTGCCTCCTTATGTTTTAAATGAAGAGATAAGTAATATTTTTAATTTTTTAATTTCCAAGTATTTATTTATAGTAGTGTTACATTACCATATTGTTAGGTTTTTTTGGGGGTGGATTTTGTTTTGGTTGGGTTTTTTTTAGTTTTTTGTTTGGTTGGTTAGTTGGTTGTTTGTTCCCTTTTAATAATGCAACACTTCAGATTAATATTAATTTAATGGAGCTTTCTTTTATGTCTCTGACACACTTCTCATTTCTATTAAACTGTTTTGCATTACTTCAAAGTGCTGTTGATTTATGAGTTGTAAATATGCAAAAGGCTAATTTGCCTTGTCTCTAGCATGCATCAACTGTCTGGTTTTGTGTTTATTGTTGTGCTTGTATTTGTTTGAACATAATTTCATTGCAAGAAAATATTCTACATCTAAAAGTACTTTAAACTATTTTGACCCTAAGAACACTCTGTCTTCATCTTAGAATCATTGCTGACTTGGCCTTTTTCATTAATAAAGTTTTAGTTATTTTTCCAGCTTTTTTGCATTCATTCCCATGGTGGCAAAGCCATAATAATATTACTCATATTAACATTTAAATAACAGGCATTATTTAATTTTCTTTGGGTTTGCTTTATGTTCAAAGAATAAATCCCTAATTAGTAATATGCTATGGCTATTAAAAAGAAATAATTGTTCTGCATATTCTAGGCATCATTATGCTTGTGGTGGCTGTAGTGAAAACTCTTAAAAGCACAACAACTACAGTTCTCAGACAATCCTTACAATATAAAAGAAATTAGGGCACCAAAATTAAGACACCAAAATACATTTAGAAGAGTGGAGTAAGAATTAGAGGCCAGCTTGTAGTGAAAGCTTCAAAAGCTTTTACGTCTTTTCAGCCATATAAGGATCACTTAGATACAGGAAGCAGAGTAGCACTTCAGATATTGTAGGTTAATGCAGAAATGTGAGCACATGTCTGTGTGCCATTCAATACTGCCTGCACAATTTGCACAGGTGAAGTGGATTTACTGGTTCTGCCCTCCCAGTTAGGCCACTGCTGGATGTAAGAAAAGTGTGCAGTAAACAGATATTTGCATGACATTGCTTTGGAGGTAAAGCCTAAATGACTTCAGTAGGGTGTTGGAGGTAAAGTCCCTCATCTTTTGCAGTTTCAGCTTCAATTATGATTTCTTCAGTAATTCCTGGAGAAATATATTTAAATATGTGTCCTCTTAAGCATTTTCTGTGACTTGAAGGAACTTTGTTCCAATTGGGTTAATGTGTTCAATATAAAAGATAAATAACACAGTAGATGTCTCTCTAGTTTCAAAAGTGATTTGAATGTGATGGAAGAAAGTAATGTTAAGTGACTTAAACTTGATATCTTTGAAAGTCTAAAACTGAAATTCTGCCATGCTTTTGTCAAGGCATAAAGGCAAGGATGCTCCTTTACTACACAGGCATTACAGTTTCATTCTGGCAGCATGCAGGAATAATAGTCTCATGTATTTCTTTGTTGGATATGGGACTGTGACTACAATTAAACTGTGAAGTTCACAGAAGAATAGAACATCTGAATTTGCATTCAGTAATAGATGCTAGCAGGCTCTTCAGTTCATATCATTACATGCCAGCTTGCTGACATGCTACCAAACCAATTAAGGAAAGTCACCAGAGTAAATGTAGCTACCACTGGCCACGAAACTGAGCCGAAAAATATTTCACATCCTTGAAGGCTAAGTAGCTATGGCTTGCCCTGTAGTAAAGTCCTATTGTTTGGCAGATAAATGTAGTGCTCTGCATTCTGTCTTTGAGTGCAGCCAGGAGATTTGACTGAACAGAGCATTATGGAGCAATTATGGGAAGAACCGAAGGATCAAGATCCATAGCATCTAACAATGAGACAAATGGATATCACTCCTGTGAGAGATAATAGATGATGCCTGTACTTAAAAGTAGTAGGTCCTGGACTGCTTATATCTTAAGCAATGCAAAAGACCATAAAAAGAAACCACTTCAATATCAGTGACACTCCAAGGCTGCATAAACTGTATAAATGCAGAAGGAAAAACAGACAGAGAACTTTCATACCCCACTAATACCAGGGAAGGTTCTGAACTGTGTTGGTACTGCTGAGTTTGTAGACAAGGACTGGTAGACATGGCTACATAAAATGTCTCGATATTACATATAGAATGAGTGGAGGTTGTTTGGTTTGTTTCACTCTTAAAGGAAGCATTTACCTTTACAGAGATAATAAAATATGAATTGTAACTCTATATGCTATTTAATTGTAACTTTTAATGTAATATTTGGCACAGGTGTCTCTCTTAGTACACTCTGTATTTCAGTGATGAAACCAATTCCCAATAAAAAACAAAACAAAACAAAACAAAAACAAACAAAAAAACCTAAACAAAGTAAAAAAGGAAACAAAAAATGTGCAATTTATGCTGTCATAAATTTGGCCATATGAGATAAAATCTGGGCCAAAGAACACAGTAGGTGCCATGAAATTTCTGAATAATAAATTTCCTCATGTGAAAGCAATTAAGAAGACAATGATCTAAAGATTGAAATAGTCTAGTTGATATACAGCTTGCAATATATTAAAGGAGAGATGATCTGTACAGGAAGTCATTACAACACCTGAATAAAATAAATTCTGGTTAGATTCAGACACCATGTATTTAGAGATACAAAGTTCAATTTCAGGTCATGGATGAACATAAATAGAAAATTCATTCTGACTTCTATGCCTATAGATTACATTAAAAATATATCATATATGTTCCAAAATGGTTGACTTAGTAGTAAGGATTTTGGAAATCCAGCTAAAAATGTATATGGACTAGGAATAAGCTCATGCTAATAGAGAATCATAAATCTTGAGTGTTGCAGTAGCATGGATGCTAAAAGAAAAAGAAGAAAAAAAAATCAGTGAACTGACACTCTAGTCTATGGGATAAAACTTAATATTTATTCATTTTTAGTTACATGATAATACTGCAATGCCATAATAAGAGTCACTTTAAATTTGTACTGTGATAGGTTGGGCAGAAAATAAAATTTTAGGATTTATGCTATGCAGACAAAATGTCATATCAACTAACTAAATATCATTCTAGCACCTTCCTGAAATTGAAAATTAAAATTCATACACAGAGACATTTAGACAAATAGACCAAAGAATGAAAGAAGAAGACTTTTATTTCAGTAGTACACAGATCTGTACATGGGCTGATAACAGCCCAGGAGAACATGGTAGATAATTAAGTAAGACTCAGAAGAACTCAGACTCTCAGAAATGTTTGAGAGTATACCATAGCTGTTCTGCCATAATTTCCACAAGGAAGCTCCATTTCATATTTTGGACTGAGTTTCAGTTGTTTTGCACTGGTTTTTGTTAATGCCCATGTACAAAAGAAATCACCTATTTATTTGGTTTACATAGAGGAGGTCTCTTCAGGATATCAAATGCTCTAATATCCAGATCCTCTCTACAAGGGAAAGGAAAAGAAAAAGAAAATCAAAAAAAACTTGAAGATTCCAGGTAATTTTTCCCTGCACTGACGTGGAAAGAGTGGGTCTAGATTAATGGATCTGCATTTCTTATGTATAAATGAAGCTGCAAAAGATTCAAATGAGCTAGAAATGTTACATGGACTGTAAGAACCTGTTATTTACAGTCAGCTTTTTTGCTACATATTCTATCTGAATTTTGTCAATCTTTCACACAAATAAGAAAAATGTAAATGCCAAAATCTGAATACATGTTTATGCAAGATGAATATTAAATTTGTGAGTTACGAGTTTCCAATCTATGCTTCAAAACCACTGTAAAGTACAACAAGAAGGTGTCCATTTATTGGCATCTCCTGAACTATCTGATACCACTATCTTTGCAACATGATTTCTTCTTGCACAAAATAGGTTATCTTCTGCAAAACTTCTAAGTTCTGCCTTTATATGTCATGTTAGTGCAGGGTTTTTTTTCTTTTTTAATCCTTTTAGTGAGAGTAGTAGACTCTGTTTTGTTTTATTTTGTTTTTTCAATAAATTTACTGAGAACAGAAAATAGAGACCAGTAGAAAAAAAGTTATTTCACCAGAAGGATAATGTATGTATCTAGAGCATTCTGAGAAAAATCCTTGGGTCAGTTCTGCAAAGTATTATTGCACTGGAAATTATGGGAACTGAGTATCCTGCTCCAGCAGCATGATGCCTCTATTAATAATCTTGATTATACAAAATTCTAGCAAAATTTGTGTTACACCTTCCACATATAAAAAAAAAAAAAAAAAAAAGGCTTCATAATTGCTGGTTTTTTCACTTTAAAATGTGTTTATATATCTATACTTTTTTCTTCATTATTTCTTTCTGAGACAGCTTTTATCTATAACTCACTGCACTACAGCATGGGCAACTAACAGGAGGAAATTGAAGCCAGAATACTGCTAGAAAACACTAGAAAACTACAAGTTAATTTCCATTACTGAAACTTGGTGGGAGACTGGAGTGCAGTTATTGATGACTACAAGCTGTTCAGAAGGGACAGGAGAGGAAGAAGGAGTAAAGGTATTGCCCTCTACATCAAGAAACTGATAGAGTGTGGAGATTTCTCTGAATAATAGCCATGAGCAAGTTGAAGGGTAGAATTAGAGACTGGGCATCAAAGGGAAAATGATGCTTGGTACTCTACTAGAGGCAACTTCCTTTCTCTAGCCACAGGAGGCATTGTGCTTGCAGGCACTTGTCCTGCTGGAGGATTTCAACCACACTGATATCTGCTGCAAAGGCAGCACAGTGAGCTTCAGGCAGTCAGGACACCCATATATGCACTCACCAGTGTGGGATGTATTACTAGACCAGCTGGTCACCCGTGCAATTGAACTAATCATGACATTAAGACTGGAGACAGTCTGGGTTGCTGTGGTCATACACTAGAGGAGTCTGAGGGATAAGGGTCAGGTGAAGGGCAAAGTCTTCAGAGTGAATGACTTCAGAAAAATAGTATTCCAGTTGTTTAAGAGTTAGTCAACAGAGCACCCTGGGGAATCGCCCTCAGGAACAAGGAAGGAGAACAGAGGTGACAGATCTCTAAGGATGTTTTCCACAGAGTGCAAGAATTATTGATTCCCAGGTGTCATAAATCAAGAAAGGAGGCAAGGACTGTCATGACTGAGTTGAGATCTACTGAGCAAACCAAAGGGCAAGAGGAGTAACACACTCAATGGAAGAAAATGTAGGTATCCTAGAAAGACCATGAGGACACAGCTCAGTTGTGTAAGGATGGGGTCAGGAAGGATGAGGCATGGCTGAAATAGAACTTGATAAGTGATGCAAAGAGTAGCAAGGAGGGTTTCTACAGGTATGTCAGCCAGAAAAAGAAGGCAAATGAAAGCATATGTCCCTGATGAGCAAAACTGGCAAACATAACAGCTGAAGAGGAGAAGGCTTAAGAAGAACTTAACTTTTGCCTCAGTTTCACTGGCAGTCTCTCTTCCCGCACCTCTTGAGTGGATGGATCACAAGACCAGGACTGGAGGACCAAAGCCTTTCCCACTCAGATCAGATTCATGACTTGCTTGGTGGCAAAACCAGATTGATCTTCACTAGTGCTCACATGTTTATTCATACACCTACACTTGCTCCAGTTCCTGATACCACTGATACTGATCTATCAAGAAAGGTTACTGCCTTAAAAAGAACTAAACATTCCGCTAAAACAAAACAAAACAAAACAAAGCAAAACGAAACAAAACAAAACAAAACAAAATAGATGTTTGAAGAATACAGAATACAGAAGGCCACTTGAGGAATCTGAACATGCCTAAGTCTATGGGATCTGATGCCATGCATCCTAGAGTCCTGACAGACTGATGCAGTTGGTCAAGTTTTCATATTTGGAAAGCCATGTCAGATGAAGTCCCAGGTAACTAGAAGGTAGGCATTGTACCCATCTTTAAAAAGGATACTAAGGACGATCCTGGGAACTAGTGGTTTTTCAGACTCACTTCTGTGACTGAAATAATGGAACAGATCCTCCTAGAAGCTCTGCTAAGGCACATGGAGGACAGGGAAGTGCTTATGCTGCACTAAGGACAAGTCCTGCCTGATCCACCTGCCTGTGAGGGAGAGACTACATCAAAGAACAAGGTAAGAGCTATGTCTGTCAGCTAGCTAGACTTCTGGAGCACCTTTGATGCAGTCCTCAACAACATCCTTCCCTCTGTCTTGGAGAGTGATGGGTTTGATGGATGAACTGTTTGATGGACGAGGGATTGAACGGGTGGTTGCATCCAGAGGGTAGTGGTCAGTGACTCCATGTCCAGATGGACACTGGTGACTAGTGATGTCCCTCAAGGGTCTGTATTTAATATCTTCATTAATGACACAGACAGTAGGATCAAGTGCATCCTCCTTTGTTTATATTGGAGACATAGGAACACAGAATTAGATAAATATCTTGAAGCACTAATTCCTTTTTCTTGCCATTCAGGAATTCAGCAAACTCAATTTGGAAGACCAACAAACAGGTTTATGGTATTTTTTCCCCCAGTACTCCACTGATATCACAGTTAATAACAATTATTTTAATATCCAGTGGCCTTTATTCAATTAAACATTAACTTTATCAGCAGGTTGCATGCTGTACAATCCATCTGTCCTTAGGCAACAGATAAAGAAATCATGAAAGTCTAGACAGTTCCTGACTTCAATTTCTAACTTTTATCTGAGAAAGTTTTTCTATATCCAAAACTGTAAAATGAAAGATAAAATACAAAGATTAAAGTTCAGAGGTGGCAGTGATGGTTTAAGATGAAACAGGAAAAGAGAAAGTAAAATAATAAAAAAAAATCCTCTGTAAATAGAGTACCTTGTTGCATTAACTATTATTACTGATTTAAGAATTGGAAATGCAGTTTCTGCTCCATGAGGTGAGAACATTAAAGACTTAAATACCATTGATTCTGGTTGTAATGTTCAGCACAGTTTTGAGGAAAACACCATGAAATGAAAAACACATCTTGAAAGATTGTTATTTATCTGGATGGCACAGACACAATTTTTATATATACATATATGCCTCTTTTTCTTGGTCCAGGTAACCTCATAATAAGCCACATATATAATTAAATATAATTAGTTTCATGCAAGCACTTGAAGAGAAGCACAGCCATGCTTGCTTCCTTCATACTTGTGACAAACTTCTGTGATAAACTGGGTTTGTTTTAGTTTTATAGACATAACAATGCAAATAAAAGGAAATTGTAATATTTAGACACCTATTTTTTAACAGATATTGGAATCCACTGATTTATGAAGAAAATGGAGTATGTCTATAGATTCTATCTTTCTTTCTCTCCTCTTCATACACTGATCTTTGATTTTTAGCTTTTCCCTTCTCCCTCCCTGATTAATAGAAGGGTATGACACTGTCAACCTCTATCTTAACAGTACAATCTTCTTTAGCACTTGTCTTATATTTAATCTTCTTTAAATCTCTTTTGATATCATTTGTGGGCTCATTGTTCATCTGAATGAGGACGAAAATTGCAATGAAACAACTCTCTTATATACTCTTCAATAAATGGAAACTTTCTGCACATGTTAAACCATACTAAAATCCTGTCGAAGTCACTTAGTCAAGAGTGCAAATGTCTGATATAGTGCCAAATCACTGGTTAATTTTCAAGTCACAGAAATGAATGAAGTGACCCTAATTAATGTCAACCTGCATTCAGTTTCCAACACTTCCCCCACCAAAGAATGACTGTGTTTATGTGGCTTTTTATTCTATAAATACAATTCAACATGAGAATACAGACTGCTGCTGATGTTGTTAGCTGCTTCTAAGTGTTGACCCAGAATCCCAAGGCCAAAAGGGAACTGACCTTATGAAGATCCAAGGATTTATCATGGACTAAGTATAATCTTAAAATTTTAACAAACACACAAAATTGCTTAGTCGAGTTGCAATATTATTAATATATTACAAATGACTACAGAAAACTTTGTTTGGAATCATTCTGAAATGGGTGAACAAGCATGTTAATATTCATGTTTAACAAGCACAATTACAATAAAAATTCAATTATTTGTCTTTTCCACTATCTCAAATTTTGTGATGTTAGATGTTGCTGCCTAATTAGAACAACTACAGAGATAAGACTTTCCACTTGCTACTCATTTACACATTCTAGTAAAGTTAATTCATGACAAGGGATAAATTTTTTTTTATCCAAACTCAATACCATGTGTTTGTGAAGATTCATTATCAGTGGTTTAACACGCTTAATCAATTCCAAAAAACTCAAATGCCAAAGACATTTTTAAGAAATCACATATATGCAGATAAATGGCAAACGGTCTTTTATCCATATTTATCACTACAAACAGCTGTCTGATTATTATCTGAAGATAGTTCATTCACTGTAGCATAAATAGGATTTATGTGATGATGGAGTATGACTTTCAAACCAGGAAACTTCATAAGTTTTCCTCATGGGTTGTGTTTTTACTCACAGTACAAATGAACTTTAAATCTACATTTTTTTTTGTCTAGGAGTGCTTGAAAGCCTCTAAGGGGGTGGAAAAATCCTCAAAAAACTATGAAAGATTTTATTTAAAATTTTTAGAGTCTTTCTTTCTGTTTACTAGATTAAAAACTGTGGCTATATACCAAAGTTTAATTGTCTTGACCAAAAGTTTCAGGTTTTCCCAAGGACATACCACCAGGCACTGTTTACACACAGACAGACAGACAAATGGACAGACAGACAGACAGACAGACAGACACACACACACACACACACACACACACACACAGATTAAAATAAAAAAAATGAAAAAAACAACCAGAACATAGACTGATGAGATCAAGGGGATAGACACATTCAATTGCTGACTATGCTTAATTATTGAATAAAAGTATTCTGTTTAATTTTGTCCACACAAACATAATCCTAATACTGATTAAAATAATACTGATTAAAAACAGCATTGCAATATTCTGAGAGAATTTGAGATAAAGTGGTTTTCAGACTTTATTCCTCTCTAAGCTGAAGTCCTGTGTGTTTTTGAAAAAGCTGTGAATGTCACTAACTGACATTTTTCTACATATTTTTGTTCTAGTTGTGACATTGTCATCTTTAATTCAGGATTTGGAAATATCAGTGATCTCAGAATACTTGTGTATATTTTTCCACTGCAGACTAAAGAGATCTATGATTTTGATAAATCTAAACAGATCTACCATCTGTTCTTTTTGGCAGTACAGTGGAGAATACATTGAAAGAATTACAAGAATTACAAGAAAAGTGCCATCAGGTAATTATAGGACACTATTTCATATAACCTCTAAAAATCCTCATCCTATTTTAAAAGCTGGTGGCAAAACCAAGTAAAATAATATATTAAAGAATATGTTTAGTTTTGGGAGTCTTTGAAATATTGTAAGGTAAGTTTATAATTTATTTATTTATTGTAGGAAAAGTTTATAATTTATTTGTGTAATGTAAATGTAATGTGTAATGTAAATTACCAGATAGTGACATATTCCATCCAGTTTTGTATATCACAACAGGGAAAAATAAAATTTTATGGAAATTAAAGACTGAACAGGGAGAGTAAAGAGTACTTTTTGTGCTTGATTCTTCTTCCTGCATTTTTCCAAAGCTCAGGATTTTCAAAACTGTGCAGATATGTCTGCCTTTCACCGAAGATGTCAGTTATTTTTATTACTGTTATTTCTATCCACTCTTTCTGTGTGTATCCTGCACCCACACAAACACTTATGTATGTAAACACACACACACACACAGATAATTAAGTATTGGGAGGCACACTCATTGTTAACTAAATTATCATAGTTTCAAGGAAGTGAACTGGGCTGATGCTGATGACACCAATTAGTTTGGATAGTGACAACTAAATATAAAGTTGCACAACAACTTCTAATCTAAATATGCTGTAATTTAGGACAAATGACATGATGTTTAAAATTCTGGCATCCTCTGGACCATTGTACAAATTAACCTATGCATTCATACTACTTTTCCCAAAGTTGAAGCTGTAGCTAAAGTTGTTTATTTTTCTTGTCAAAAAGACAGCAGTGAATCACCTTAAATATATTTTTCTGTTTGTAAGGACTTCTCTTAAATCATTCTGTATTTTTTAAACCCTGTCAAAATAGAGCATTTTTATCTGTTCACAGAAAGAAATTTAATATGAATGTTGACAGTATCTGTTATTTTAAGGGAAAAACTGGACAAAATGCTAAGCGGCTAAACTCAGTGAATATTTTTTTTTTTTTAATAAAATAGATTTTAGGACATATTTCTACATTATGGCCTTACAATACATACCTTTATTTTAAATACCTCTGAATTAAGTGGAAAACATAATTATATTTTTTCCTGCTTTATAGTCCAATTATTGAAAGAATATAACCATTGAATGGCATTAAATTAATCAGTAAAACAATTATTTTTTTTCACATACAGTTTAGGAAGAAAAGGTTCTTTCTAACTCAGAGACGTTTCCACATTTTTATTTTTCAGTAAGACAAAATTCATTTTTAACCTCATTGAAATTCCCAACCATAAGAAATTTTATTAGAAAAAGTAAGGAATAAGGTCATTCTGTCCTCTCCATAAAGAAGATTAAATAGCTACTATATAAAAGCATTAGAAATGAGATTACCTTGAGATTCACTAAAGAACTTCAGACATCCCATAACAAATTTCCTCCAAATCTATGTAGATAATAAACAAACAAACAGGACTGATCTGCTCTTCTGAATAAAAGAACAGCAAGATATATCACTGAATCCAAACTTAATTCACAAGGACATTTTCTTTTACAAATACTGTGGAAATTGAGCATGCAATTTAAAAAGCCTCATACTAGTAATGAAAAGTGAGCTGCTTATTCACAATAACTATGACAAACAAAAGAATATTTTGGTAATATTGAAATAATTCTGTACATAAATATATTTGCAAACTGGTTCATATGTAAAACACATTAAAGCAAAGAAAAAAAAGGTTATTTTTACTTTGCCGGGGATAAATGAAGAAAGCTTCAGATGTATATGTATCATTCTGCTGCTGGGAATCTATCAAAATGCTCATGATTAATGCTCACCATCTCTTAGCTTTCATCCTGTTTTTGCAGGTAAACTGCCAATTTATTGGATCATCACTGACAAGACCATAAATTCAGAGCATTGTTTATATGTTTGGTAGCTACACTGAGTTCCAGCTAATATGTGGATGAACAGCAGAGTGGATTTTTGAAAACTTTAATTGCTCCAGAAATATATTATGAATAACTGATTTTGCAGGTGAGGAAAGTAAAATTCAAACATAATTTTGCACACACTTGGGTGTTTGGGCCCTGCTAAAACGCCTGTGTTAGGAGAGGTTTCTCTGCTTCACTGAGGCAGTGCAATGCACTGCACTGAGAACTAACAGCCTGTAGTGCCTCAGTATATCCAGAAACTCAGAGTCCCAGCTGCCTTTCCTAGTCCTTAAGCAAGTGCCCTGCCATCAGAGAGGGAAGTACAAATCTACACCTCCTCTCTTTGTGAGGGCAGCACGCAGGTGAAATCGGGAGCCCACATTTAAACACAGACACACAGGCACGATTGCCCATCTGTTTGAAACTATCCCTCTTCTCCTGGCTGTTCTTTCTCTTTGCATTCACTTCAAGAGACAGAGGAGCTAAAGTCAAGCTCTAATTTAGACATGTCACTTAGGTGCCTGGGCTACATGAGAACAGTCCTGTCAGAAGTGACTTTTGAAGGATACACACTGAATTAAGTTTGTGCTGATGACTTCAGGAGAGATTTTGGGCTCTCTCACAGATGCCAAAACTGCTTATGACTCAGCTCTGGGTCAGAGCCAAGTACTCATCCACAATGCTCTGGTTTCCAGGGAAATGAAAGATGAACTCAGAGGCTAACTCTCTGAATTTATGAAGAAACATCATCTAAAATAAAACCGAAGACAACTACAGTGAATCACTGTAGAATGATATATCCTGACTTCTGGCTGTTTTCTTTCGCCTTGAACAAACTGTAGCTATTAAAATAGTATTAAAATGGAAAAATGTAAATAGTTTCTAAAGACAAAGAAGGCTACCAGTTCTTGAAAACATTTTAATAGATACTGTATAAATTAACATATTTAATGTGTGTTTTTAAGTAGCTCAGTATTTTAAGCCCCTTATTAAAAAAAAAAAAAAAAATTAAAAAAAAATATTCTCAGGTCACAGGTCATGTTCCTGATGAATATATAGAATTTTTTTTTTTTAATGAGATACTTTTTTTAATATTTCAGCCTCTGAGTTTATTCAAAATAATTGTTAAATACTAAAAAAGGAATACAGGAAAATAAGGTAGCTTAAACCTGACGTATCATTATCCAGATCAAAATCCAGACAGTGCTGAGGCTGTGCATGTAGGCAAAATGCAGGGATAATTTAAAGCTGTGTAAGACCTGCCTTATAAAAACAGCCTCAGGAAAGAATTGCAACTGCAGGATTCTCAGTCCTATGCCTACTATTTTTCAAAAGTTACAGTCAAAGGTTGATATAAACTTCAGTATAGCCTAGTTTGAGGATGGATCACTACAGTATTTTTACTTTTTTTGTACCTCTAGGTCCTTGAGTAAGCTAACATTTATTAATCAAGTGTTGCACTTCTATTTCTTCTTCAGAGGGCATGCACTCTCCCTGGACCAGTTTATTTTATAAAGGCAAAAGAAACCTCATGAAATAGATATTTTTAACATTTTATCCTTCATTAGTTACAGTATCTTCTCATATATACCTTATTCTAGGTGTGCATTTTATTTGTTTGGTTTGTTTTTGTCAATAGCTCATCATAATTGCACTGCTTAAGCCTCCAATCCATATATTTTTATGTCAGCATGTCATTACAGAATGTAATATATATGATAATGGCGCAAAGCGTGACTAGTAAGCTCCTTCTTGTCATCAAATTCAAGATACTACCAAGCCATCCACCACTGTTTTGTTGCAGAAAGATTATCCAAATGCTAGAAGGACTACTATTTAATGCATCCCAGTCATAGAAAAAAAAGCATCTTACTGTTTTCTTACTGTTTCCTTTAGGTGATTGAAGCTACATTTGCCAAATACTTTTTTCCATGGGTCTTACCTTTCTTATCTCAGAGTCCCAGAGTATAACTTAGCATAACATTTTAAAAGTGATTTATGTGCCTAGGAGCCTGAATCTTGGAGGAAAATAATGATCCTAGGATCATAAATTATTTGGCCTTTTGAAAACTTAAATTCTTGTCTCCTATGTGTGGAGAGAGTAAGGACATAGACTTTGTTTTGTGTAACTAGAGAATTCTTATAGAAGAAGAGATATTTTCATAATTGGTCCTACTATAATTGTGAGGCAAGCAACCAGCAAAATAATGGAAACATATTTTTGCCCCATGCCATGTCAACCAAGGGGAGCTGTGTCACCACCACAGGAGACAAAACTTATCATAGTTTTTAATATTGGCCCAACTACACAGAGCACTTACTCATTAACATTAAAAAAATGGAGAACCACCTTGCTCAATAAGCTAAATGTATCCACTCTTTCATATCACCTGAGAACTGACATGATGTTTTTCAAAGGTAAATCTTATCACTTTGAAGAATGGACAGCCTAGAATCAGCAGCTCACACTGAATTTCCCAGCCTCCTGTTTTTTAAAGGTTTCATATGAACTACTATCATCATTGAAACAAGCCTCTTCATTTTTCTTGTTAGTGACACTTTGAGATTCAGAGTAGTCATTACCACTTCTAATTCAGAAAAGCCATGTATTTTTTAATCTTTAAACAATCTTCCCTATGAGCTTAGTCTTGTGCAGATCAAAAGAGAAAAATGAAAAAAACAAACATTGAAAACATCTACAATGGACTTCTCAAAAGCATAAATGCATCTGCTGCTTCCTGTTGGCTCTGAAACAGCTTTAATTATTCTCTTGCTTTACACTTAAAATTTTTTTTCGCATCTAATAGTTGCAAAACAGCATCCACACCATAGTCTTACCTCTGACTTTCATATTACAGTTTATAGCACTGAAGATAATCCCTGTTGAGGGACCTCCACCTAACCCAGGAGAAGTCTCTTGATCATATCCAGCTATGAATGAAGACATTTACTAATATGTGACACTTTGGGTTCAAAAAAAGTAATGGAAATAAGAGATCAAAAATACTCTTTGCTCTTCATCTGAAGGGAGTTATTCAGATATTGATCAGCTGTCAGATGTACAATAATCAACAGAGAATGGGCACAGGACTGAGTCTCTTTATTTCTTTATTTTCAGTCCACTGAAATTGAAGTTGTCCTCTAAGACTGAATTCTCCTCTAAGATGATCTGAGTAGAAGAACTTTTTGCTTTTTAATCTGAAAACAATATTTTACCTCATTAGATATTCAGATATCTGTTCTGCATTATCTCCAATTACCAATGTTACATTAGCCAATATGCCTTATATAGATATATCTAAATATATAAAAATAAATTTATATATATTTGTATATATTTATATATATTTATATATTTATCATTTATATATAAATATGTTTTTATAAATATACTTTAATATAATTATATTTATAAAATTACATATATATTATTGTTGTAGTAAAAAATTTTGAATGACTAGGCATATTTTTATAATAACTTGTAACTTTCCTCATTTAACGTCATGCCAATGTAGTAATGCTTTTAAGAAAGATATTTTATTAAGATAGGAGCCACTAGATATCATATTGCAGTGAATGTTTTGCTGGAAAATTGTGCTTGTTATCTTTTAAATAGTAGTTTTATTTATGGTTAGAAATTTGCTAAAGAAGTTTCTTTATACTGAGATATTTATGATTTAAATCCATAAAAGTGCTCCCTTGCTCTTTCTGTAGCTTCACAGGATTAAACTAAAATAATGTCATTATTTAGGCATCGGCAGTATTGGAAACATGAGAAAGCTAACTTTCTAAAAATTAGAATTCTCCTTTTAAGGAGAAATTTTGGATGTTATAGATCAAACTGTTTTCCCTTGGTAGCATCATTCTGGAAAAGAAGCAAAGCTGGTGTAAAGAAATGCAAAATATCACAGAAATTCATGGATCTGCAGGGAAATGTGACTTGATTAAAGTTCTTATAGAAAGATTAAGATCACTCAGTACGTGATGTATGTATATTTTCTGCCCTATATCAACATAAAGAGTTTGCAATTAAAAGTATTAGAAATGGTTCAAACCATCTTATTTCAGATGAAAACCTCCCAAGGACAGCAGGATCTCAGCGGTCTCAGTGGTTTACCAGTACAGGGGAAAAAATAAATCAAGATAAATAAGTTTTTTTCAGAACTGTCTAAAATCTGTTTAGTTTTTCAGATCTTTTTCTCTCTATGGAAAATTTGAATAAAAGTTTAAAGTGTAAACCATAGGTAAGTACCAGTAGATGCAACTAGGAACCAAAACACTGCTCTGTATGAAGGCTTCTATTATGCACTCAGCATTTTTCAACGTGTCACAGAGAAGTTATTTAAGTTCTAAATATTAAACATTATGTTAAATATTTTAATTACTTCCAGGTTTTAATTATATTATTAGGAAATGCATGTTAGGTTACAAGGAACTCTGACTCACAGATAAATCTGATAGTTGAATACAATGCCTTCTGAATGAACACATTCTGAACAAGTACAAAGAGAGAACAAAGCATATTTTACTACAGATAATTTAACTTATATTTACACTTGACTTCAAGAAAGCAATGAACCTCAGCACACCCCCTGTATTTCATGCTCATCACTCCATTCTCAATAAGCCCTCAGTACTCTGAATCAGAGTGCACAGGTCTCCAAATACATAAATCACACCATGCTCCTTCTTCAGGATTTGTCAAAAATCCCAAGCCTTGTCTGTAGTGTCACTTAGACAAATAATTTTATCTTGGGTTTATGCATATTGATTTCTAAACCATTCACACACACCTACACAGTTGCACTTACTCCAATTAACTGGCAGCATGGGTACATGGATCTCTGTGAGGGTCCCACTCTAGCTGTTGGCACATTAGTCCACTCTACTGTCTCCAGCTCCTGGCACTCTGACTCCATGGCCTGCTGATGTGTGGGCTGACTGTAGGGTTAACATTCAGACTCTGTCCTTCATATTCTGCTCAATACTGAGTGAGAGTCCATCCACTGCAAAAGGAATTAGAATAGTATTTATAAGTCAGGGCAGACTGTGCTGGTACCATGCCAAGCATTGCCAGACAAACAGCCATGGGTTTACATGGAATCACACTATTGCTCCACACTCCTTTTTTGGTCTTTTACAAAGCAGCAACATCCCTCCCTTTCCTAAACCTCACTTTCTCTAAACATCCCACTGTATATCTTGTGCTATCCAAAATTCTCTTTGCCTGTATCCCATAATGTGTCCTGTACCTCTAGGCAGTGACCTCAGCACAGTCCCAAAGGAACTCTGAAGAGTTGTTCCCTGATTCTCCCTGATAGGTGTCACACCTGGACCAGAGCCTGGGAGTCTGTACGTGAATTCATATGTACAGACATGCAAATTTCTCAGCTCCACCCAGTGTCTTTGAGCCAATAATTACAGACAGATGGAGATTTAGAAAGAAGAACTTACAAGAGAGTCTGAACTCATCCTGATACAGAACTACTGTCCTTGCTTCTTTGTGATTTTAATTAAAGAAAAAGCAGATGTGGAGTGCTGCATAAAGTAGCTGGAATTCAATTTTTAACCTGAAAGCTGATGATCAATAATACTTTCCACACCTGAGAAACTGAAGGCTGAGGGGCAAAGTTATTCCTCTGGATAACCAAAGTATCCATTCTATCAGTATGATACACCACAATCTTCCTTTTGGTTAATACAATGTATTCTTTTTGTTGCATTTGAATATGTGTTTTGTGGCTACAGTATAGCCTAGTCTTTGCTCTACAGACCCGTGGGTAAAGAGCAGTGGGATTCCATACTTTTGAGAATGATTATATGAACTGCTTCCCCAGATCCACATTCTAGTACATCTGAAAATCATTCCAATATCCAAATGTTCGTTTTCATAGTGCTTCATTTTTTCTTCAGACAACCTACAACACAATGGTCTGTACAACAGTGTGTCACATTGATATAATCAGGGGAATAATATATGTGACCCAAAGGCTTTTTGTTCCCTGCAGCAGTTCTCCTGGTAATATCCCTGCAGTAATTATGAAGAATATGCAATGATGTGCAGAGATACTCTTTTCTATGACACCCTGGGGAATTCTACGGGGACATGTCCTTGGACTTTTAACTAGATTGATGTCCTACAGCTCTTTTTTTAACATAGTGTGTGTGGATAATTTTTTATTCTAATGTCTGTGGAGCTCTTCAGAAATGATGCCCTTGAACCTCTGCCAAAGGGATTCCCTGAAGGCCTTGTGTCAGACAAGCATAGTTTGTCCCAAATCTTTCAGAGAAATGAGTTTATCACTCTTGGAGGTTTTTGAGAGGGTGATGACACCTGCAGTGTATATTTGCTTGGGATTTTAGAATGACAAAGCCTTTGAGAATATTCCATGTTGTTGTTTTGTCACTTCTATTAGTTGCATTAATAAAGGTTTTCCCCTTGTCATTCTCCAGCACTTACACTAGCTATTCTTTCCATTTAGGAAAGCTCTAGTGTATTCCACGTCTGATGTCACCATGATATCCAAGACTACTTTATATTAGCTGAATATAGGCAGCATAGCAATGATGTTGCAAATGTATCTGACAACATGTAACTGTGGAAATACAAAAATGCTGGTGTAATGGAAGTCACTGAGAGCAGCTTATAAATCAGAATCAAATGAAATCGGGGAGATCTGTGGCTTGGGCTAAACAAGCTCACCACTTTATAGCTGGGTGCAGAATCATACTGGAAAAAGTGAGATGAACCTGGTGTTCTTCCCATGCTATGAAATATATATATATATAAAAAAAAAAAAAAAAAAAAAAAAAAAAAAGAAGAGGAGTTAACGTGATTAGAGATTGTGTCTCCATTTTTCTTTTAAAGATGCTTCTTGTGGTAACACTCAGAAGAAATTCTGCAGCTACTCTGTCAGAAAGCTGGAGGAAAAAATGGACAGTGAGCCTTCTAGGATAAAACAACATGGATCATAAATGTTTTACCTGATTTGCTATTTGTCCTTTGACTTCTGCCTCTTGCAATCTTACTAAAATATAATATTCTTGTATATATTACATGCAGATATACACTTTTTTTTTTTTAATTAGTGACTTTCTAGTTTTCCTTAAAAGAAGCAAAATCTCAACCTCTCTGCTTTTCACGTAAAGTCACAAGAATCACTACCATGTTCAGAAAATTACTATCAGTGTCTGACATAACTTTCCATATCCTTTCTCTACTGCAGAATGCAACTTGATTGAGATCAGTCAGTAGGGACTTTTCTTATCTACATACAGAATTTTCATTAAAGATAGAGGTAATTAGGCTGTCTAATGCAAAAGAAATTATGCAGAGTTATGATCTCATGCCTGTTCAGGGCATATGTGTTCTTGTCATTATTCCAGGCATTCTACTCATTCTTCCTCTGGTTAGCCTATTCATATGTGTACTGGGTAAATGCAAAGACTTGTAACATTAGTGAAGATTTATGACATGGTTGAAATTAACTCACATGTTCACAGGCTCTCATAGAAATATGATCATGTGGAAATTTTATTTCAGAACCACAAAAAATGACCTAGTTTAAAAATCATATGCAACAAATGCAGCACTAGTTAGATCGGAGCATTCAAATTACCTGAGATGAAACATTTAGAAAAGTGTTACATTTTGACATTTAGCAAGGAGTGTCTTGGTGGAAACAATCTTCCAGGACTGGAAGAATAGCAATGTGGTAAGATATTAATAATAATCCTTGTGCTTCAAAAACTCTTTATAAATTTCATTTGAAGATATTCACTCTTTTAACTGTAAAAAAATCCCTACATTAAATTGTGGGTAAATATAAGCAGACATGCATACAAAACTGAAATGTCTTAACAATAGTTTGATTCCACACCTTCTAAATGGCTTTTGAAAAGACTGTTTTCTTTTTTGCTCTTAGCTCAATGGTTATTTCTGCAGATGTAGTATTTTTTAGAGCTTCTGAAATGGAAAATCAACACTGTAAGGTTGTGAAGAGTTCCCTGTTGCCCTGGTGATTTACCATTGAATGCAATTCAACCTTTATTTTTATATAGTGCTATATTAATAATTCTGCATGAGCCATAGGGGGGAAAAATATTATTTGCAGTGTGACTGAAACAAGTAGTGTATAACAAAGTGCCACATGGGGTGCTGAAGGTGTAATGGTTGATGTTCATTCACATAAATTGCTAACATTAAAGATCATAATATTATTTGAGATGTAAAATGTCTATATAAGTCAATTGAGCAGTCTGCCTTCCTTCTCCTGAATTATAAAATGGGGAAAAGAAATCCTGTTCAGTTTTCCTTTATCCTGACAATTTTCAAAATTAGGATCCACAAATTGCCTTGATAGATATGCAAGTGCATTATCAGCTCATGTGACCCAACATGCCATTACATGTTTCCACAATGCAATACAGCCAGTAAAACTACACTAAGAAATAGACATATTTAATGACATAGATTTTTATAGGTCATTATGTAGCCATGTCAAGTCTCACACAGTGGACACAAAACTTGTGTGTCACTGCTGAGAAGCCTTCCCACCATGGTTCAATTGCTGCTCTCTCTGCACATGATGTAGAAGATGACCTGCAAGCAGGAAAGCCTCTGAGATTCCCTGGGATAGAGGAGTGGGATTCTGCATGACACTTGGAAACTTCTTTCCTTGTTGCCATGTCAGTTTGTGTACTTTTCTCAAAGCAGTTGCAAGATAAAATTTACATGAAAATCCATGACACTTGGGACCAGAAGCCACGTGTGCATTTTAAGAGAAAGGTCTGCTGATACTCCAGAGCATGTTCTCTTTCAAATTATGTTTCAAAGTAATAACAAAACCCCATATTTGTTTAGTAGTCACATAGGTATATCAGGGTCTTGACCTGACCTGAACTTTGACCCTGATGCTTTGATCTGTAGCCTCTGACTTTGACCATTTATCAAGTACTGGCTACCTGCCATCAGCTGCATTCTGTTGCTTTGATATTTCAGCCTCAGGCAAAATGTTCCTTCTAAACATTGTCACCAGGTTTAAATTGTTATTTCTAATTCTTTCCACACACTGCGTAGGGAACAAAAGTATTTCTACTATGAATCTTTTATTTTCAAAATACAGGTTAAGAACTCCACAATTGTTTTTAGTTACTAAATAAGCAGATAACTAAGGCACATATGAATGTGCTTAAAATAAAAATGCTAATTTTTTTTCTTGCTGATCTCAAGAAATTTGTTAAAGGTCAAGCCAAAATATTTTAAATTGCTTTTGCTTGAGCCACATTTTAGAAAAAAAAAAAATTAAATAACATTATAAATCTGTAACAATGCTTCCATGTAGTATTTTTTATTATAATTCCCCCATGACTTGAAGATATGAAGAATTATATTGCATTTTATGAATAATTTTATAAATCTCAGAATTTTTCTTGTATGTTGAAAGTACCAACATTTCTTGAATAATTTTTTTAAACCTTTTGTATTTATTTAGTTATTAAGTTGATGAAGTCTAGCATTTATGAACTTGAAAAGGAAATTTGATTTTCTTATGTTGGGCTGACCTTGAAATTTAAAGCACACCAGCATGACAAAAGAAGTCAACACCCAAACAGTACAAAGATAAATAATGATGATTATCCTTATACTCACACTTTGTATATTGTGAATGACTGCCATTATGCATAAATTATGAAAATACTTGCATAATTTGATAAATTGTTAAAGTAGCTTAATTCCTCATTAAAAAAAAAAATGCTAAGGTAGTTATCAGAGTTAAGAAACTTACACTACAAACATCAATGAAAACACTGAAGTACTGCTCACAATCAAATAATTACACAAGCAGAAAAAACAATTGTGTTTTTGTGCATTTGCACATTCCAAATAACAATTCAGTTGGCAAGGATGAAGCTTATGAAAATGTGGAATAATATTGAGGCTGGGAGCATTTCTGTCTTTTCTTCTTTTCTTCTTTTTTTTTCTTTTTTTAATCTTTTCCTCTGTTAAGGGATATCCTTGCAATAGAGCCCTACTACATTGGCAAGGTGTCTTGACAAGGGTTTGCTATTGCTGTCAAAAAGATTTAGCTTGGCATGAAGTGGAGGAAAGACTTCCTGGGTTTACCCATAATAAACTCCAGTGTGACTTCTCTCTGCTTAAGAAGAGCAATAACACTTTTTTTCAAAATTTTTAATCAGTAGTTTTACATAATGATGTCAATACAAATATCCAAGTTTCTCTGTCACTTCCACAAAGTAAGAAGGGAACCAGGTGCCAGATGCCAGAAATTTCTGTGTCAAGGGATTTATTTTATTCAATTTATTTATTTATTAAATAGTGCATTGCTTTCTTTCATGTACAAGAGTTTACACAATCTTTAAAAGTATAGCAGATTATGTCTTGCAATGGTGGAAGTTATAAAGGCAAAGTTATTAGTTAAATAAATAATGTTTATTTAAATAAAATAATATTTCCAAGGTGTGTTTTTTTTAAGATAATGAGGTTGCTATAACAGGGTGAAATATTAAAAGAAACATCTATAGTCAACCGAACAATGATATAGTGGAGCTCAAAAAAATCATACAGAGCCAGAAAAAGAAAGAAAGCTCCGAAATAGGTGTTTTGTTAAATGCTACAGTGAGAGTGATAATCTGCTAGAAATCTCGTAAAAGACTACATAAAATCTTTTAATTTATTTTTCTTTTTAAAAAAAGAAAAGGAACGTAACTACAGGACTTGCATGTAAAACTGGTTCAGTCTAAGTTATACAGGAAAAAATCTCCAACCAGATGCACTGATTATACTTATCTAGTATGATACAGGTTTGGTATCTTGGTATTTAAAGCTTTATTTTTTTCTCATTGGTTTTACATGAATCATTGTAGAACAAGAAATTTGTATTTATCAATGTTACCAATATTGCTTGCTTTAAAGTCAAATAATACAAAGCAGTGCCTGCAGAGGAAAGTCATTGAGTTATATGTGTGGAACATCAGTGCAAAGGGGACAAGGAAGAGCAACTTTTCCTACTTTTTAAAAGCTCACTGGCAAAAGTTATCAGATAGTGTAGGACAAGCTAGAAATGACAGATTTTAGGATGAAGTGATTGGGAGGTTTAAACTGTTTCTTGAGACACCATAATATCTGGAGAGAGAACACACTGCTCCCCAAAGCAAACAGTAGGGTTGTCCTTTTAAAACACCCTGGCAGTTTCAGACTCTTTGTTAAATCCATTATTGCTGATACTAAAGTACTTCCAAAGCTGTTAATGATTGCTAGAAAATGAAGTCAGCCTGGAAAGTAGAAGGTGGAAGCTGTCACCTTCAGTACAGAGCAGTGCAGCAGTTACACTGTAAGGGGAGAGGTCAGAGTAAAATGCCAATCCTTTCACTGTGTGACCAGAGTACAGTACTTTGAAACGGGTTTAGCAGTTATACTAATGCAAGCAAAATACATAGCTCTGAAAAAACAGATAGATTGCAGCCATAAAGATTTCAGGAGGCCTATGATTTCAAAGAATGCATTTGATTTTAACTTCCATGCCCTCTATACCAATTATTTTTTCTTTATGATTAACCAGTGATCCTCATTAATAAAAGAAATCATTCACTAATCTCAGAACCATAGACAAGGCAAGAAAAACAGAAAACTTTCAGAGAATAAAAAAACCTCTCTTGTAGAGATCAATCTCTCCTGCAATTCTTTCTGTCATCAAAGGCCTTTTGTCAGGACTGCACTTTTGGTTTAATGCAGGAAAGCTGATGAAAAAATCAGACACTTGAAAGAATAAAAGGAATAAAGAACAGCAGAAAGTATTGAAAATCATTTTGAATGCTCACTTCGTAAACAAAGCTGCAAATGTTCCTTTCTAGTCGATGACTTCAGGGGCTTCTAGCACAAGGAGCAACAAATTCAGCTGACTTGTTATGCTTGTATAACAGTGCCAAAATCCCAGTATAGGCTGGTAGAAGAGAGAGATTGATTGACCTGTAGAGCAGCAAGACACAGGGAAAAACAAATATTCTGTATTTGCTGTCCTTGACATGTCCTAAATCCCCAGTGGTCTAGTCAAGTGAATTATTGCTAAGATGAGAATTCATTGCTAAAATAGTTTATATCTCAGTAAGTGACAGAAAATCAGGCTGTTATGATTAGTGAAAAAGTTTAGGGCACGAGATACAACTTTGAAGACACTTTGCTTGTCTTCACGTATTTATGTGTAAATATGTACGCACATATATACATGTAAATATGCACACACATATACACCATGCTATTTGATAATGTCTTATGCCACTGTACACTGCTCCTCATTTATGACCATCTGAAAATATTATTTCATTATGCAAAGATATTTTAAAATATTTTAAAAAAGGAAAAGGGAAAGAAAGCTTCCTGCAAACTTTCTTTGAAAAAGTGGTAGCAAGAGAGAGTGCTTGGACAAAGAAGAAAAAAAAATGCTGAAACCACTGTTACTTAGAGACTCTTGCCTTTTGAGGTAAAAGGATCAAGAATTCCTCTGTGGTATCCCAAGCAATTTTTTTTTCTTGTACTTGCTTTTGGAGAAACAAGGTCAGTCTTTCCATATCACTTTCTAAATGAAAGAGATCTTTTGCTCACCTACCCAACACCTATGGAGCTCCTGAGACCACTGAATTATTGATGGGGATGTTGCAGACTTGCATCACAGCTTTGCCCTGCTCTTCAGAATAATTTCAAGGCAATCTGTCCTTCCAGTTTAACTGTGCTTTCAGTTCAACCACTTCCTTCTATAAATCCTCAGAAATCTCAAAAATGCTTTCTATTACATAGAAAGGGATTTAAAAAAAAAAAAATCAACCAACTAAAAAGACCCCAAACAACAAATGAACTAAAATCTTACACAGTGAGAGATAAATGAATGTCTTCTCCAGAAATATGATCAATCTCTCAATAAATGAAGTATTTTTAAGGCTCTTTGAAATATAAAAACCTGAAGTTTCTCACAGCTCAGTTTTTTCTCTTTAGCATCAAGTTTTTTGGCACAGTAGACTTTTTTTTTTTTTTTTTTTTTTTTTGCATATGTAACCACCAGTCATGAGGAAAAAAAAAAAAAAAAAAAAGATTTGCACAGCAGTTTTCTCAGATACAGACCTATGGGTCGTGAATTGGCTTTCAAGGCAATGACCACTCATACTCATCACTTTCCAGGACTGTTTGAAAACTTTCAAGGTTTCAATTTCTTTTTAACATCAAATCAACCTGTATTGCAAGTGGCCTAGCAGAAAGAGATAATCTTTTGAATCAAAGTGTCTCTGTACTAAAGTGATAAAATCCTTGTAAACATATATAGTAAACAAAGGAATGGGGGAAAAAATCAAGTTAAGATATTTTCATGCAAATGATTCCTTATTTCAGAAACAAGTTTCTCTGCAAAGAGATTTTGTATCTATTTTCACTGAATAACAGTAGTCAATATTTTCTGGCAAGGCTAAATATTTGTCTTCTGGTGGATTTTTTAAGGGCTCCAAGCAGGAAAAAATATACCAATTCATGGGAAGCCATTCATTGGCATTTTTGGGTGGTTGCATATCTGAATAAAATATGTGATTAGAAATGACCTTGTATTTTTTTTTCCATCATTAGTATCTTTCTGCCCTGATTAGACGGATTTTTTTTTATTTTAGTCTTTATATTCCCTTAGTCTTTTTTTTTTTTTTTTCTAATTTTAATATATTCCTGCTTCTGCAGAGATCACAGAATAATAGGTTGCAAGAGAAGTAACCAACTCACTTATTTTTTACAAGAGAACTGAAAAATGAAGGAAATTGTGGCAGTACTTATGATGTGCTAGCATAATGAAATGAATATACAAACAAAAAACTCCCACACACTAGTATGATGATGAATTGAATCATGCAGAGGAGAGTTTGCATGTTAAAATAAGCTATTTTAAATAAAATAATATATTTTATCTATTAATCTGAAATTACGAACTTACAAGTCCCTGTCTATACACAAAGCACCAAATAGAGTTGTGTTCCCATTTAAGACAGTGAATGAAATGAGAACTAGGAAAGCAGGAAATTTGTTCTTAATGTATTTGTTAACTTGTTCAACTCACCTTTCATATACAGAGATGGTTTGAATTCTTATCTGGGTGCTGTTGCCTGTGCTCTCTTGAGTGTCTTCTCAGACAGCAACTTATTAACAGTTATCATAAACACCCTAGGAAGATTGACAGAAAATGTACAAACTAACATTGAGAAAAAATTATTTTCATACATCTTCTAAAACTCCCTATTCTCTACCTCCATCTACTGGAGAAATCTTAACAACTTACAGACTCTGAAGGTTTTTCTAATTCTTCCTCTGTTATTTTCAAGGAAAGCTTAACCCCAGTTTAGGAAAAAAAAAAAAAAAAAAAAAGACTTCAGGCTATCTCTCTCAAAAATAACATTTTAAGCATAATCATTTGCTCAACGATTTCTGTTTGGATATAATCATTCTTAAAAACATCTGAAGTTGTAAAAAATATAATGACCTAAGTTAGCTAGTAATAATTGTTTTCAAAAAAGACAAAAATGAAAAGAAAACAAAACAAAACCCCAAAGCAATACCTCTTAGGCAATAGAGATTCCCTAGATATCTTCAGCAGAATTGGAAAACTTCCCTGAATTCCAAGAATTCCATAAATGTGAGGGTCTATCTATATTAGTAGTAAATGTAATTCAATGAAGAGTACAGCAAAACAAACAGTGCTAAAGACCCTGGCATTCACACTGCAAGCATTTTCCAGTGTTTTACCCCAATGTAGTCATAGGCTGATTCTGTACACTCAAAACCCTTCAGCAGATGAAATGACAGCTTTTTCTGGCAGAGTATCATTGGAAAACGCCCATTGTGTACATTTGAGAACCCTATGTGGACAGCACTTCAACACAGAGGTTACAAATGAGTAATTCACTCAAAAATGGACAAAAAAGGGGAAAAATGACCCTTCTAGTCTGAACTGTAATGTAAAATGCAGCCATGCTGAGAGACACCACTACACAAGCAAAGCGAAGCCACTCACAACCTACCTTTTGTTTTGTGTCATTGGAAATTCAGGTTTTGTTTCCCAAAACAAGTCACCAAGTCTACATGCAGGTCCCTTAACAAAGCCCAGCAGCATCACTTTCAGCATAAACCATAGCACTCTCTGTCGCCTTGATTTAGTGCTATAGTTAGAAAAGTTGAAGCTATGTCACTGCTTTTGGACAGAGTGGGAGACCTGTGTTACACATCTTCCTAAAGTTCAGACTACAAGTCAACACCCTCTGTTTTCCAAGCAGGTACTCCTAGAAGACCAAGATACAAGTACTTTGGGGAAAGAAGGGGTGATATGCTGATTACCCCAATTGTTATTATTCCAATTATGATTATCTCCTGTTGAAATTGAATCACTTTTGCAGAAATGAAATCCAGGCTCAGAGAATTAGAAAGAAATAGGGGGGAAAAGGGGGAAAAGAAAAAAATTGAGAGTCTCTATAAAAAACGAGTAAGGGTTTTGCTTGTAAGACCCACAAAATAAGAGACTTCTATAGCATGAGGCATATGAAAGCAATATTTTTTTTTTTTTAAGAAGAAACAATATCAGTAATTGAACTGAGTTTATTTCATTATATAATATAGTAAGCACATCGTTAATTGCAAAAACCTAAGGAATAACCACTGAATAATTATTAATACAGCTTATGATTTACATTTTTGCTTACAAAAAGCATTTGAAAGAAATATAAGCATATGAAATTATGTAGGAAATACAAGCATATTATCCAGGTCACATTAAATTACTCAGAGGCTACTTAATTCACAGAACCTTATGGAACTTTCAACATGTAGAAAAATTTTGTTCTAATTAAAGGGTTGATGGAAAAATCTAGGAAAAATTGTGAAGTGTCAAGTTGGGATTTTTTTCTGTTCAGGTAGCTTGTTAACTGTAGGTTGCTCCACTGCATATCCTAGAAGCTTGAACCTTCAAATTTCCAGATGAAGTACTTAATCTTAGCACTGGGAACCACTGACTGACCTAATTTCCAAAATCCAGTTTGTAAAGGAAGGTGAGAAGCTGGTGTGCTCTGAAACTTCCCTCAGATGCTGATTTAGGATGCTGCCAGAATATCCACTTGGGCCTTAGCAGTCACTCAAGTTTGGGAAGCGGAGCTATAACTTACCACTGATTCCATTAGAAAATTTGGTTTTAGTCACTATTGTTATGTTTAGTCACATTACAGAAGCACTTAAGGATGTGGAGTATGTCCTAGTATTTATTACCCACTTTTATTCCCTGTTCTTTGTAAAAAAGCAAGTTTTCAAAAAGCTTTTTTGAGTACAGAAACATCAATCCTCCAAAGGGAGTGTCAGAGATGTCAAATGCACTTGCAACAGGCAGTAACAACCACAATTTACTCCTATCCTTTTGCTCCAGATGCTGTTTTCTTTTATTAGCAAGTACTGCAATTCCTTCACAAATCACTGGGGTCATGTATTGACTCACACTCCTCTAAATCTAAGACACTGTCATCAATGTAGGCAGAGGTAGAGTGAAGACAACATCACCAAAGTATAAAAAAAGCAAGAACAGAGGCCATCCTGTTCCCTGACTCTCCTTCCAAACCCTCAGCTTTGATTTGAATCTGAAAGCTATTTAGGAGAAAACATTTTTTCCTCCTTGACAGTCTAGAAAGTATTTTGTGTGATTCATGACTTTTTAGGTGATGAGACACTTTTGAGATTTTTCTGAAGAGCTGATTAATATAATTGGAGATTTCCCTCTTGGTATAAATGGCTGAGGAAGTTTAAACTAGATTTGTGTTGCTTCTTGAAGGTAGTGTGCTAGCTTACTTCCCCTCTCTTCTTTATTGGTCTACTTAAATGGAAATACTAAGAAAGCAAGACCATAATTCAGCAATTCACAAACCATGACATACAAATATACTATGTTCTGTCTTACCAAGTATATTGAGGACTTAGGAGCTCAATAGGAGAAATCCAGTATCATCAACCTTATCAAGCATTTACATGAGTCTGAAAATGTATTTGGTTCTTCCATCAGATGTCATTGTGCATTTATGCTATCAAATGAAAAAAAAAATCAACCAAACAAAAACCCCAATCAATTAATCAACTAGCCAAAAAAAACCCCAAAAATTATTCCCTACATGAATGAACCAACCAATCAACCAACCAACAAGAAAAAAAAATAGAAAAAAAAATAGCAAGACTTTTATTCATCTGCAGAGAAGGTGAGAGCTAAAAGACAATTTTTAATTATGCTGTTTATTAAACAAAAATGTTTTTCCAGGAGCCTAGATTGTATACTGTAGTAAAGATATTTAATGATTTGGTTTACCAATTCAGAAGAATAATAATGAGAGTTGTTTTTCTTACTGTCCCTCATTCTTTTTTTAATTGTCACCATAACAAGAAGTTGCGCAGTCAGAATTTAATTAAACCTCTCAACAATGCCATCTGGTGGAGTTAAAAGTAAGTTGTTTAGATCTCATACCTTTGCATCTTAGCTCATACCTTACACTGTACATGAATGCAGGCAGTATGGGGAACAAACAAGAGAAACTGGAGATCTGTGTGCAATCACAGAGCTTTGATCTCATTGTGATTATGGAGATGTGGCAGGATAGGCAGGAATGATTTAGATGTCTGTGGTTGAAGACATGGTTGCAGTCTCGATCTGTCATGTGCGGGGGAAGGCCATGAAACACAAAGTTCCATGGGTTCAGATACATTTGGGTTCATATACATCCAGTTTCAGGTGGGAGCACCCAGGTTCCTCCCCTGATAGGGAGAGCTTAACACTGTTGTAACACTGTGGATCATATGCATATGAAAAGGAGTTTGAGATAAAATTTATGGGAACTGAAGTATTGTAAAAAAGAACATATTAAAATCCCTTTTCTACTATCCCTGTATTGTCTTTTGTATCAAACTCCTGAGAGGGACTTTAGGTCTTTTAGTCAGCTAAAGAACAGAGAGGAAAGGGAGTAAGTGATATTATTTGGTGTGCATACAAAAGCAAATGCATTCACTACATTCCTGTATTGGTAATAAAAATGTGAAAAATTAAAAATAGTTAAATATCACATATATGAATCAACAGTAAGTAACTGCTGACAGTTTTCCAGAAGTGCTGTAGTAGTCTTTGGTCACACCACTGCTCCACTACTCTGCCTTAATTAGTTATGTGAGAGAAGATGGTTTGCTAGTTCCAGATTGCAGGGAATACTGGACCCCAACATACGACTGGGCTGAGAGGATTTAAACCACCCTCTCTGTACTAGGGGCAGAACAATGAATGGTGGTTAGCAGTTGGAAGGAGAAAACACAGTAGTGACAAAATATGCATGAGCTAAATGTGAAAAGGTGTGCCAAGCTGCAAACCTAAGAACCATACCAAGAATAAAGATCAGCCAACCAAGAAAAACAGCCTGAAAGTAATCTGACACTGTCTAAAAAAGCCACTATGCTGTTAGAGGGCATAAATTAAACTACTAAAAAGCAGAGCAGGCCATCAAAAATTCTTTCTCTCAAATATTAAGGAGATGCTAAATCTTATGTTTAAAATGAATGGAGACACCACATGGAGATAATTCGATTCCCACAGAGAAGGTCTCCTAAAAATGTAGATATGACAGGAACTGATTGAGAAGTACAGACAAAACTAACTTCGGCTTTTGAAACTAATGCAAAATGCTAGAGAATTATGGTATAAAACTTAATTTGGCAACACATTAATAGATATCAAAATTGCTAATTAATAGATATCAAAAATGTTTTGCCATTATTTTGGTAAGCAACATCAAAAAAGAAAAAATACAGTGTTGTTGGGGTTTTTTTTGTTGTATTTTTTTTAATTGCATTTTAGTGTATAGGACATGTAACTTTAAAAAATGAACTCAGAGGAGACAAGAATAAAGCAAAAAGGATTTGTGTCCGTGCAGGCTGGTCTTTTTTTTTTTTAAGCTTGATTTCAGCCTGGAAATTCAGCTCCTTTTTCCTCTGTTTTTTTTTTTTAAAGTAATCCCTTCTGGTTCCTAGGTATTCCTTCTTTATCGCACTTTGATCTTTATTTTTAACAGTATTTTTGTAAACTTTGCTGTGCTGCACACCTGGGAGTTTTCTTTCTCATCTGCTGTCTTTTTAGAGTAGTATAATATACATGGGGTCATACAAATAAAACACCACAGGTTGCACAAAGTTGAAGTGACTATTGTTTTTGTCCTTTCACCTTCCTCAGCTGCATCATACTGAGAATACCAAACGGCAGGGATAAAGGAGCTGTAGTTTGGACAACGACTATTCAGAGAGATAGACTTCCCTGACTAAGGACCTACACCATCAAGTTCTTTCTGCATGGGGAACTATTATACAACCATAGAGAATTTGTTAAATTTTTTGCTAGTTATGACAGCAACCATAGGCAGCAAAAAGGAGATTTGACAGTCATCTTGTGAGGGTAGTAGTCCTGAAGACACTGCTTCAGACAGACTGAAATTGCCAAATGTGGTATAACCATAGCAATAATGCACCACAAGATGCAGTCCTGTCTAGCATTGACCAGTGAACTTCAAGGGTAGATCAGAAGGCTTTACCCTGCTGAGTCCTGTGAGAGGACAGTTTCCCAGTGCTAGGTTACAAGGAATGCCTTCCCAAGACTGATCTGGGCTGGTTATGCACCCAGATCCTCAAGCAGGTAACTTCCATCAGCACTGAGTCACTTGCTGAAAGTGCTGCAGTAAGGGATGGATATTCTTCGAAACAAGAGAGCAGGACTCAGCAGCAAGAAGATTGGTGAGTTTTTAATGGAGGTCCTGGAAGTCCAACAGCCTCAGCCCTACTCTATTAGGAGATCTAAGACTGTGCTTGAATCAGTAAAGCTTGGAGACTACAAGGTTGGGGCAGGCTGAAAGACTGGCTTTTCAGGCACCAGGAAAAAAATCTTTTCTCCTCTTGCAGATATGCTGATAATGAAGAGAAACAAAGACCTGGTAACAGATAAGCAGGAACAACTTCCACAAGGAAAGGCATATCAGGAAACTAACTATGATATGCTACAAAGACAGGGCAGTCTGTGATGCTGTTCAGAAAATTCTTGCTGCAAAGTGAGGATGGGATAAAAGTGAGCTCATTGATCTATCTGAGTGGTTTTGTTTTTCAGGGTTTTGCATCCAGGATGTGTGGAGAAATTAGTAAGGCCTTGAACAAGTGCGCTTCTTGCTGCTCATCCATGTGTGTATTAATGACACCATCAAAGTGAATTCTGAGGATACAAAGGATGTATGCTCTGAGGGTAGGGAACAGTGACGCAGTTTTTCATATGGGGATGTACTTGTCTCTGTCAGACAATGGAAAGGAAGCAAGTAGGTGCAGCTGAAGTCTGCCAGTAACAGAATCACAGAGAACCACAGAATCATCAGGGTTAGAAGAGAACTTCCAGGTCATCCAATCCAACCATCAACCTATCACCACTATAAACCTCCCTAAGCCATATAGCCAAGTGCCACTTTCAGATGCTTGATGAACACTACCAGAGACAGTGATTCCATTACCTCCTTTGGCAAATTATTCCAGTGCCTAACAAACTTTAAATGAACTTTTTTTCCTTAATCTCTAATGCATCTGGGTGCAACTTGAGGCCCTTTCCTCTTGTCCTTTCACTTGAGACACGGCAGAAAAAACTGACCCCACCTCACTACAACCTGCTTTCAACTAATTGTACAGAGTTCCACCTGGGCCTCCTCTTTCCCAGACTAAATAATCCAAGTTCCCTCAGTCACTCCCCATAATATGTTTTCTTTTACCCTTCATCACCTTTGTTGCCCTTCTCTGGACACACTCCAGCACCCCAATGTCCTTTTTGAAGTGAGTGGCCTAAAACTGGATGCAGCACTTGAAATGCAGTTTCACCAGTGCCAGGTATAGGGGAGTAGTCACTGCCCTGGTCCTGCTGGCCACACTGACCTCAATACAGCCCAGGATGCCATTGGCATTCTTTGTCACCTGGGCACACACTGGCTCACTTTGAGCTGTGATCAACCAACATCCTCAAGTCCCTTTCTGCTGAGCAGCTCTCAAGCCACTCTTCCTCAATGCCACAGCACTGCATGGTGTTGTTGTGACCCAAGTGGAGGACACAACATTTTGCCTTATTGAACCTCATGCAATTGTCCTTGGCCCATCAATCCAGTCTGTCGGGATCCCTCTGCAGAGCCTTCCTACCCTCAAGCAAATCAACACTCCCATCTTACCTGGTACCATCTGTGAACTGACCAAGGGTATCAATCCCCTCATCCAAATTGTCATTTAAGATGTTAAATAGGACAAGCACCAATGCTGAGCCTTGGGGAACATCAATAGTGACAAGACACTAACTGATTGAGGATCTGGTATCATGTGTCAGTTTTTTGGTCTCAGGATTCCTCCTGAGTATTAAATGATAGGACAAGAAGGAAAAGTAAAAAGACTTTTCAATGAGAGTGATCAAACACTGGAACAGACTGCAGAGAGTCTATTCCAGTGGCTGTGAATTCTTCATCCCTGAAGAATTTGAAAGGCTGAAAGGACAAATCCCTATATGACAACATTCAGATTTGAAATATGTCCTCCTTTTACTGATGTAGGACTGATGTCTCTAGGGCTCCGTTTGAACTAGAATTATAATTTTGTGCTCCTCCAAAGAGCAAGGGAAAGTCAGGTGAAACTTTCCAAATGGAGGAGGCTGCCCCTGTCTATTGAGAGAAGCTGAACTTTGAGAAAAGGCTCAAGAAGAGCCAACTGTGTGGAGCAGACAGAATTAACAGACATGAAGCAGATGAGGCTTCCACCTCAGTTGAGATGTTGAGAAGATTAACAAACTGTCAGACAGGTCTCAGTGGTGTGGAAAAAGAAAACTTCCTAGGGGCAAAAGAGGATTTTAGACTTGGCTTCCAGCCAGGAAGTGACTTTTTTCTCGAATTCAAGCCTAGAAGCAAAAAGTTTATCTCTGCAGGTAGGGAAGAATCTCAGTAATTGTTTTTTTGCACAGTTGGAATTGTTTTCTTATAAAGAACAAATTACACTGCCTTACCTTTTACTTAGATTTATTATTATAAAATAATTATTATGGTACAATGTTTTGGCTTTGAGCTGAATTTTAAAAAATTCCTTTTTCTTTTCTTTTCTTTTCTTTTCTTTTCTTTTCTTTTCTTTTCTTTTCTTTTCTTTTCTTTTTCTTTCTTTTCCTTTTCTTTTCTTTTCTTTTCTTTCTTTTCTTTTCTCTTTCTTTTCTTTTCTTTTCTTTTCTTTCTCTTTCTTTCTTTTCTCTTTTCTTTTCTTTTCTTTTCTTTTCTTTTCTTTTCTTTTCTTTTCTTTTCTTTTCTTTTCTTTTCTTTTCTTTTCTTCTTTTCTGTTCTTGCTCTGAATGAGTCTGAGTATGATGTCTCACGATGCAAATTTTCTAACGTGAAAATTTCTTAAATGGATTTAGTGAAAGTGCAGGGCAGAATATTTTAAAAGCTACTTTATACTGTACAGGACATGCAAAAATCACCTTATTTGATTGTTTACAAAGTATTTTTTTTTTTTTTAATTTTGAAAGCATGGAAGCATGAATCTAAAGGACTTGCATAAAACCATTTTTTACAAAAAAGTTGACTGAATTTAGTAATTTAGGATTAAATAAGGTAAAATCTATAAAGATTTTATTTCTCAGTTGTGTTGGTCTTTCCCTCTTAAGATATGACTGAGAAGCTACATGACCACTAGAGGGCAGAGACGGATAACTTTTTAAATACATTGACCATAATTCCTTCTAAAAATACTATTTTTGTGACAAGATAGTAATTTAGAACCGCAAATGAATTCCTGGGCTATCTACTGGCTAGAAAGGAATGAAAGATTCAAACTGAAACATTCATTTGAATACCATTAATTAAGGTGTAATTAAAAAAAATTACTTGGGACATAATTTAAGATAATTGCTAAATTGCTGATGAGACATGCAGTCAGTAATGGAACAAGATGGTGGGAAGAAAATGTATGAGCATGATAAAGCAATTGTGAAAAGGAAAAAGTAGTGCTAACTGGGGAAAAGAGAAAATAGTATTTCTATATGTCCTGGGGGAAGAAAATTATAAAAATTGCTATGTTTAATGAAATAAAACACAGAATTAAAAATTTATATATGGCTTATTTCATACTTTTTCAGCAGCACATGTTGATACAAAGTACTTTTATACAGCATATATTTTCAAATAATCCATATACATGCAAATATATAAATAAATTTGTAAATGCCTAACATTGCATATTGTTGGCTTTGTAACATCTCACATGCTACATTGAAAAGAACATAACCTATTAATCACATTTAAACATGCACTTAATTATGTTATATTAAAAATGTCTGTAAAAGCTAATATGACAATGTTAAAATGCATTTTGCAATTGTATAAGTAAATAATAATAGTAAATATATGAATTTTCTGTAATGCCATAATAACTAAGCAGTCTTTTTCTGGCTGAAAAAAAGTTTGGCTTAGGGTTTAAAACATTAAAATGTATTTTCTTGACCCATGTCAATATTCAGTGGAGAGCTGGGATTCAATTTAGTTACCTGAACACAAGCTGTTAATATTTTATGAGACAGCTTAGCCTGTTGGAATAATTCAGAAGGGTTTTACAGCTGTGATGGTCAAATTATAGGAGAGTTGCAACTTTTGGAAAGCATCTGGAGTCCATAAATGATATACTAGGTAAACATGTGAATTTATGCAAACAGCAGGACAGCTCTGGTGTTACACTCAAAATCTGGTAGTGTAAAGAATTTATAGTTAATATAAATAAGATTTTAAGAGGCTAATCAGTTTTAACCTGCACCTAATTGTTGTGGAAGAATAAGAAATAATAATGCAGTTGAACTGTTGTACACACTTCTTTTATATCCCTCTTCCTTGCTCTTATGCTCACCCTGGGCTCCTTAGAGACCTAAGGCTGGTGGCTTAATTTAGATTGCATTTGGGAGGGCATTGTCATTTTCAGTCTCTGGAGTTTCTTTGTCAAGAAAATATGACCTTCATGCTGATGGTTCTTTAATCCTTTCTCTAGGATCCAATTAAGATTATTCTTTCACACTTGAAAATGCACTTGTATACCTGTGCTGTTTTCTCACTGGTTTGCCCTTCTGTATTGCACCCAAAGATACCATGGACAGTGCCTTTGACTTACCTTTGATATTATTGCTTTGTTCTCTTTGTTAGTTTCAAATCTGTTTTTTCCCAGCTGGCTATATGACCTTATGACCTCTGTCAGGGAGCAGAGGAAATGGGTTTGCTTCCCAGGAGAAGGAGCATGGAGCCAAGATAACCCCAGAACAGACCCTGCTCTTACTGAGGGGTTGCAGCCCCACAGCAGAAAACAGGATGACAAATGCAGGGCTGGTGTTATCAACAGCTCTCCCCAACAGTCCAAAGATCCTTAGACAAACACAAATTCACAGCTGAAGTCAACCCAAGACTTCCATCAGCAAGTCAGAAATATCAGGGGGCAGAGCTGGTCAGAGTTATGGATGCCCAGACCTAAGCTGAAATGGAGCTTTTGGGTCCATTGTCAGGGTTTTCTAGGTAAGGCTGGCCCAACCCACTGAAGCTTAATGGTGCCCTCAAAGCCCTGATACTATAATGAACAATGTGAGAAGATAAATTATGATATCTGCAAGACTTCCAGAAGGGAAATATCTCTTATATAAATACATATGTGCTTCTAGAATATTTAAAAGCTGACATAAGATAAATTTATGATGCTAATTTGAAGGATTCTGCTTCTAGTTATTATTCCCCTGAAAAGTGGTTTTTTTTTTCCTTTTCACATATTGGGCAAATGGTTTTCAAGATCGAAAAAAGTAACACCAAGGTAAGAATGAAAGACATCATGTAGTCCTCAAGACTGGTAGTCATATAACAGGAAAAGTAAACTGAGATCTCTGTTGTACTTATTATGATTCTGAATGCTTTTCCCACAAGTTGGAGCACAGAAAAATATGTGGTCTTAATGAAGATACAGCATGGACAGGATCATGTTATATATTTAAGATTAAAAAATACATTATTGGGGACTCAAAGTTCTGAATCCCTAAAGAGAAAAAAAGGTAGAGCCATAGTGAAAACAAATGTTTTAGGATAGACACCATCTGATCATCTTCTGTGTGTTTTAGTCTGAGAACACCCAGCTCATCTAAATACTCACTAAAAGAACAAGAAATATTTTCTGTTCACTCACATCATAAATTGGATAAGTACAAGTCCATTAACGGAAAAAAATAATCCTGTTTCATATATGATGGCATCTCTTTTTGGAAGGTTTCAGCTTTGAAATACATTAATATGTCCATGGATTATTACAACAAGTTAAAATATTCAGTGTGCTCGATTAGTTTCTAGAAAATAAAAGAAAATATACACGGCAGTCAGCTAAGAATAGGAAAAGGGACAGAATGTTCTTGTTGAATTGCCTGAACACAAATTATTCAGTAGCTTTTATGGTATATGAGCATGAGGATATTAAAATAAAGAAGTAACATTTAAACTATAATTTGCATATGGTAGTCAACAGCTGTATTTACCCAGTACTGTTATTTATCATAGAAAAGAGAAGATCTAGCAGGTCATCAAAGGCTAATAACTCTATGTTTTAAAGCATTTAAAATATAAAGAAATGAGAACAGTTTGAAAAACAATAAATAATGAAAACCACAACACAGGTTTGTATTTCACAATGTTTTTCCTACTGAAGTGTAAAAACAACTCAATTGATAGGTTATAACTATTTGCTTTATATTTAAACAGACAAGTTATATCTAATAATTTATTTTGTAGCAATATTACAACATGTCATTTGCCAGCTTTTTACATTTTTATGATTTTAGACTTCATAGCCATTTTGAAGGAGATAATGATAGTTTATCTTTCAAGGCCATGTTGGATGTGATATTAAACAACTTGTTCTAGAAAAAAGTGTCCCTGCTTATGGCAGGGGTGTGGAGCTAGATGATCTTTAATGACCCTTCCAACCCAAACCATTCTATGATTCTATGAGACTTTCCCATAACCAATTGTTTATCATGTTTCATAGGCTGTTGTTAAATTGGAAGCATGAAATACATTAATTTGTGTGATATTGTGGCTTAAGATGGAGCTGGGTTCAAAGATGTAAATTTCCCACTCTTAAGGGAGATTGAGTTTGTAAATCAATCATTTCGTTGCTGTGAAAAAGATGGTGACCTCCTGAAAACAAATTCATTGCTAATAATTAAGATGTTAACAGGAATTGATTCCAGATGACCTTTACAACACCTTTTCTCTTGGGTTTTGCATGACAGGATAGACAGCTGCTTTTACAGTGGCAGTACACTGCTTCAGACAGCTGTTGGAATTTGGCCAATAGACCCAGTCAGGATTTGACACTGATTGTGATAGGAAATATAGATGCAAAAGAAGCTGTTCCAAGGAGCCTGCAGGTAAATAGAGGGAAGGAAAAGTTGCTACTCCTTAGTAATGTATAAACCAAATAGGTTATCAAAATCAGTTACTCCATTACTTACTGATATTCCCTGTATTTCAAGTGCCTTTTTCTCCAGGTTTTTGTATTGTATTTGAACTGTAATGAATTTTTTATTTCTTTCTTTGATGAGACTTTTCTCCTAACCATTTGAAATTTGGATTAATCAATAGAGGGGATAAATAATTGTTTTCTAAGTGATTAAATTATAACAGAATTAACTACACATGGGCTGTGAACAGTCAGAAGGCTGGAAAAGTTTGTGTATACTTTTAAACTTACCTAAAATAAAATACTTTGGATTAATGGGGCTAAAACTAAAAAACCAGTAAACCTGAAGATTTTAGTTTAGCAAATTACAGTTCTCAACAGAAAGAAAAAAAATTTTTTTTCCAGTAAGTTGAAAGTACTGTTTGAATTAGCAAAAATTATCTCAATATTTTGAAATCAATACAAAAAACTCCTGAATTTTTCAGAACTGTCCACTAATGGTATTTTATTTGAGGTGCACTACCAGGAGAGGGTGGTGTTGAGCTATAAATCTAAGATCTCTTGCCTGCCCTCGCTGAAAGTTCAGTTTTCACTTGAGTCCAGGTACATTATTTTGCTAAGAAAGACTCTGAAACTTTCAATTTTGACAAATACTTCGTTGAAAGACCAGGACATTTTAAGGCTTTCAAATATACACTATGTAAATTTTCAGAATGAATAGAGAATGGAGATATTTCTCTGTTAAATTTCCATCCTTCCAACCCTAAAGAGAAACATTTGAAAATGAGTCATAATAATATGAAGCATATTATGGATATGTATGCATATCTTTAAAAAAAAAGAAATTAAATGAGAACCATGCTTTTAAAAAATCTTCTAAATTCTTCTTATAATATTTTTTTTTTTCCTGTTGAATCATTTTCATTTAAGTTCTTATTCAGTTACAAATAAATTACAGATTATGAGTGACAAATCCTATTTGCTGTGGTGGTGTGCAAAATACGATGATAATAATTTTATGTAATTACAAAATATTTATCATATAAACTGGAAAAAATGGATATATGGATATTATTAGCAATATTATTAGCAATATTATTGGATATATGGATATTATTAGCAATATTATTAGAAATATTACATGGATATATGGATATTATTAGCAATATTATTGCTGCAGGTCCTATCAGCTCCCCATTCTCTGCTTGGTGAAACAGTCTGTATCATGGAATTATGTTTACAGCTAGGTGAGTCCTCTGCCTCTGTGCCACCACCTGACTCTCAAGTCAACCATACTGCAACTTAGAGACAGCAGCTTGGTGCTGAGGATCTGTCATCATGCCATGAGACTTCTGCAGCTTGATCAGTGTTCTTTCTAACTAATGAACAGATTTTTGCAGAATTTACAATTGTAAATGTAAAACATCACTGATCTCTACTTAGAAACTGATCTTCCATATGTTATCTCTATGATGCAGGGTGATAACTAGAAATGGATGAAGAAAACAAGTTTCACATACTATGAGTATCTCTTGATATTTAGAAGATTTGGTATCAATGTTTTGCTGATTTTTTTTTTCTTCCTTTATAAGACAAGTGTCAGAAAATAAAAGATGAAAAATAAATTAAAATTGCAATCTAATACTGGGAAAGGTGTGACTGTGTTCAATGATAATATATTACTTAATACTCTTTGGTCAATTACTTGTTTATAAACAATTTTCTATTGAAAAATCCCAATATATGGATTTATTTCCAATAACTCTGTAAGGTCAACAAAAGTTTTGGTAGAAATCAAGGGGTGTCTTTCCTGTTTACTTCAGCATTAGTCTTAATGAAGTTTTAGTTGAATCTCAATCAAGGTCACCTGGGTAAGAGTGACACAACTGCACAGCAACAAGACAACACGTAGTTAACACACTCTGTATCTTTGCAACCATATGGACATATCTATGTAGACAATATTCTCTCTCTCTATATATATATAATTTTTATGCATTATTTTGATCTGCACTCAAAAGTTCCAATTCAGACATTCATTGTTATTTATTATAATTTATTTGTTATCTGTATAAATAATAAATGCATACATTAATGTTCAAGCTCTTGAACAGTTGATACTTCCACAATTAAAAAAAAGACAGTTAAAAGCTTGCAGCTATGAAATGCAATTTTTATTTTTAGGAAATTAAGGAATTAGCATAATGCTGATATTGTCAAAAAAATTTTAAAAAGTTAACTGAAACATAAATATAGCTAATGTTAAAAGTCTGAAAATAAAATGTAGCAGCATTGTTGGAATGGGAAAATACACTGTATTTTTCCTACTTGCATCCACCAAGCCAATAGAAATTCACTGATTCTAATTATGTTGTTTTAATAATGTAGTGCATTTTAATTAAAGTATATTTGCTTGAGCTTCAGTGATTTGTTTGAGCTTTAGTGATTATTCAAGGAATATATGTGTTTATGCTGACTAGTTGTAAAAGATGATGGATACTTTGATGACCAATGTACTGGCATCAGTCCTTTGAATTTCAATGTTTGCTTATGTTGAGGTTTAGACAACAAAATTACTTGAGTATGTTAGAATGAGAACTGAATTTTAGCCAAAAGACCTGTGTGATCTTCAAATAGGGATTCTAAAAATGTTTTCTCTTAGGTCCATGCTCTAGCTGGAAGCTCACTCAAAGTGTCCAGTGCTTTGAAAGTTACATCCTTTGGTAATTGAAATATTTCCTTTAAGATAGCCTTAATAATAAAGTACTTTCCCAAAATTATATGCACAATGTCACAGAAGTGCAGGCAGTTTTTAAAAGAGCATATGCTGATGTCTCAGTGGATTTGATTATCTGTTTTACAACATTTTTACCTGTTTTTACTGGAATGGAGATAATTTTCTTCACAGTAGCTAGTACAGGCCTGTGGTTTGGATTTGTGTGGGAAATAGTGTTGATAACACAGGGATGTTTTCAGTAGTTCAGAGCCAAGGTCTTTTCTGCTTCTCACATCACTGCAACAGAAGTCTAGAGGTGCACAGGAAGCTGGGAGAGAGCACACCTAGGAAAGCTGATAAAAAATGTCCAGACATATCCCATACCATATAGTTATTATTAATAACTACATATTTTCTTTAATTTAATAATTAAACTGTTCTCTCAGCCCACAACTTTTCCCACTTTTAGCCTTCCAATTTTATTCCCCCTGCCTTGTTGGGACAAGGAATAATCAAGAGTCTGTCTGGTGCTTAGCTGCTGGCTGGAGCTAAAACATAACAGATTGGAATAAGAAATATCAAGTGTAACAGAATTAATGGCCCATGTTTTTGTCCTAAAAAAGGTATCTTTCAAAAGTGGATTCGGTCAATAATCTAAATTGTGATGGAATCTATGTCTGTTTTGCTACAGAAAATGGATAAATATTACAAATTAATCGGATTGGTCTAGAGGCCTGTAAAATTGAATAATAATACTTTTTAAAAGAACAGGTAGTTATAATAGTTATCACTAATAAGCTCCTTAATATATCTGGATTTCTCTAAGGTAACATCACATGACTTGTTTAATATGAATTGTGTTACTTCAACATGGTATTGAAGAGATTTTACATTATGTTTTAAGAAAATAAAAATTATTATTTAGATTTCTCTCCATGGTAAAAAACTATACCATGGTACTTGGAATAAGACCAATTACACACTAATTATTATGTTTTGAGAGGTAGTAGTCCAGTTCTGAGAATCATTTAAAAGTGTCATGTCTCAAAATTCTACTCCCAACATAATTTGGATTCCCAAAACATTTCAGAGAATCACATAACCACTGAAGTTGGAAGAGATCTTAGATACTGCAGCCACCCTCTGCAGCTCAGGCAGGGTCAGCTACAGTTTGACCAGGAACAAGTTCAGTCAGGATTTGTGTATCTCTAGAGATGGAGACCCTACAACCTCTCTCTACAACCTGCTTCATGATTTGAAGTCATTGCAAAATCAAGATGTCAAATTTGTGCATAGTAAGCCCCTGAACGATGCAAAATGTCAATGAAAAATGCAAGTTCAGCTTTGGCAAAAATATGGTTATCATTTACACAGAAAAATCTCCAAAAAGGAAAAACATTTTCAGTACTAAAGAAAGATATTTATTTTTCTAAGGCAGATTATTTCCAATGAAGAGCAGTGCTCTCTCAATTGAAAAATATAGTTCATTCTGAAACCCTTTTTCTTATTGCTTCAAAACAAATCCAACTACAACCTGAAAATAGAGGGGGGAAATAATTAATATTTATTCAGTCAGGTTACACTGCATATTGTATTTATTCACTATTCACATTCTTAGTTATTTACTGGACTGAGATAGTGAGTACCATGCTGTAAGTGGTGGTCGTGAAAAAAATATATCCCTGATGTAATGCAGAATATCAGTCCCAGCTACTGACTCAGTAGCTGTCCTACAGAGAAGCTCACTCCTGCTGATGGTCTGTGACTCAGTGAAATCCATATGGCTTTTTACAGGTGCCAGTAGATGGTCAGTTTCTCTTACATTATTCAGTCAGGTAAAGATGTATGGAAAACTCAGAAAATTCATTCAGAAATTGTTCTTACTATGGTTTCTGGACAAAGCTGGATTGTCTATAAAATTCCACATAAAAATTAGGCTAATTTGTTGCAAAGATTAAGTGTTCAGAAAATACTTTATTCATAGGAAAGCTACATAGCAGGTACAATATAGGGCAATAGATTTTTGAAAGCAGAAATAACACATATACTCTTGCCTTTTGTATCTGCTGGTGTCATTGAGAAAAAGCAAAAGAGTGCAACAACATGGTCACAGCTGGTGAAATGAACACTCTCAATGCAGTCACTACTTCACCCTATTCTCATCTTCTTTAATAGAAGAAAGAACAGAATGTTCACTCTTCCTGACCTACTTTCTGCATCTTTTTCAGTGGAAATATCCCTGCTCCTGTCCTCATCCCACACCCTTGAGGAGAATAAATTGATTTTTTTCTTTCTTGAGCCTAAAGAGGATTTTCTTCCCTTTTACAGAAGAAAAACTGTTTGATTTTGCCTGCACTAATGTTGTTCCTGGTGCATGCAAGATATCCCAATATCTCAACCACAAGCAACAGTCCAAAGTAAGATTCAATCTTACATGAATAAAAATTCCTATTCCTACCTCAAAAGTGAAAACAAAGGTTCATTTGGTCTGCATTATCTGACTGCATCAAAGCAAAGTAGGAGTCCACATCTGCCTAATAAAAAGTAATGCTAAATAAAGTTGTATAATCCCATTCCTCTTTTGGAAAGAGAACCATGTGAGCCTGAAGTCATGCCATCAAAATTACAAGGCAAACTATTGATATAACATGCTGAAATGATTAAAAAACACCTCTCAGCGCATTTCAGCATTTTTAATGCACCTCAGGTATACATTTTTAAAGAGAAATTTGACCTATCTTCTGAAAAAATGAGCTTGTACATAACTATATACGTTCTTGAATAAAGAGGAAATTTGCTGTAAATTCCTAATTTTTTTTTTTTTTTTAAATTTAGGAAATGGTATACTCCTTGCTCTGTAGATTGCAATTTTTTTCTACATGTGTTTATTTTTAGAGTGACTAACATGAACCTTACATTTTTAAAGTTGCTTTCTAAAAAAAGTCCATTTGAAAATAGAAGCCAAAAATGAGATCATTGACAGATGTGGGTTTGTGTCTTCTCACTTTGACAGAAAGGCTGAAGTGAGTTCTATACTATTAGATTGAATTTATTTAATGTGCTCTATTTGCTCTGTGATAATAGTGTGAGTGGGGACAAGGAGTATGGCTACATGGCAGAATACTAAGCTAAGAAAATATACTCAAGGAGGTAACTGCATGTAACAGCACAAATCTGTCACACCTTTCCTGAGTTTTATCTGTGGTCAGGTGTATTCAGATTTTTTTCAGCTTTCAGTGTACTTCCAATTAGAGCCCAATATTCTTGCAGTCTTTACTCATTCATACAGCAACTGCACCAAGGAACACTGAATTTACCTACAGACTTTTGGAAGTGAAGCCAAAATAATGAGTTTGGGGCTCTTTTTCCAATTGTATCATTTACTGAGAACTCTGACTACGTGAATATGGTGCAAAAGAGGAAATGACCTCTATGGATTTAGAGACAGGGAGCTTTATTGTATCTCTGTGTTGTGGGTTAGCCACCTTGGCAGCTAAGCACCACGCAGCCACTTGCTCACTTAGATTCCCAGTGGGATGGGGAAGAGAATAGAAAAAAAGCAAAAGGGAAAAAGAGAGACACTCACTGTTAAATTAAAGAAAGAAAGAGAGGGGGAAAAGTATGTAAAAGTAGTCACTCATCACCTCACATGAGTAGGCCAGTGCTCATTTTCTCCCTGAGCAACAGGTACTTTCCCCAAAATGGCCCTTCCCTCACATTTTCTTGCTGAGCATCACACCCTATGGTACAGTGCATCCTTTTGGTCTGTTTGGGTCAGCTGTCTTGGCTGTGTCCCTCCTCAATTTCTTGCCAACTCCCAGCCTACCCATGGCAGGGCAGAGTTGGAAGAACAGGAAGTCTTTATATGCTAAAGTACTTCTCAGAAGTAGTAAAAACACTATCGTTTTATCAACACTGGTTTAGTCACAAATCTACCATTTAACACTGTATGCACTGCTGTGAACATCAGCTCCACCCCAGACAGTTCCAGCATGTTCTGATGCCTGCCAGCTTAGGATAGTTTAGTTCTAGAATAACAGTGAATTACAGTGACTTCCAAAGTAGTGCATCCCAAAGATTGGCATCTTAAGGTAGACAAGACAAATTTACCCAAATATGCTCATACATTAAAAAATAGGACAATAGGTCAACAAACTCGGACTTAGTGAACTTTTAGACTGAAAATAGCTCACATCAATCCTGTATTGGGAAGTCAGAGGGGTGAGAAGCCTGTTACCATCCATCAAGACCTACTACTCTGTTGAAAACTACCTATGACTTTACAGATCCAAGGAGTGTTCTTTGACATGTGTGTTCACTTCCTACAGTTCCTGTATGATGTAGTCAAAGCTGGAATTCAGAATGCAGTGTCTTTGTAAAAGGAATACATTCTCAGAAAAAAAAAAAAAAAAAAAAAAAGATAAAGCAGAGCTGAAGTACTAATTCACTACTTCATTAAGCTGGTGCTGGGTCTGTGAATCTTACTGTGTATATAGTACACTCAAGAGTAACTTGATTGGCTACTGCAGACTTTACTCTTCAGGTCTTTTTCCAAGTTGCCTGATAAAATTTATTTTAGCTGGATTTGGTGGAATAGCAGTAGCATGTAATGTGCAATTAGGTTAGGTACAGGAACACGTTATCATGAATAGGCTTAGGCATAGTCAGCATGTAGAAAGTCATTTGTGTTTAAAAGGATACTAATGTTAAATATCAATGCATTATTCATAGACAAAAGGAAAGAAAATCGTTTTACACAGTAGTTTCAATATTTCATGTTTTCTTATTCATGTTTATTGAAAAAGAATAAAAATAGGAATTTTGTAACACCAAAAAAATCAATGTAAACATATGCAAATCATGCAATATCCTCTTTTCGGATTATAGATTACTGCACACCCAGTGTTTATTTCTACTTCTTTTGCTGTAGCGAAGAAGAAAATATTCCATTACATCTTATAACAATTTACACAATTCTTATAATGTTGGGCTTCCTCGGCTATTGGTACTGAAGTGGTATTTTCTAGAGTTTTTTGAAGGCTAGGCTGTCAGCTGTTCTCAGGCATAGAAGTCAGGATATCTGACTATATTTCAATTGAAATATTCATAATTATAAATTGAAGCTGACTACTCGGAGGTGCAGATGGTAATTAATTGGCTGACTGCAACACATTTTAAAAAAAGGCTAAGTAAAACATAACTAACACAACTTACAATTTTTTTTTTTTTTTTTTTTTTTAATGGCTACTTACTGGAAGGCCAAAGTAATCAGAAAATAATTTAGAATCCATAGAAGTCCAGGCAAATTCTATTGGTTTCACACTAGATTTTCTCTTCTGCATGGACAAAAGGTACTTTATCCCATTCAGCTTCAAAGAAAGTTTTGAATGGCTATGTGGTAGTGGAGAGGATCACTTCAGTCTAACCTACAGTAATTAAGGTCAATAGAAAATGATTTTTGAAAATTCTGGGGTTTAGAAAATTAATAAGAAAAGGTAGTATAGGTCGATTAGTAGTGATCTTTTAGTGCTATTAACACACTACACAATTCCAAACCATAATTCAATTATTTTTGTGTATGTTCCTGGGTCACTGACAAGTAAAATACATTTTGAAAAATATGCCACTGATTCATCATAACTGAAGATTGCAAGTACTCAGGTTACTTTTGTTCTCTACAGACTAGTCACCTCTAAGTATTTTTTTAAATAACATTCAAATATTGCAAGTTCAGGAGGACAGGTAAGGAGAATCTGTCTGTTCCAAGAAGTTGATTCAGATCAAGAAATATTTCCCACTCCAATACCAAAATTTATTAACAAGATGAGCAATCTCTGAATAGGATAGGTAATTTAAACTTTGATATTAAAGTCATATTATGTAGAACTGGAAGTTTTTTTCTGTCAAGGTGTTAAACACACAGAAAACCTCAAACAAAAAAACAAACAAAAAAGAAGATTCAAGACCTGCTTCAAAGATACTGGTGAAGGAAACCACAAATTTCAGAAAGGTTGACACATTTTCAGTGATCTGGCTTACACAACAAAACAGGATCACTAAACAAGTATGCAAGGGAATCATCTGTTTCCATTGCAACATATTTTATTAAATGACTAAGAATCCAATATTTTGTAAAGAATCATGTGCTTAAGTGTAGCAGTATAAAATGCATTTTTACTCAAACAGAACATGTAAAGTACCACGACTTTTTAAATTGTAAAATGAAATATAAAGAATATTAACTTTAATATGCCTCTCTTTGAAATATTTTTTTCAGGGAATGTGATTTTTTCATGATGGTAAATACCAATGCAGACAATGTCACATATATGCAGGTGCAGCCTGGAAAGGCAACCGTACCTTGGCTGCTTAGATGTGTGGCCAGCAGGAGGAGGCAGGTGGTTCTCTAGGTGACTTTTAAGGTTCCTTCCAACATAAACCATTCTATGATTCTGTGATTTGATGATTTGTGTATTTATATACTAGGTATACAAATATGAGTCTAAATTAATTTAGTTAGAAAATGAATAAGGTTAATAGAAATTTGTTCCTTTAACCTGTTTTCTTACCAATTGAAGATCCTCTTCAGAAGATTTTTCAGGGAATTGTGTCTTAATAACAGTCACATAAAAATGAAACTAAATGGTTAGAAAACAGTAGCTAGGTCTGTGTATCACTGAAAAGGAATCCTGACCCTTACTTACACAATTGAAATGTGTTCATGACTGCAAAAAGCTACACAAACAATGTGTTCAGAGCAGAAGATTTTGAGTAGGACCTATCCCAATATGTAGAAAGGGATATTAGTTCTGTGAGGGAAATAGGTGTTCTGTGTCTGAATTAAATTATGTAGTAGGCCTGGTAGCTTCCATAATTATAGCACATTACATTATGGGGTTTTTTTTGTTGTTGTTTTATTTCTGTGTATGTGTATGTGCATATGCCATGTTCTAAGTTAAGTCTTAGCCTTGGTGACAGTTCTCCCATCTACAATTTTAATTTATAATATATGTAAGAGTTTTGAGCTCCTCAGCAGGCTCTTTCACATGTGAGCAGTCCAATGCTACTTAGCGGCTCCAGGAAAATGCTTTCTTACAATATAGTATATTAAGCTGTCAGACCTGTACTCATCCAGAGTTCAAAGGGTTCATGTTGCAAGAAATATAATTGAAGAGTTGTTGATACAGACTTGAAGCTCCTTGCAGCAGGCAAGGATATATTATGTACCTCCTACATCTTTTGTGTTATCAATGGCTTCTTGTGAGCAGTCTGAGAAGTGACAATGAGTTGTGAATGATGGAGAAAAAATACTTTTTATCTACTGAATAAGAAATTCAGATATTATTCCTCCCGTTATGTTTAAACAATGAAGTTATAAATTAACAAGTCACCACGAAAATTAACATTTTGAACACTAATCTGTAAATCATAAGCATACCGTAAACATAAGTCTGACAGTTTTAGATTTTATATATCCAAGGTTCACAAAATTTAAAATTGTCAGAGCAATTGATGATGAAGATTTGAAGTACAGGATACAAACCCTGTGTCAGTTCAACTGACATGCAGATGCACTTGCAGAATCACATCCTTTATAATAATATGCTTAATGATTCATAAAATTATGACAGAAAAACAATCATTAACCATTTTTATAAACTTGGTAAAGCTGCAGTTTTTGAATGACAAATGCTACTGATAACTGATACTGATACAGTGGGTTTTAATCCTGTATGCTTCAATTAGTAAACTCTGTCCTATTATTTGCAACTGATTTCTGGAAATATTTTGTGATCATGTTTTTTTTTTGTGGATGTCAACTTAAAAGCAAAGAATGATGTTGTTTTCACTTTTAATGTGCATAGCTATATTTAGAGTTACTCTCTATCTCAAACAGCCAAGCACAAATATAAACATTTGAAAAATGTTCAGTAAAAAATAGAAATATTATTACTAAAAGTTCATAAATTCAAAACTAATAAAGAAAATAGTTATTTATTTGGTTGATCGCAGATAGCTGAGAGTCTTTGAGTCTTTACAATAAGAACAGCCTGCAAATGGATATTGAGTGACAAGGTTAAAAGCAACAAGCTGAAAAAAAAAAAAAAAAGTGTTGTGCTTAAAAGAATGGAAATAAAATTGCTATTATTACTAAAGAATATCTTATCTTTTTATTATTATTATTTTTCTAAACTATATATATGTATATAAATGTATTTTCTAAATTTATATATAAAAGTTTATGTGTATGTGTGGAGTATAACTATAGGACAAGATCTTGATAGCGTTCATCACATGGAACAGGATATTGCAATAGCCCTTTTAAGGTCAATGAGGCCACCTAGAGATCTGTTAGTGCAAAAGAAGTTACTGGAATCTGACTGGTTGGAGGCTGCAGTAAACAGTCAGTATAGTAATCCAAGCCACAATAAGAACAAAACAGAAATGTTATGCTCTAGAAGGCAAATATTCAGGAGCAGCACATCTATCGTTGCTCACCAGAAGGTTTTGTGACTCTGTGGCAGTGAGATGAACAAGGAAGTAGCATTTGCTATTTATAAAACCATCCCATGCAGTGCAGGAGGGATAAGGAAAATGCTCCTTGCATGGAATAAATATTTTTATAAATATAATTGTAGCTGTACTGTATCTGCTAATTACTTGTTTATGAGCACAAATAAAACAATGCTTTAAGCCTGCTACGTGCCCTTAAAACTTCCTTCTCCCAAATCAGACCGTTTTTTATCAAAGCAGTGTTTCATGGAAATACAATGCAATCTCACATGAACAGATACCAACACTGTGCTAACATCTGTAAAACAGATTACAGCCAACCCAGCCTTCTTCCTACACAACAAGATGGGCAGTTATAAAAAGGGATTATGACAGTCATTGTGCAAGCATAAGCACTAATATTCCATAATTTTATTTTTTCCAAAATAAAGCATATGCAAGTGTGCATACTGACCCCTACCCCAGTCACAGAGTGGACTGGATTAAGAGCTTTACAGACTCCATTTATATATTTGAATAACTCTGCACTTCAATATGATAGACATATTTTCCAGAGGACAAAGTTTCCCTTGTGGTGTGTTTTGTGGAGTCTATTTGGTATGGAATACTTTCAGGTTTCTAAAGCAAGCATTTGCTATCACAAACTAAATGCAAGGTCTGCCCAAGAGAACAAACTGCAAGAGCTGCAGTGGATGTTTACTGATTTGCAAAATCGGGCATTAACGGTCCTTAAACAATCTAGAAGATATTTAGCTGAATTTTGCTTTCTGAGGCTCACTAAGATAAGGGGAAAAGGATGTGCGAGAAATTGCAGGAGGAGGAGCTGATCTGTCTCAAGGTGGAGCTGTATCTTGTATTAAATGACATTGGCAGATTAAAGCTCTCTAGTGGGGAAGGGCTTAAAGGCTGAGTCAAAAGCCAAGAAGTCTCTTTATTTACGCCTACCTCCCAGCCCCTGGCAATCTGACTAATAACAAACTGAGCTAACAAGAAAGACTAGAAAGAACAGAGAGAACACAGGAGCAGCTTGCATCTAAAAATCTGACAAACCAAGTGTTCAAGTCAAGCTCTGCTGAGCATCTTGTTTGTTTACTGCATCCAAATGCTTGCAAACAGTTAACTATATGCAGAAAAGTCAGCCTAGCTGTGAAGTATGCTGTGAATTTTAATTGAGGAAAAAGGACAACTGCTTACAGGATGGTCTGACGTGCACGGCTGCCTGGAAGATTTTTTCAATCGAACGCTTTGTACTTTGTCTTCTGAACAAGGATTTTAACTTTATGGAGCTGTAGCATTACCGGAGCTCGCAGCAAAGGGAAACTCAAAAGAAAGTGTGTGTTTTTCAGAGGGGAAAATTGCATTCCATGGAAACAGCTGCTCCGACTGTGCGTTACTGAGTGCATCAGGGAGTGTTGCTGCTGCACAGGTAAGAAAGACTCCAGTTAGTGAATTAGCTAAACACATGAAAATTTCATTTCTCAGTACAAGTTGTGTTTATTTTTCTGCATGACTTTGTATAACTTTTATGTTAAATTATGGCAGTTGATATCGTATTTTAAACAGTTTGCAGGCACGTTTATTACTGATTACTGTGTAGATTATGTGTATTAAAAGAACGCTGCTTTTGAATCCCTTGGGAGAGAGGAATGGGTGTTTGGTTTTATTTCCTCAAGTGCAGATGTGGTATTAAATGCATCATCTGACTGTGAGTCCCTTAAGAATTTAATAAAAAAAAACCCAAAGACTTTTAAAGGCTTTTAGAAACTGCTAATTCTTAGTTTGGGATTTTGCAAATTGTCAAAACATATAGATATATATATATATTTAAACAGATGAACTAAAACAACCAAATAAACAAACTCCCAAGCATAATGAAACAAGCTGTTTCAGTGTTTTAAAACCAAATAAATTGTTACTTAGCAAGCGTGAGATGTCTTTGCTGTAAGGTGACTACTTCTGGAATTATTCAACTTTGCATCATAGAAAGAACTGTGACATTTTTCAGTCTTTTAGAATTCCTATACAGTTTAGTTACAGTATGCAGTCAAGCAGTGACTTACATGAAAGCAGATAAAGTGAAAAAACCCTTAAGTTACAGTGTGGAATTTGCTGAGAAACCTCACCCCATGTAAAGGCCAGTTTTTCAAGTCTTTCAAATTACATTTTGTTTTATTGTAAATTCTTTCAGTTTAATGCTAATCATCTGTTACATCAGAGCAATTTTTATTTTACAATAGCAGCACACTGAGAACTTCATTACATGTTTCTGAGTGTTTAGAAACAGAAAAAAAAAAAAAGAAAACATGACTGGAGAAAGGAAAAAAGGATACAAGTCTCCAATTAATTTTTACTGTGTGGATATATACATATGTGAGAGAGAGTTCTGGTTGTGCTGCTTACAGAAGTATGATGATTATTAAAATGTGAATGGCTGGTTACAAATGGTTACAAATGTTGTTACTTTCATCTCTGAGGGGAGGGCTTTCTTTTTTATAACCTCATTTCTCAATATGCAATAAAATTCAGCATGCCTTATGGATTTTTCTTTAAATTTAATTTTGCTCAGGGACTTTATAAGTGTTGTTTGAATTTGATGCAGATTGACGCTGGAATTTCTAATGAGAAAAAGTGTGCAGAAATAAAGTTGAATTAGTCATAGTGTAGATTTGAAGCTGGCATCTGTGTCAAGAGCTTGTATTTTTTACCTTGGGTCACTGGAAAGAATAGTAATGCATGTAAAGCAAGAATAAGTCTGGCATAATATGATCCTAGAATTATTCTGCATACTTCAAAATAACATCTTGACATGATGTGTCTTATCTGATACTTCTTGGAAAACAGACTTAAAGGCATTTATATTAAACATAGGCAGCTGGAGTTCAAGGAAGGTTATATGAGACAACAAAATTATATTGCAACTACTAAAGCAAAGATAAAATCTCATATATTTAAGGACTCTTTTTCTCACACTGTGAATTACACTTACTAATTTTAAACTCATAATTCTAATTTAATTTATCAGAAGCTACTAGTGGAGAGAAACAAAATTCACTGTGCACACATTTGCTGTTGGTGTGTGTGTGTGTGTGTGTGTGTGTGTGTGTGTGTGTGTGTGTGTGTGTGTGTGTGTGTAAAACTCATGCCACGGCATTTCAGTGACTGCATGTGTAAAGCTTTGTAATCTGTTCTAAGGGAAGCCTTGAGAAATAGTGTTTCTAGTAACCAAGGTGCATGGTACTTAAAATATGCATTGATGAGATGCCAAATCATATAGCCACACTATAAAAATGTTCATGCATGTAGCTGAATTGATCCTTGTAAAAGGTTTTAATCTTTTAGAAACTGACACAGCTGTTTGTGTAGTCACATTCTGTACTTCATGTTTCAAAAGCTTAGTTTAAAAGATTCTGATCTTTATTAGATGATTACTTAAGAATCTTGTTTAGTTCAGTCTTCAAATGAATAGCACACCCCATAAACATTACTTTTTAAAAAATCACCCATTGCATTTTAGGGGGGTTTTGTTATTATTTACTTTTCTGGGAATGTGGAAATACTTAACTAAAGGTTATAAACAGTGATTTCAGTCTACCTTATATATCAAGAGTTACCATTGGCCTTACTAATTAGGCAGCCTTGACAGCAAGAAACAGAGAATCTTCTCATAGACTGCAGGACAAATTAATTTGAACCAATAATTAATGATCGATTTAAAAACCTAAATATTGCTTGAAACTCCATAGCTGTATTGCAATGATGCATTTATCAAGTGTTTCAAAGTTTAAGATCATATTGAAATGTGATAATTATATTACATAACATGTGGATGATGCTGGTGATAATTTTTAATTTGTAAAACACAGTAAATTTCATATACGTTTTGCTGTGGAAATTGATGATTATAATCATTGGAAAGAGTCTAACATTAATCTCAAAAAAAGTTTGCCTTTGCTTGCTTGTTTCTTCCTTCATTTACTGCATTGTCATCTCTCTCTTTTTAATGTTGTGTATGCATATTTTTATATATATGTTGTTTGCAAACATTACACTACCGTGTGGTGTGGCCCCACTTTCACCCACAAACTACAATGCATGCATTAAAATGTAAGCAAAAAGAAATGATTACTTAGTCCACTTCCTTTTCAGTTTGTGGATACAAGGATTTCAGAGGAAACACCCTTAGATTACCATAGTTAATGCAGAACTGTAGAGAGATTCCCTGTATCCTGACAGAATGGGCTTTTGCTCACAGCACATTACTGATACAAACCAAATCTTATGTTTTCTCTTCAGCAGCTGGGTAATATTAAGCTAATCTTAGCAAGGTTCTCTTAAAATGTGCAGTGCTATGTCGTGGCACAAACATTGATTCAAAATATTATAATAGCTTTGATATGAGTTGCTTGGGACAGTAAATTTTTAGTACTATCCACTGGCAATCTGTACAGTATGTAAATAAAACTGACACACTCCTGATTGCATCCTTTTTCGGATTTCAGCATGAAAGTACTGCAGATTCCCCTTATGACTCTGTTTATTTATTCAGTACATTAAAATAAATATATATTCTCTAATTAGAAAATAATTCAGGTGTTTTGCACAGTATGATATTGTTTGGAAAGTGAAGCAGCTCGATGACAAGTATTGAGAATGTTTTTTCTTGCTGTTGCATCAGGGAAAATAAAAAAACAAAACAAAAAATACCCCAACCTCAAACTCTTTGAAATCATAACTCTAAAATTTTTCCTTTTTTTTTTTTCTTTTTTAAATTTTTTTATCCTTTCTTTTCATTTTTTTGTTTTTTTTTCATATAGAATCTGCCGGACAAGATGAAGCTTTGGATTTTTGTTCTATGCACAATTGTGGTTGCATCTGATCCTTTCCAGTCACAGCCTTCTTTTTCTTCAGTCAGAGGATCTTGTCAGAGTCTGTGTTCCTGTGAAGAAAAGGATGATACCATGATCATCAACTGTGACAAAAGAGACATCAAGATGATATCAGAAATAAATGTCCCACCATCACGGCCTTTCCATCTTAATCTATTAAACAATGGTCTGAGTATGCTACACGTGAATGATTTTGCTGGCCTTGTTAATGCTATTTCTCTGCATCTTGGTTTTAACAATATAGCAGATATTGAGCCTGGGGCTTTCAATGGTCTCAGCCTTCTTAAGCAACTTCATATCAATCACAATTCTTTGGAAACACTTAAAGAAGATACGTTTAATGGATTGGAAAATTTGGAGTTTCTTCAAGCAGACAACAATTTCATCACAGTGATTGAAGCAAGTGCCTTTAGCAAGCTCAACAGGCTTAAAGTGCTGATTTTGAATGATAATGCTATTGAGTATCTTCCTCCAAACATATTTCGTTTTGTGCCATTGACCCATTTAGATCTGCGTGGAAACCAGTTACAGACACTGCCCTATGTTGGCTTTTTGGAACACATTGGAAGAATACTAGACCTTCAGCTGGAAGACAATAAATGGGCCTGTAACTGTGATTTGTTGCAGCTGAAGATATGGCTAGAAAACATGCCACCTCAGTCCATAATAGGTGATGTTGTATGCAACAGTCCTTCAGTTATCAAAGGCAGCATATTAAGCCGGCTGAAAAAAGAATCACTTTGTCCCACCCATCCTGTTAATGAACTTGAAGACCCTTCAGGATCACTGCCCTTGGTTGTAACCACCTCTGTCAGTGATAATCATCTATCTACTAAGGTGATTCCTCTCCTGAAAGCTCCTACTAAAGAACCAAGCATAGTGCTTCATACTTCCAAGCCTACTACATTTCCAGGAATCTCTTGTCCTGTCCCTTGTCACTGCACCAGCCATATGCTCTCAGGAGTTCTTATGCACTGCCAGGAGCGAAATATTGAAAGCTTGTCTGATTTAGGACCCCCTCCTCCAAATCCTAAAAAGCTTATCCTAGCTGGAAACATCATTCAGATGCTATTGAAATCAGATCTAGTGGAATATGCCAGCCTGGAAATGCTTCACCTGGGGAACAATCGCATTGAGATTCTTGAGGAAGGCTCCTTTATGAATCTGACTAGATTACAGAAATTATATCTCAATGGCAATCACCTAACAAAGCTAAGTCAGAATCTCTTCCTTGGCCTTCAGCACCTTGAGTACTTGTACCTTGAATATAATGCCATCAAAGAAGTTTTGCCAGGGACATTTAATGAAATGCCAAAACTGAAAGTTCTCTACCTAAATAACAATCTTCTGCAGGCTTTGCCACCCCATATCTTTTCAGGTGTTCCCCTCACCAGATTAAATCTGAAAACAAATCAATTTGCTCATTTGCCTGTGAGCAATGTCTTGGATGAGCTGGATATGCTGGTACAAATTGAACTTGAAGACAACCCTTGGGACTGTACTTGTGATTCAGTTGGACTGCAAAAATGGATACAAAAACTGAGTAAGAATACCATGATGGGTGATATTTTTTGTAAATCTCCTGGGCACTTAGCAAAAAAAGAATTGAAATCCCTAAACAGTGAAGTCTTGTGTCCAGATTTAATAAACAGCCCTGCCCTACCAACTCATGCCAGTTTTGTGGTTGTGACAACTTCTTCTCCTACTGCCAACACTGCAGACAACATACTGCGGTCCCTTACAGATGCTGTCCCACTTTCTGTTCTAATATTAGGACTGCTCATTGTGTTTATTACTATTGTATTTTGTGCAGCAGGAATAGTCGTTCTTGTTCTGCACCGGCGCCGAAGATGCAAAAAGAAACAAGTGGATGAGCAAGTGAGGGACAGCAGCCCTGTCCACCTTCAGTACAGCATGTACGGGCACAAGACAACACACCACACCACGGAGCGCCCAGCTGCCACTCTCTATGAGCAGAGAATTGTTACCCCCATGGTGCAGGTGTACCACAGCCCCTCCTTCAGCCCCAAGCACACCGCGCAGCAGCAGGAGGAGGGAAGTGAGAAGGAAGCTAATGATTCCAAATATCTTCGCCGAAGTCTCCTGGAAAGAGAGAACAGTTCACCACTTACAGGTCCAAATGTCAAATACAAAGCTATAGATCAATCTGCTGAATTTCTGTCTTTTCAGGATGCTAGCTGTTTGTATAGAAACATTCTTGAAAAAGAGAGAGAACTGCAGCAGCTAGGGATCACAGAGTACCTAAGAAAAAATATTGTCCAGCTACAGCCTGACATGGAAGTTCGTTATCCTGGAACACACGAAGAGTTGAAGCTAATGGAGACACTCATGTACTCCAGGCCCAGAAAGGTTTTCCTAGAACAAACTAAAAATGAGTATTTTGAACTCAAGGCTAATTTACATGCTGAGCCTGACTATCTGGAAGTCCTGGAGCAGCAAACGTGAAGTGATGATACACTGGGCTGGGGCCGAATTTCTGTGGTTTTACTTTAAGGTGGAATCATTGTAAATAAAAGTGCCTTATAATAACACGTCAACAGTCAGAACTTAAGCACAGCAGTAATCCTAGCAAAGAAAAACTCAGGGATCACTGTGGGAAGCCATGGGGTTGTGTGCAGGTGATATGTCACACCCTAAGTTAAACAAGAATTTTTGTGTGATTGAACTGGGAGGAAGTTGCTTATTGCAGTATTCCTCATTTCGAAAAGGTGTGTATGCCACTGTCCATTCTGTTCTCTCTTTCCCAACCCATGGGTAAAAAAAAGATCATTTCGTTTACCCTTTCTTTTTTTCCCTCCATTTAATTAGATTCCTTTAAAGAAACAAAAAGACCAAAAAAAAAAAAGAAAACCCCAACACTTGTGTTTGTATTTAGAACCTTAGAGTGTATATGTTAGGTTAGTACATGCACTGCATACATGACCACTGTCTACAACTACACCTAACATACCTTTATAATAAATATGAAAGAAATTGAAATGTTATCATACTAAATGTCAGTTAAAAAGGAAAAAAGAGAAAATATTTTTGTGTATTTACCCAGAGCCTGCAAATATTTAAGTATTTTACACAGAACTTCATGTGCATTCTATATCAGTATGTGGAAGTAAAAATATGTAACTATGTTTACCCAACATCTTCAACAAAGAAAACTGCAAGCCTTTTGCTACTTTCCCTGTCTGAGAGCTTTACTTAAGTTTGGACAATCTTTTCTTGAGCTGCTATAAAATATTGTGCATCACTGGTGTTTCAACTCATAATCCTGGGCAATTTGAAAAGCTACTGAGAATCAGCTGTAAATATGTTACTGTGTTCAATAAGTTTGATTTTTTTTTTTTAAATAGATATACATATGTATATAAATAACTTCTGTGCTGGCTTTAAATATTCTTGAAGGAAATGAGTTTGCTGTGGCTAGGAATTTCCAAGTGCATATACAGGTTCTTTTCCACCCTAACCAAAAGAAACACTCAGACAGAATAACTGCAACAATACACACATGAGGAACAATAATAGTATTTAGCTATTTGTACAAATATATATTTTCTGAAATTAGATGAAAACAAAGCATTGTGGGAAATATAGATTACAAACACTTAGAACACTGCAGGTTTATTTTTGCAATGAATTCTCGCTGGATTTATATTTACTATTTATTCTGTATAATTTTGTATTTTTTTCTTTCCAACTCACAAGAAAAGAAAAAGCTTATTCCTGGCTGATTTTCAAGCTAATCAATGAACTGCTCTCTATTAATGAAAAAGAAATAAAGAGGTTTTTAAATGTCTTTTTCTTAAAGGTCACTTTTTAAAGAAGGCAGCAACTTCTGCATGCACAAGTTCGAAACTACTTGGGAATTAAAAACAATGATTCTCACTCTTGTCATGTGGACAACTGAGTGCAGTAAGGCCATTCAATTCATGTGCATGACTGATATGGTGCCAAAACACAATTTCTGACCTGCATTTATCTTCCTCCAAGCAAATCTTTCGTACACTGACTATGCATGAGGTTTTGTTTTCTAATTCCTTTGTAAAGTGAAAAATCAGCTCAATTACTTAAAGTATACATATGTATGCTAAATTTAGCATTGAAGTCTTGATAAATTCAAAGTGAAAAATATATTCTTTAGTTCAAAATACTGTCCATGTCTTACCTATTTGTATATACAAATGAGAGTTCGTCATATTCTTCTATATAAATTTCTTACAGAAAAAAATTCCAATATTACATATGAAAGTCAGATTCTCAGTTCTTTCAAATTTGCATAGACATAACAACTTTTATGGTGCTATACTAACATATGTAGTTTGAGAATCTGACCACATTTTGTCTCTGTTAACAGATCTACTTCCTTATTAATATTTTTGAGGTGTCACCAGTTTGTTATGGAAGTAAAACTTGTTGGCTTACAAAAATCAACATTTCAGTTATTAGAGAATAAGTGTTATTTCTTCTTTCTATATCTGAGAATAATTTATTCAAAAACCTGTCTATTTTGCAAGTATATGAAAAGTAAATGTGGTGACAACATATTTGTTTTGTTGTTATCTTTATTCCAAACAATGAAAGACAATGTTGAGTATTGCTTGTGCAGGTAAGGGTGAGAAAAAACAGAAAATGTAGGTACAATAGCTTTGCATTAAATTATTTATATTATGTTATTTTAGATGTATATTCAAACACATGTAAAATACACTTCATGGACATGCCATAGAATCTAAGGAAACCCATGCTTGGATCTGAGGAGCAACTGGGGAGCCAGTGGGATGGTTTAGAGCATCAAAATGACACTAGATGTCTTCGTTTAAAGAATTTAGTTTCACATAGGAAAACATTTCAAATAAATTTATTTTATGGAATAATTAAACACAGTTAAAAACTGAATTTATTTAATGGAAATAGAAAGCTCTGAATACTGAATCAGACCCATTAAATTTTTCTTTTTCAAATTCTCAGAAATCTCAAATTAGTGTAGAGAAAATATTCCAAATAAAAATGTAAATCGTTCTTGGTAACAGAGTTTATTATTTCAGTGTCTTTGATTTCAGTAGTAATTTCCAGATAAAAAATGTGTGTAAAAATAACACCCTGCAGTTGGCAAGACACGGGGAAATGGTGAATCAAGCCCTCAGGCTTAAATTTAAGAGAAATAGCTTCAGACTAAAGACAATTGCCACATGCATAGATGTCACTTTGCTTAGCTGCTAACAGTTACTTGGCAGAATGCTGAGGACAACTGTGTGGCAAACATTCTATTCCCTTGCAGTCCCAAAGCATCAGAAGGAAGAGTGAGCTAAATTGGTGTCAAAGCAAGTCAGTTACACAGCTGTACCAGAGCCTCACTCAGCAGGATTAAAGAGACCTTTACCATTGTGCTTTCCTTCAGAAGGGAGAGCCATGCCTTTCACTTTATGAGGACAACGGTGCTCTGTGGCAGTCTGTAACACTGCAAGTGGTTTGGCAGTATCCAGGAATCTCTGGGATGTGGCTCGCTGTCCACTTTCCTGTCATCATGTTGCCTACTGGGCTGCCATGTAGTGAGGTTTCATAATGAAAAGAGAGGGCTTACCTATTGCCTTATATTCAGATAGTAATTTTTCCAACTATGAGGAAAATTTATGCTGCCATAACAAAATAATGACAAGCATTTGACCTTATATGATCATTCTTCAGCTAAAGAAAGTCATTACCTGCTTATAAAAATAAAATCATGACAAAAGAAAGGCATCACATAAGGAAGAAGGATGTGATATCTATTTCTAAAAGTTCCTTGGAATATTATAACACCTGGAAATATGTCATTAATGCTATTGATGTTTGTAGAAAGCTGGGAAGGGTATTCATGAATTTTCTTGTTAAAACCTTATTGTCATATATTTTATTTTTTTTTCAGTGACAGGTACAGTTAAATGGTTTGATACATTTTTACTTAGCTAGAATAATGGAGGTTGGAAAGCCAAGCATGTTTGACGGTGTGCAACAAAGTGGATCCATTTTTCTCCTGTCAGCATGATAGTTTAATTGAGTGTGAGAACAGTGCTTCGTCAAGCACACTGGTGTAAGTGGCAGCTATGTTATTGTTGCTAGGGGACCTCAAGGTAACCAACATCACTATTTTTCACCTCACATTTGAGTGTAGAAAATACATTAAATAATACCACATACCTGTTCCCTAAATAAACATATTAAAACAATTAATTGCACATTTTTTATTTTAAACTGTTCTTATCTTTTCAGTTTCATAGAAGACAAATGCATTTCTCTTTCTTTTTCTTCCTGCTACAGGTGATTTTCCCACAGATTTTAGTACTGGTACTTGATTATATTGCCTACAGTGATGATTCTCCAAGCTTTTTAAAAGAAATAAAACCCAGCCCCACACTTAAAAAACCCTGTCTAGTAGACTATATATATACATATCAAGTAAGGTATTTGCCTAATATTTTTATACATTATTTTTCATTTGAATGACAGATCAATCTTTTTGTCATCTATTTTAGACTGAAAACTAGTCTGTACTTATTTTCAGTGATGTGTCAACCTATCAGATTTGAATATAATCCTTTTAATATGCAGTCATTGTTTCTCTGATTAGAATCTGAGGATCAATTTTCAATCCCTCTTTGCATGACAAAAATGTTCCCTGTGTGACTCCAAATGGAAGATGTTTGCCATGCACCACTTACTTACCTACAAAGAGATTACTTAGTGTATAGTATGCTTAACTGAAGAAATAAATTTGACCAGGATGGGAAACCACACCACCTAGAAATATCCATTTCTTGTGTGTTGATAAAAAAATTATATTTACCACAAAGAAGACATTATTTCACAGGATAAAGTAATAGTGGCAAGAGGAAAGTGGAGACTGAATCTCAAAATCATCCCTGGAAGGAATTCTGGATTATCATTCTGAGGATGACAATGTCTGCAACAATACACTTTATCAGTCACACCAAAGCAGTCTGCAAGTTTTGTGTAGATGTACTGAAATCATCCTAAGATTAAAGACCAATCAAACACTTAATTCAAAATATCAGAAACTTTTTAAAGATTGCCACATTTGTCTTCTGTTGTACTCCTTAACAGAATATCTATGTTTCCATTAATGAATTTCATGCTCAGCCATAGACTGCCCTCTGGCATTACAATCTGTTGCAACTGAAATCTACTCAGAGAGTTTTTTCAATGTATGCATTGCCTTCAGTGGTGAGTTCCTCTGGGACCTGATGGTTGGTGCACCACTGTGGATTTGAGACAGGGAAGATAATTTTGTGTTATAAGTTAAAATTGTCTTCATTTTCAGTTTTCCAAAGTTTATGATATTCTTGATGTTCTCTGAGGAGCCAAATCCTTTTGTTCCTTAAAACAGAACTGAACTGTAGCTGGATTCAATATGGTGAAGTTAATCTCCATACTGAAAAGATAAAGCATGGTGTTTTCTTTCCTGCACATCTCCTAACAGTCAGCCTTGGATTTTTGACACTACAAAACAAATTCTACAGAACCACAGTCTAATGGAAAGCAGCTAGCCTCGAGGAAGAGCATAAAAGGCCAGATGCTGTACAGCTCTATGAAAGCAAGATGCAATGAAGAATATTTATTTTATTTATTTAACTTCACCGAGATGCAAAAGTGCAAGTACTGGTGCACAGCACATTTCATAAAACGTTTACCAAAATTTCATGTTCTAGGATGTTAACTTCAAAACATCCACAGTTTGTGAATATTAGTACTGGAAGGATTACTTCGACTTCATTTTTACTTATAGTTTATGAAATTAAATGTTGGAATACAGAAAAGAAGAAGCAATATGGTTTCGTGTTCTAGGAGGAAATGTTATTTATTGTAACTTCAGCTGCTTGTTTTTATTGAAAAATTCATCCAGATTATTTCATTTTCAGATTTTTTTTTTTTTTTTTTTTACAATTTGGGAATTTTTAAGATTCTTCTAGTTGTAATTGTTTACCAAATAAACTACAAAAAAGTAGATAATTAGTTTTTCAAATAGAAAGAAATCTGAAATCTTTTATATATGAAGAAATTCTACCACATGCTAGCATAAGCTTTCTTTTTAAAAGAAACTATGAAATGTGTTTTGCCAGCTCATAAAAGTTAATATTATTTTTAGTTTTAAATTACGAGACAGCTCAGCATTTTTCCATTTTTCAAAATTCAAAGCCAACATAACACTTAAATAATGACACATTTTTGCATTGAATGCATATTAAATGGTTCCATTTTAAGACATATTAACAAAAAAAAAAAAAAAGGTGTCATATATAATCTACTACTTTCTCTCATTTTCCCTACTGAAATGGTGTAGTGTACTGAGCAAAAAAGAAAAAAAAAGTCCGTTTCCCGTGCAAAGAGTCCAGACTAGACAAATTATTTTGTATCTTTGTTATATATCCTTTTTGGATAGCAGAATATAATAGATTCCCATCCCTGCAGCACAGTATATACACAGTTTACAAAATTCATGAGGCATGCAAAACATAAGGATTTTTCCTACCTGGTAGTCTATGCAAGCATTCTCTTTTCTAAGTGGAAGGCTGCTGCCACTGCATTTTTAAAAAAATCTTGTATGTCAAATATCCTTTAGATACACCAGTTAGATCACACCCCATAGATATCAGATATTTATGACTCTTGATATAAGAAGTTTCAAACTTGATACAGATAAGATTCCAAGCTGACAATTATGGGCTACTTTACTGGAATCCAGACACCCTGGAATTCTGGGTACTTGGAGGAGAGTGAAAAACATCCATAATTTTTTTACAGAGGAAAGGTTCTTGAGCAACAGTTAAATACTTAGATTGCTTTTCTTGAGCTCATCTTGCTTATCTGGAGTTGTTCAGTGTTCCACAATGCTGTATCGCATTACTGAAGGATGAACATAAAGCATCACTAAATGTAAAGAAATGTAGCATTTAGATGACAGTTCACAAAAGGTAAAAGTTTCCATGAAATAATAATGAAATTAGGATTAATATGTGGAGATTTCAATTGTCTCATGTGTTGCAGAAGTGTCTTTAAGTAATATAACACTTCAGAAGAGATGGGGAGGAGGTGGCATTGCAGTCTATTAATCCCTCACACATTCATATTTCCTGAACGGAGATGTTGTGTAGAGGATAGCTGTCTTCAAGCTGCCATACATGATAGTATGAAGACTGAATAATATTTTATAGATTGGAAAATAATTGTTTATTATAGCCTGTGAGGACTAAAATGTCATCTGAAGTTGAACTTCTTGTAGTTTCACATTCCATGATTATTTTTATTCATAAAAGTGACTACAGAATATACATAAGTTTTATTTTTTCCCCATATAGAAGCAATCATATAAAAAAATTCTCTGAATTTTTGAATAATGCCCTGATCCAAGGGCCTATAAAGCTAAGGAATTATGTTTTTCGGACACAGAGTGGCCCAGAAGCATCTTAGAAGTCTAGGGGTTTGTCTGCACGGATACATATAGAAAATATGTGCATACAAAATCATTGGGGTGTTGCTGCACCCAATTGTTTTCCAAACAGCATAACTTGGAACTAGAAAAGACCAGTGTCTGTTCCTAACTATAAGACCTGATCATATGTAAAAAAATGCCTCATAAAATTTATTCTGAAGACCCCCATGACACGGTCTCCTGAAAAACTAAACTGTATATGTCTGTTTCTACCCCCCAGTTTTTTCTAATAGCTAAGTATGCTAAGAAGATCACAGTGTGAGTTATAAAGTTAAATGTGAATAGTGAACAAAGACATTGGAATAATAAGAAAACCTTCTTCACTACTGCAGCCCTGACATACAGTACCTAAAGAGGCCATGGAACCTCAGCCCCTGGAAGCAGGAGGCTGGACTAGACAGCCTCCAGAGGTCCCTTCCAGGGACAGTATCTGTGATTCTAAAATGAATCTGCTAATTATGTTTTTAGGGCAAAATAGTCTACAGTCTTTCTTTTCTATGCACAGGCTTCCTGAATATGCAGTTAAGGAAAAGGGCAATATTCACCAAACACTCTCATGAAATAAAAGCTTTTCACATAACTCTTATAAGATACAGAGAGGCAGTAATATGAATGCTGCATCAAACAATACTTCTGTAATAGTGAGAATTATATATTGGTGATCTTGTACTGTGGCTACCTAATTTATTATTAAAAGCACTTTCTTCCAGAATAGATGACTTCAGATTTCTAAATAAAATACTGAAAATATTTTAAACACTTGAAGAGTGATCCATTTCTATATTGGTTGATTAAATGCTCATTGTTTTCTTGACATACTGCTGGTGTAATTCTTCACTCATTTCAAAAGTAACAATCTTAGTTTTTCAAATGTTCTTCCAGGTTTTATAAGTATTTAATGTATTCTGTTTGTCAAATGGACAAATTATTAAGCAGTATATGAGTAATGCATGTTTTAAATTTAAAATATTTTTGCATAAAAATTATATTTTATATCTTGCAAGTTATGAAGCAGCACTTGAAGCAAGACTCTTGTCCAAGTGCAGTGCTTCATGCTAATTAATAATCAGCCTTTTCAAAATTCTTCTATGATATGCTATCTGTTACCTGAAACCCAATACTTCCATACAGATATAGGGCAAATGTTTATGCAATTTTATTTCCATGTTTCTTATAGTTTTTAGGTATATAAGTTAGCTATTTCTGAAGACTTTTGAAGATACTAAATGGATCTTTGACTTGTTCTAGGATGGCTGTTAGCAAGTTCATTACATGTATTTGTATCTATATAACATACTTGTATATTTTTGTGGAAACCAAATTTCTCAGGCATACCTAGACCTGTATCTGGAAGTGGTTTTCCAGCTTTGCTAGTAGAGACTTTTCTAATAAAAATTCCTGTAATTAGTATGATTTTGATAGGTCTGTTATATATTAATTTTTGTAAATTAAATCTCTGAAAGGCAGTACAAACAAGGATATGTTCTTACCAGGCCAATTATTTAGCCACATGCAGAGGAAGCAATGGATTGAAATAATAATGGATAGACATCCATAGCAATTCAATGAAATTAAACATGAACATAAAGTTTCACAGGTTTTTCAGAAACAGACAAAAAATGCTTCTTATTCCTAAAATTTAAAAACAGAAAATTAGACAGAAATAATGTAATTCTTTGATTTTTACCTAAATATGTAAATACACTTTTGAAATCCTTATTCCTACTTAAAATGTTTTTTGAGACAAATGCCCCAAAAGGCTATGTACTATAGCTGATTTAATACACATTTGTATTCTCTTGGTTCTGCAGTGAATTGTCAATCTTACTTCTAAAAAGTAGATCCAAGAGGACTGAAAAATATTGTATTTTAATTAAAAACAACAGCAAAAAAACCCCCCAAAAAACAAAACAAAAAACCTCCAAAAAACTCCAAACAACAAAAAACAAACAAAAAAAACCCCCTGTAAAAATCCCAAAAAATCACAATAAAAGACAAACATAATATGTACTTAATTTTTAAAAGGATAAAGAAAAATAATTAAAATATTTCAAGTATGTATCCATTGCTCTCTGCATAACCTATCAACTATCACATATTTGTCTTCATCATCTTTCTCTTTGATTTTTTTTTAACTTTTTTTTTTTTTTTTCATATGTGTAAAATTTTGTAGCCTGGATAATCTTAATTTGTAGGGTTTTAAGTAGCAACTGTCTAAGTTTTTGTTGCTCACCACCGGCCAATGATCTCTATGGTTGGCTTTTAAAACAACACAGATACTTAAGGTCCTAATAAACTTATTAGTATATAAATCATTATTTTGGGGGTAAAAAGATCACAGTGCAAACAAGCGAATAAATATTTATAAGAGGAGGGGAAGAAAAAGAGTTGCATCTTAAGTTAACTTGGACCTTTCCATCAAAGTACAGCTTCCTGGAAAAATATGCAACCACAACCCTCAGTATTTCACACAGGATGACATTTTTACAAAACTAACACCTATTTTTTACAGTTGAACACAGTTGCAAATAATTAATATTTCAGTTTCTCAGAGTGTTGTGTTTTGATTATTACTGATTTCTAATCTTTATTAGGACCCTGTAGAAATTTTACAAGGTAAGCCTATAATTTTTTCTTCCCCTTGAAAAAGTTTATTCAACACCTTCCATTATATCTTTAAAATTTTCCATCTAGTTTGATTGCTGGAAGGCCTGGTTGCATAAAAGCTACAAGAGAATGGGAAATACAGATTGCAAGATAGCAGATTACTATGGAAGTTCTGATACCAGTTTCAGTATCTGTTACAAAATAAATTTGGTCAGGCAAAATCAAATTGAATGTTTTGCTTTAAGAATTACATGCTTTTCCAATCCTTAAAATTGAATGGATTTATGAACAACTTTTAATAAATATTTTGCTATTTTACTCCCCATTTTCTTACAATCCTCAGCAAATTTGAAGTTCTAACTTTTTTATTTGACTTGATACGTGCAAAATACAACAGCTGATTTGTGTAGCATAACAAGATTATCTGTTCTCATTATCCTAGTATAAGAATACAAATTGCTAGGTTTGTGTGCCAGACTCTTAAAATGCATTCCTGGATATGATCTCTCATACCAACTGACTACCAGTCCTGCAAGCCTCTGCAGGAACTGCTTTTGGATTAGTTGCTGGTGGTTATTCCAACCGTCCAAAGGAGATTGAGAAGCAGATAAATTGCACCATGTACTTAGTGTTCACATGGTAGATGAAAGAGCTAAGGAATGTATTACCACAGCCTGGAACAGCATGTAATAGTGGATCAAAATCTTTTGCTTCAATTCCCTTCCAAGTAGTTTAAAGACCAGAGATGATAACTACTGAAAAACGTCTTTATATATATATATATATATATATATATATATATATATTTAGGAAAATAAAAAGTCATCCTCTGTGTAAGATCTTGTTCTATTTCCTCAGGTTTAGATGGGTTTGATTTTTTGTTCCTTAATTTTTAATTTTCTTCTCCTTTTCTTAAGTATCTAAGTCATTAAAAACTACCTAATTTTCCTTGATAGGCAAGAATAGGTATAATTTTTTTAAGACTAGTTGCTATGGAGTAGGAGAAAGCTGCATAATATATTAATGTAACATAATTATTTATTTTCTATTTAAACATCATCCTCTGACTGAGTCTTCAACTTTTCCTGTGAGACTTTTCCTAAAGAGAATATTTTTTCTTATTTCCACTAGCAAAACAGGAAGAAAAATTTGAAAGGAAAAGATAAACTGGAAACATACCTGTGGCATAAGTTTGTGTGTTTTTCTACCCATTTACCTACTAATCTTTGTTAAGCTGTTGGTGCAGTGACCGATGAGTTTTTCACTCCAGCATCCATTACATTTGTTTGTCAATCATTCCTATTAAAATGCATTGGAATAAGCAACTTGGATGGCCTTTTCATTAATTGTTTCATTTAGTTAAAATGTGGCTTTTCTGTGGTGACATTTCTTTCTGAATTAGAATTTAATGGCTTCCAATTTTTTTTCAGAGCAAGAATATTTTCCCTATTACACATCCTGCTTTTTAAATTAACAATATATTTTTAAAAGAAATAATAGTATTTCCCTATAGTGTATTCAGTTATCTAGATCTGCTCCTAGAAATATATTTTCCAAACAAGACTGTGCCATGCACTGTTCAAATGAAGACCTACTTCTTTTCATATATATGGGATGGACTATAGTGGAAAGAAAGGTAATCCTTCTTAGTGGAGGCTGTACAAGTCTTAAAACACAAGAAAGACAGAAAAAATTACCTAAGGGAACTCTGTTCTGAAAATTCAAACTTCTGAACAGTTTTTACAAAAGTTAGAAATTAAATAGGGTACAGAACTTGAGAATGTGAAGGTTCAAAGCACATAATTTTTTATAATAAAGTATCAAAGATATTCTACTTCTGAAGTAGTTATCGAAAGTTTAAGTACTAAATTTATTTTTTAATAATTTAATATTTTAATAATTATTAATATTTTGTTCTAACACTTGTCTTATTCATACTGACAAAGACATGGTAGAAACTGGACAGCCCTCCAATAAAAAATTCACCAAAGATTGACTTAATGTAAAATAGACTTTTAAAAATGTATGAAATAAAAAAGTCTCTGAAATGACAGGATAAACCCTTTGTTTACCTTAATCTCTGTACAGCGATTGTGTCCACATGAGCACGACAAGGAAAAAACAGCTGTAAACATTCACTGGGGTCTTCTATATTTTGCCAAGGCCCTTTGATAAAACTTGCCTAAACGACCAAACCTGGAAATGCACTGTTCATTCATTTCTCTAAATGCCTCCAGAGATATTTCCTTACAGTTTATGGCAATAACTTAACTTGTTATCTTACTGTGGGATCTAACAGCAAATGACATTTTCTCTGGTTTGTGGAAAAAATCCCATTGTAAGGTTTGAATTCAGAGTTCTAATAATAGGAATTTAACTCAGTCTCCCAGACATGTCACCTGTGCAGTTTCCATAAAAAAATGTAGCTTCATGGTCTTCACAGTAATTATCCATTATCTTTCATAAAATCATATTTGCAGACAGAAAATTAAATTAAAGAGTTTAACTCCAGGATGTGTTCATTTGTTTATCTCTGTAAAAAATCAGGAATTCCAAAACTTCACTTCCGTTGCATAAAGATTTATGTTTGTATTTGCCCATATATATCTGCACATAACATATTGTGTTAACATATCCTTTGCAGGCATGAAAGAGGTTCATTCTCTGTGATAGTCTGGGCTCTTCAGCAATAAATCATAGGTCTTGCTCACCTTGGTTGAAGAGAGGCTAAGGTAGGACAAAGCAGCTGTTCAGTGCTGAACCATTTCTTTGACTGTGATCACATGTACTCTCTTAGTAAAAATGAAGAAAATATTTTTGCCAATATTAAAGGTACATAAGATATCCATAGTCTAAAGCATGCATATATGAACATGCAGAAGCATGTATGCATGCACAAACCTCACATCTAAACAAAAAAACATTTTCAGTCCACTTGGTGAAATATTGGAGGTGAAATGACTGTGATTAAAGACTCCTGTAAAAAAAAAAAAAAAAAAAAAAAAAAAAAAAACAGATGTGAAACAAATATTAATATTTCCTATTTATTCAAAACCACTAAGGATTCAGCTAAATACCTACTGTCAGATTTGTACCATATTTAAAGTAACTATATGGAACAGCTGGAAAAAGATGAGACATCAGAATGGTTATCAGTGTCTCGGAAATATGATTCCTATGAAAAAATTGAATGAACTAGAACTGGCCTTCCTAATGAAAATCATTAAAGGAGCAAGATAACAATATTTTAAATACGTAAATTATGGTTTAAGGATAAAAGGATTACAAAAATAAAAATAATCCTCAAATTTAAATAGGGGGAAATTAGATTAGATTAGATGAAAGTAAAAAAATCCATGAAACTTTATGAGAAATGCAGCAGAGTATTAAATACACGGAGATGTTATTAAGCCTTTGTTATGAGTGTTTTTAAATGAAGCTGGACAATAATTCAAAGAAAATTGTGGGTGCAATTATTCCATCTTTGTTGCATGAAATTTAGGTTGAAGATTCTAAGACTGATGATGAAATTTTTGGTTTTACATAGTTCATAATTATCATCATTGCTGCATTCTAAGACACAAAACACCAGGAAAAAAGGGGTAAGTCTTTTTTTCCAACAGTTATTGCGACTAAATGTATGTGCATAATACAACATGAATTCTGTAGACTGGATAGGAAGACACAGTATCATGGGTCAAGTGCTATAAATCATAGAATCACAGAATATTTTAGGTTGAAAGGAACATTCAAGATCATCTACTTCCAACTCTCTGCCATGGGCATGGACAGGTAAATCAGATCCCCATCCAGACTGTCCTTGAACACCATCAGGGATGGAGCAGCCATGGCTTCTCTAGGTAACCTACTTCAGCATCTCACCACTCTCACAATAAAGAAAGCTTTTCCTAATACTTAATCTAAACCTTCTCTCTTTCAGTCTGATTCCATTCCCCCTTGTTCTTTCACCAGATACTCTTTGTCTATCTTTCAGGCTCCTGTTAGGTCCTGGAAGGCCACAGTTAGGTCACGCCTAAGCTGTCTCATTTTCAGGCTGAACAAACCCAATTCTCTCAGCCTTTCCTAGAAGGAAATAAAAGACTGTACATGTTACATTATTGTCACTACTGCAGGAGGAAAAAATTCTTTCTTCTCTGAGCAGACTTTTAACCCTCAACTCAGGACATTGTTGACTCTTTGAGTCACTTTCAAAAGCATGAGACAAAATTAATTGGGAGGCGTTTTTTTATTCCATATAACATTGTATTTTCATGGAATGTTTAAACAATCTGTTCAGTGGGAGCTGTGAGGTTTTAATAAGGTTCAAATGCTAACAAAGAAGAAGTTGGATCTAGAACCTGTGCTGCTTAGAAATGTGTACACGTACACAAAAATTTATTTGTACTATAATTACCATTTCTTCTTATGTATTTAACACAAATCTGCTTCAGAAATTTTGGGGTTTTTTGTTCAACATTGCCTTTCCACTTCTAATCAGAGGAGCACTCAATAATTTCTTGTCAGATTAGGCATCATGTTAATATGTGATTCATGAAGAATTCATTGATATAATCTATTATAGAAATGGAATATCAAGGGTAAATATAAAAATATTTAAATCCATTTTAAAAAACTAACTGAAACATCTTTCCTTGAGGACTTTTTGAGTACTGGGACTTATCTTTTTGGTATGTTACTTCTTTGTTTACTTCAGTCATAGTCATTCCCTGACTGTTTTGAAGATATTTCAAAAACCACAACTGTTAAGTTCAAATTGTGCCACATGTATTTTTGTGACACTGAGTTTACAAAATTTGGGATATTTGACTATAATCATTAGACATTTGATCCATCATATTAAGAGTTTTATTGGAAATTTACAGTTATATAAATGGTTTGGTTTCTGTTGCATATAAATATGACGGAGTGGTTCATCATCATTTAGAATGCTTGCATTCAGCTTAGAATAAATTTTGTGATAATCAGCATTATTTTGTCCTGAAAATAAAATCCTTTCACAGATCATATTTATTGGAATGGAAATATAAAGCTTTGATTTAAGTTTCTTTAGAAAGTGAAAAAGAAGCTGAACCAGACACGGTGGTTTGTACAGACTGTGTGTTTTCAAATCTTTTTGACATGCTGTCCTAAATAATCAACCAGACTACCAAGGGGTTTGAAAGGAGACTTCCTAAGTGATTTTAAAAAGTAATACAGTTTCTTAATTCATCAACTGTTATTAAATTATTGTGTTCCCTTAACTGTCACCTCGGGTTTCATCCAAACACAATTCTACAGTTTTGTCTTACCAGAGGGCATGTATTCACAAAACCATTTAAAATGCATCTTTTTTTACAGATGTTTTCCGTGTATTGTTCCACACTACAGTTTCTTTATAATGATTGCAGAACAGCAATACTGTTAAGAAGATAAAGTTTAATAGCATGCCACATTCTCAGCATAGAAACCCTACAGCGTTAAAAACAGATGGATGTGTTTCTCCTTCAAAGCAAGCACTGTTGTAAAAACTTTCACTCTGAATTAAAATGAATGAATAGCGCATTTAAATGAATTGTTTGTGTGCAAAATGTGTAAAATATGAGCAATTATTGTGTACATCTATACACTTCCACCCGCTGGTTTGTCCCTCATGCCTTTAAAAAAAAAACAATATATTGAGGTCCCCATCTCTGTTCTTCAGGTCTGATCTGAAAATCCATTTTCCATTATGCTTTAAAAATATTTGAAAGGTTTTACTTCTGGTTTTGGTGAATAAGCAACCCATTTCTTGGGTATTTGAACATTTCAAGAGGAGCTGATCCACATACAGGCCAGTGGACAAACAAGGTTCTTTCTCTCCCTGTTTGTTTTTCACACTCAATAAGCCACTCCAGCTGCTCACCATCAAGAACAGATTGATCTTCACTAGTGCTTACACATTTATTCACACACCTACACTCACTCCAGTTCCGAGGACTACAGATACCAATCTTTACAGATCAGGCATCATCTTAAAAAGAATTAGTCATTCAGTAAAAAAAAAAAAAAAAAAAAAAAAAAAAAAAAAAAAAACAAAGGGGGGGGGGGCAATCAGAGGACAGAGAAACTCAAATTGTGACCACCTGTGAAACCTGACCATACAGAAATCTATGGAACCTTATGAGATGCATCCCGGAGTCCTGAAGGTGTTAACTGATATAGCTACCAAGCTACCAAGACTTTAAAAGTCATGGCAGTCAGGTAAGGTTCCTGGTGACTGAAAAAAGGGAAACAATACACTGGTGTTTAAAAGGTGCAGAAGAGAGAAGACCCTGGGAGGATCATGGAACAGATCTTAGAAGCTGTGCTAAGGTAAATGAAGGACAGGGAAGTGGTTTGAAACAGGCAGCATTGCTTTACCAAGTGCAAGTGCTGATTGACCAAACCAGCCCTTTCAGAAAGGACATGGGGATGCTGGTGAATAGAAATTGGACAGAAAGAAAGAGAACAGTAGCCAGCAGGTTGATGGAGGTGATTATCATCCTTTTCTCTGCTCTTTTGGGACACACTTCTGCTGTGTCCAGCTCTGAGTTCTTCAGCTCAGGAAAGAAGTGGACACTCTGTTGGAGTGGTCCACTACCGTGAGAAAAGTCTGAGGTGACTTGGGTTGATCAGCCTGCAGAAGACTCCAAGAAGATCTCATTGTGGCCTTGAAGTATATAAAGGGATCTTATAAGAAGCATGGGGACAAACCTCTTACATGGACCTGTTGAGATAGGACAAGGGGTAATGACTTTTAATTAAATAATTAATTAATTTAATTAATTTAGACTAGGTATAAGGCAGAATTATTTTCAATGAGGGTAGTGAAACACCAAAAGAGTGTCCCATCCCAGGAAAGATTCAAAGTCAGGTTGGATGGGCTTTGAGCAACATAACTAGTTGAAGATGTCCCTGCTTATTACAGGAAGGTTGGACTAAATGTTCTTTGAGGTCTCTTCTACACTAAACTATTCTATGACTGTGATCTTGAGAACTTTACTTAATCTTGTTTATTTACTTTAAATTTATTTCTAGAATAACAAGAACAGATCCAACCTCAGGACACATTTATTTTTGGGACTAAATTTCAGGTTCTTTCTGTTTATGATCCTGTAAATCTGGCATTTCTCTTTGTCCTTTAAACTATATAAGTCATCATGTCATGGCTAATTCATTAGTGAATAGATATATCAGAATTATTTGTTGATAATTGGATCCATCAATTATATTTCTACATCCAGATATTCTTATTTATCTTACTTAAACCCAGTGCAATTCACAATGCTTCAGATTTAAAACTCATTTTTCTTCTGAGGAGAAAAGCAGGACTACATTCTTCATTTTAAAATTCTCAAAAGACAGACATGTGAAATGTGATTCATCCCAGGGTCTTTTATTTTTTTGTGGCTGAAAGACACATTGTCTCTTCACAATGTAGATATTTAAAATAAATCAGATGAATCTGCTCTAAAAACGTTTTTCTCTCATGAATATAATGGAGGGCCAGGTGATACAGACACCTTAACACAGCTCTCTAAAGTTGTATGAGATGGAATCCTCACAGAGAGCTGTCAGGACTTCTCCAAGTTCACAGGAAATGTCTTGCAAAGGCAATTCAGTGCAGGTCCCTTGGGTCTCATTTGTAGAAATTCTTCCCTGCCTGAAAGAATTGTACTGAAGGTCTATAAATATAACATTTATGTGGTTTGGAGGGAATTACTGAATGTGTATTGCTGGGAGGTAAAAAGGTTTTCCATGATCTTATGGTCACTTCAATTAAATTCTTTCCCTCCTGCAATTGTTTTCATACTTCTGATTAGTCACCAGGTCATTGGTTTCCTGATTAATTGATCAAATTAATTTCCATACTGATTATCCATAATTTTTACCAGTTGCTCAAATAATTTCCAATTACTCTGTTTCTAAACTATATTTGTAAAACACTGAATGTAAATGTCTATGTTAAGTCTACATTTGTCTCTGGTCCTTTCAGTGCAAATAGAGGAAAATAACTTGCTTATCAAAATTCATCAAGAGTAATTATTTTTAAGTATGTACACAGAGTAGAAAATAATTCTAAACAAATATTTAACATACAATTTGCATGACTGCCCAATGGCCTGGCAAACAAAAACTAGGACTATGATTTTATGAAATCCCTCTTCAATTTTGTAGTTGTTTTGACTGATTCAGGCAAGATTAAGAAGCAAAATCACACAAAGAAATAAAGTGAGGCCACACAGAGAAAAAAAGTGTACAATGAATCTATTTCCCTTTCCTTGTGCAGGAGTACATTTCTCACTTTTCAGAACAGTTCCCAGGAAAAGGACAGGGGAGGAGAAGTGATCCAGCCAAAACTGAAAGGAACAAACTACACCAAATGATTCGTGGGCAAATCATCACATAATACTTGATACATTTCTTTTATGCATTTCTATTATCTGAAATTCCCCTCTAAGTGAAAACACAGATCAAAAACTAGGATTTGTGAGCCAATGACCACAAAGTTACTGAGCTTTGGTGGCCGAAGATGGGTGTCAGTGCACAGTGCAGGGATGTTCACAGCACACCTCAGAGTATTGTCTGTGCTTCAGCAGGCATGGCGTGTGCAACTTTGAAAAGCAGTTTGAGAGATTTTACAATATTTTGCAATGGTATTTAATCTGCAAGTATTTGGCCTTAAATTTTTTCATTATTTTTGCTTTTCTCATATCTGTTAAAATTCCCAGCTCTTTCCTCCAGACTTCACCAGATGTAAGATTTATGGAATATTTCATATATATATAAAAGAAAAATTGCAAAAAGATGTGTATTTTTAAATGTTTTTACCCATATCAGATGACTTGAAGGTCATCTAAACATTCAAAATAAGGGATAATAGAGATCAAAAATAATCGGCATATAAAATATTAGTAAAAAAAACCTCTTTATACAAGCACTGCATATATCTATTACTGGCAGTATAATTTTTGACCCAAAGAACTCAAGTCTTAAAAATTTTTTGCTTCTATACAAGTTTTTCTATTGACAAATGAATTTTTTTTTTAATTTTTTTTTTTTTTTTTTTTTTTTTTTTATCTGGAGGAATTTCCAAATACATTCAATTCTGAATGCATTGCAACATAGTGACAGTGGAGATGAGTTCAGACTTTGACAGAAAACGTATCACATTCCATTCAATGGACACACACTCCCACTATATAGGCACAAAGGGTCACACAAGCACAGTAGTATTTCTGGTAAATTCACTTGGGGTTGATGCTACTAACAAGGGAAATATTGCAGTTATTCTCTGCGATAACATGCATGTGGAATATTTGGAAATAATATGCATGTTTTTTTTCTTCAATTTCCTGTAATTTAAAGATTGTAGAAATATGGAAAACTTAATATTTTTATGGCCACTGAGCATTCTAAAAAAAATTTTTCAGAGGTATTCCTCATTCACCTGCTTCTTTTCTACTAGTTCACCATGGCTTAATTTTTTTTTTTTTAATTTCCGCATTTTTTTTAATAATCAATGAAAATTGATGCTGCATTAGTCTAGAGATACACTAATTTAAGTGCCTAACTGTAGCTGTCTAAACACCCATCAAGGTCAGTGAGGAGCTAGGTAAGAAAGCCCTTGGAGTCAAGAGACCAGTCTGTTGATCAAATGTAGGTGCTCATCTTAACATGGTACATCCCCCTAGCCTTTCCTGCCTGAATTGTCTGATTATCCCCTGACCGTAAAGTAACCTTTGACAGCTCTCAAAGCTGCACATCTTCACTGTTACAGACTTCTTCCTTCCCTGGTATGAAGAATTTCAACTTCTCTTCTGCCCATAGAACAAGCTCAACACCAAATATGGAGACGCTCACTGGGTAATGAATTTTTAATGATAAAGCTCACAAAATTTTCATCATTCTTCAGGAGAGATGAGGAATAATTGAATAAACCTTAAGAACTGGTTCAGAAAAAGAGATGTCATGGCTTGGGTTGTTTAGTTTGAAGATCAGTACATCCTCCAGGCTGATGTGAAGAAAGCAGGAAAGAATTGAGGTGAAGCAAGAATGACCAGTTCAGCTTAAAATTATTACTTTGGCCAGTAGCTTGAATAGCTTGAATTTAAGCTTAGTATTACATGTCTTTTGAATTACCTATATTTTTTTGGCTGGGTGGAGTTTTAATCTCTTCATTGATTATATTTATCTGTATTAATGACAATATGTTCTTCAAACGATGTTATATTTTCATCAACCTTTAACAACTAACTAAAATGAATATAAATTATAAACTACATCTGCTGCTTTCTCTTTGTCTGTATGTTTCATCCTTCCAATATTCATAACCTCTGTAACAGAATGTTCTAGTCAATATTGCTCCCAATGCAGCCAGAACAAATAGCTTTCCACAGAATAGGGGAATATGTGCTAGGATCTCACCTGCTGCTATTAATGTATTCTGGTTCATCACATCCTTTACATGTTGCAGTTGTTTTTCCTGTACAGACGCAATCTGTCTCTTGAGTTATATAATTTAGAAACAGTTGTTCCATTATTTCAGAGACACTAGTATTACTAAATAGGTTTTGTCATCTTATTTAAATCATTCTATATAAGCATTTGCTGTCAAATGCATGCTTGAGACTTTCTGAATGATTCTAGCCTACAGAACAACTGTCAGCATCAACAAAGTTATCTGTGGTAAAACATAGATGCCCATATTAAAAGTAAATGCCTTTCTTATTCTGTGGAATAAAAAAAATTTAACCATGTCCCACCTTATTAACTGATTAAAAGAGATGTATTTTTCTCCCCAGGATTCACTGGAATACTGGTCCTAGTTTAGAAGTAAAAATTGTGTTTCAGTTATGGAAATAATCTATTCATTATAGTTTCATATATGCAGATACTATAATGACATTTGCAATAGATTTGCTTTAGGCACTGGGAATTACCATGGACATTATACCACAATAGAGCTAACTTACAAGTTTAAATTTTATGTACACATGTTTAATATAACATTGAATTACCATGTATTCCATGACATATATAAATTAATCTTTAAAATGTTACAAATTTTGTAAGCAGCTGTATTTAAAGTTCTGGAATTCTCAGCAAAGTTACTAGAAAAAGCTTCCTTTTTGATCAGTGCTAATGTTAAAATTGAAAACAGAATAGAGAAAAAGGTAGCTAAATGAGAACTTTTCCTGATTTTCTTCATATTGGCTAAAATTAAATAGCACATATTTCAGAAAAAGCCATCTAAATTTATAGTAAATATCTGAATCTGTACAATGACTTGAGTTTGCATTCAAATGACTGAACAAAGGTAAAAAATTACATGAATTGTGGTAGTGCATGATGAGCATTTAACTTTCACTTTAATATACTATCTTTTTTTTTGTATGCAATATGTAACAAAATTCCATCACAGGAGCTTCATTCTATTAATTTCCAGGCTTTCATGTTGTATCTTTCACTGGTGAGCTTGAAGAAAATGCATAACACAGTATATCAAATATCTTTTTAGTGGTAGGCATGACTACACCATTTTTATTTTATAGCTACATGATGTGATTTGCCTAAGGGACCTCGAAAAGCCAGAGGCCATTCTGCTGTAACAATCACTGGATGATTGAATAATATAGAAAAGAAAAAAGAGACTAATTATGGATTGAAGTTGTGTATTTGAAATTGAATTAATGTATTCAGAAAATTTATGCTCTGGATTCAGTTTTAAAAGATTAAAAGGCCAAACCATGACAAGGTTGAGTACTTTGAAGGCTGATTTAAATGGTAAGGCTTAATCTCCTTGTGGGTATGGAGGCATAATTCGAAATGGATTAACGATTTACAACTTAGCATTTTAGTCTACATAAACTCTGCTGGATATTTTTCAAAGTCAATGAAGAGTGATGAGCCCTCTAGCACATTCTTTAACATTGAAATAAGTTACTCCTGAATATTATGCCTGTCTTTTTGAAGTCTTATATCTGGAAAAATGAAGTTTACCTTTTTTGACCCACCACTCAGCTGTATCCAACTCCTGAGCATACACTGTGGCAATTATGTGTGTCTGTAGAGCACATGTAAACTGTTAGATATAAAAAGGAACGTGGATGCCTCTGTGCTCAGAGTTATCCATGCAAGGATAACTGTATTAGAAACCAAAGGTTCCTATACAGAGCACAAGAAGAGTTACTTTTCTCAAGGTCTTGTAGTGATTGCACAAGGGCAAATGGATTCAAACTGAAACTATATTTAGGTTAGATATTACGACAGAATCTTTACTGTGAGAGTGGTGAGACCTTGGAAGAGACTGCCCAGAGAGGGGATGTCCCATTGCTGGAGGTGTTCAAGGCCACATTGGGTAGAGCTCTGAGTAACCTGGTCTTATGCAAGATGTCCCTGCCCATGACAAGGGGGCTGGAACTGGGTGATCTTTAAGACCTTTTCAATACAAACCATTCCATATTTCCATTAAATTGCTACTACAGTTTCTTTTACCTAACTGACAGTCTCACTTAGCGACTGTCATGAGGATGAGAAATGTACATTTGTAATCCTTCATGCATGTAGGGAAACTAAAGTACAGATTTTTGTTGTACAAAAAGATACTTCAGCCTGTCAGGTTTGTTTAAAGGCATTTCACAATCTTTCATCAAAAGCATTGTAGAAGTATACAGGAGGCTCAACTACATTTTGTGTGTCATATTATTTCTTTAACTAGGATTTTCAGGAATAATTGGACAGATGCTATGCTAGGGATTTCTAACCTGGAAATGTTTAGTAATACTATCCGTAATGTCTGCTTTAGTATAAACTCCTTTCACTTCAGTGACAGATGAGTAGGTATTGAAATTTCTGTTTAATTTAAGTGTTTTGGTATTTTCTCTTCTTTCTGTTATTTCAAAATACATGTATAAAATACAGAAATTGCCCAAAACCAGAAGTAAAGTTCTCTTCAAAGCTTTACTGATCTTTGGCTGAACCTGATCTAAGCTGTTAACAAGACTCTTAAACATCAAGTCCTGTATGATTTTTTTGGCAATTTAGTGGTGCATTTAGTGACTACACCACAATACAAATATTTGCTGTCAGATTGCTGTTATATTTATACCTTTGCTACTGATAAACTCCTTAATAATGTACAAATTCCTAAGGTATAACAATGTTAGAGAAATCAACATTAAAAAATAAAAATAATGCATTTCAGATAAAATGCAATTTTGAGCTAAGTACATTAAAATAACATCCAGCACAGTCTTTCCCCCGCACATAGTCTAAATGAACATTTCTTTTTCTGATCCATGAGAAATAAGGAAGATCCAATTGTACTTCTTTCTCACCACTGCTCAGCTGCTGCCCAGAGCTGCTTTAAGTCCTTTGCGTGAGAGACTGGTAGAGCTGGGCTGTACTGCCCCAGGGCTTCCTGAGGATCAGAAAACATTTCTGCACCAGCCTGGGCTCCTCACATTTTGACCTCCTGCAGCCATCTCCTACACCGCAGGACCAGATGGGTTTCCTGCAAGCAAGGACTTGCTTGCCTGAGGAAAATGAGGATGGTAAAACAAGGCCATTTGAACCTGATCCAAAGCCTGTTGAACTCAAGTTATATCTGTGTTTTTGACGTTGGCTGAGCTGTTATGATTTGATCTTGATCTGTGCAGCATCAGTGAAAGCTGTGTCTGGTTAGAAAGACAGGTAGTGCTTTGTATTGCCAATGATACATGTCCAGAAACTTACTTCTGGTAGCCACAACAGAGAAAAAACATAAAGATTAAAAAAAGCAAGTGCTGTAAAATATAAATGATTCAATTTTTGCCAACATAGACATAAACTTTTTTTGTTCTTTATGAAAAGAGATTTTTTTTTACTAACAATTATATAAATACAAGAAGTGAAAATAAGCAATAATCTTATATACAAATGCAACATAAAATCTGAGGTATTTAGCAAAATAGTATTTCATACAAAACTATGAAAATTGTTCCTGCTTAAAGTTAGGTGGAAGTCCTTCTTTGTTTCTTCTATATTAACAGCTTCTTGATTAGTCTGTGATACAGTCGAGAAAATAAATCAGATTGTGAACACAATAAAGTTAACCAGATCTATTCCTTATCCTAGAAATGTTTAATTTATATTGACAGTCTTGCCCCGAGTGGTTGTAGCTGGAAGAGTAAGGCAAATTCAGTCCAATCTTGGAGCATATCTGCCTCCAGTTTTCGAGATGACTCCATTTAGCTCAACAAATTCTTATTTGTTATAATGAATTAAATAGTTGAATTTTGTTATTAATAGAGGTGATTAAATTAAACCCATAGAAAAAGACTCAAATCTTTTGGAGACTATGATGGAAAAGTGGCAATCGTTGTGTACCCAAAGAGACCCTGAAAATTCACATAAAATTATGTACACATAATATAGATACCTGGAGGCAGAAAAAAAAGAAAGGCATTTTGGACCAAGGCAGTGATGTTGGCATTGTTTAATGAAAAAGAATTAATGATACCTTTGATACAGTTACTGCACTTCCCAATTTCAGGATGTGCAGAGAGCATCAAAGAGGAACAGTTACGGACTGACTGCAACCTCTATTCCCATCCCCCTACAACACATAAACTGTGCCTTTATCTTGATCCATGAGCTTTTTCATCTTATTTTCTCTGCCTGTCCTGTTGAGAAGTGGGAGTAAGAGAACAGCTGAATGGCTGTGAGGGGCTGGGTGAAGGTCTGGCACCCTTCCAAGGTCAGCCCATGACACAGAGCACAGCCTAAACCTAGAAAAACCCAAAGACATAACCGCAGGTTACACAAGTGCTTGGTTCAAGCTTGTACTTGAATGTATCTCTGCGTAAATACTGTGTGTATGACAGGTGAGTGAATAATCTTGTTTTCGATGGGTATCTATACAGCACTTTCATTTTGAAAATAGGCAAAAATAAAATCACACAGTGATGCTATAGGGTTATTTATCAGATAAAAATCTGCCTTTATGAAGTGTGTGTTCTGAATGAGATGTTTAAAACACAGAAACTACTGGCTTTAGCAGATTCAGAAGCTGAATTCAATTTTATTCCATTCCATGATGATTCACCACTCCAGATTATTCTACTACAGAAAAATAACCCAACCAAAAAAACCACAACAAACCAACTAACCGACAAGTAAACAACTATACCGATACAAATAACACCTCCATTACATCACTAGTGTTTTTTAACTGCTAATATTAGATTTCTGAATTCCTATGTCTTCAGAGAAAAAAAAACCAAAAAAAAAAAACCAAAAAACCAAAAACGTTTAATTAATTATCTAGATGAACATTTAAAATATCAGAAAACAGAACGACCAGGCAGAGTGTATTTTCTCTAATTTGGCAACAAGTAGATTACACAAAACTGATTAGAAACTCTTGGCCATTACATAATAACGTCTTTTTGCTTTGAGGTAGGTCTAAAAATGCCTGATGTGGAAATTTCTCTTCCTTCCATATATTTTGCCACAGAGTAGAACACATACTCTGTCCAAGCCCCTTCGAAGTGCTTGAGGACTGTTACAGACCTAAAGCAATGCATGAAGCTGAACTAAGCAGAAATAATTTGCTAGAAAAGAGTGTTGAGTCTTCTTAAAGAGAGGCACTTTATTCTGGTCTGAGAAAAAGCTTCTCTCTCCATTTGGGATTCATGATCCATCTCCTGATGTTAAAGGCATTTATCACACACAGAGCAATTTCTCAGAAGTTGTGATAGATTTGGTGTTATTGTCGTTTCCAGTTTAATGGTTGAAGTGCATATTTTCATTTTTATTTTGCATATTTTGTTGAAATCCATCTTTTGCCTGAGGGTATTTAGCCTATATAACCTATGAAGTTAAAGATAGGATAATTTGTCTCTTCTCTGTTACTGTACTATAGATTGGATAACATTCTCATTATTATCAACATAGTTTGAATGCAAAGTATTGAGATTAGTGTCTCTCATCTCAGAAGTCTAAAACAGGTTTCTGCCTCTGCTTGTAGTCTGGCATTCTCACCTTAAAGTATGTATCCAGTTTATTTCCTCCAGGAATGCATAGAAGGAAGAATGGCTTGTTAGTGCAACTGAGTTAAACAGTAAGTAGTTTAAACTGCTTATGGCACATATTCTTGAGCTTTATATTTTGAAATGTTTAATATTTTAAAGGTTGACATGTGATTTATGTCAAGTCAAATGGATCTGGTAATGACTAACTGAAGATAGTGAAATTAGGAAATGCATAAATGCTTTTTAGAATGCTTTTCAATTTCCAGAATGAGGGCCCTGCAGTACATAAAGACAACTGGCATGATGCCCATGCACTGGAGTGTTAAGGGCAAAAGTGCTAATAATTACCATGGTTAGATGCCAATTTACCAAGATACCTTGTAATGAATACCACTTACACTTTGCTCATATTCCATGATGATTTGATGTTACTACTAAAAAAATAAATTCTTATTTTAAAAATTTCTTCTTATGAGGTACTTGTCTAGAAATACTGCTAAAAGAAACATCTCATGCATCAATAGATTTTTAATTAAAGAAAACTTTTTCTCATTTTTTTTCATTTAAAGGAAGCAACAATTATTTCCACAATTCTGTTTGACTAATAATTTTTTTCATTTCTGCTAGAAATGCATATGTGTTGTTATAACATTCTGTCAAAGAGAGCTGTCTTTTATCTTTAATGGAAACAGAGAACATTTTGAGTTGGAAAAAACCCATCAGGATCATTGAGTAAATTCTTGGCCCTGCACAGGGCACCCCAAAAATGACATCTTGTGCCTGATAGTATTTTCCAAATGCTTCTTGAACACTTTCGGGTTTTCTGCTATGACATTTTCACCAGGGAGCCTCTTCTCAGTTACACTCTAAGTGAAAAACTTGCTCAGGATTCATTTTCATACTTTTAAAGATTACCTTCTGAATGAAAGATGATATAGGAAAAATCATTGCAGATATGTGCTAAGAAAATATCAATATAATTATGATTAACACAGATTTGAAACATGATATATTCTATATTCTATCTTCTATTAGATGTGACTGCCCATATTTAGTTGACATTTGATTAAATAATCCTTATTGCAAATTTCACCTTCAAAATTTAGCAAAATAGCACTCATCTATAATGTTATTTTCTAATATCTTACAATCAAAAAGCCTCTGTCTTTTAAATGCCTGTAATGTGTTGTTACTGAAAAAGATTTTTTTTAATTGTAACTTCTCCTGTTGAGATTCATATAGTGCCTTGTGAAAATAAGATGGAGACCAGTCATAGTTACTCCTATGGAGTACTGCACTTGTCAGCATGCCTTCAAAGTGCAAGTGTAAAGTTTTATATTCAGGTGGCAAAGTTAACCACAGTTTCTATTTATAGGCAGCATTTATGCTTGCAGCACTTAGGTACAAGCACTTAGCACAAAGGCATTTAATTTCTGACAGAAAAGAATTAAAGGAAAGCAATATATGTATAAAAATATCTGTATGATATAGAGTATACTATCAAACATTAAATATTAGAGCACATGTACAGACTTCTAGCTTATGTCTTTAATATTTTCCCAAATAAGAACTTCTTTATTCACTTATTTCTTCATTGACAGGACATTGATTCTTTTTCTGTAGTACTTTTATCTTTTATTTAGAAAGGAAGCCTACATGTGTAAGCCTTTAGACTACTTTCAGAATTCCAGGAAAAAAACTGTCCTTTTGTTTTCTTAAAAGACACCCATGGAAACTTTTTCCTTGTTCTTCACATTGACACAGATGTCAGCTTGTAGCCACCTCTATCAATTTTAACAAGTTGTGCTTCCTATTTGGGGGTGGGGAGTATTGGAGGAAACCAGAAGCTGAATCATAACCATTAAAAAATAATCTAGCACAAAATAGGAATCAGTTATAAAAGATCTCACTAAGGGAAAAAAGATTTTTTGTTCATGAAGGAAAGATCATGCAAAGCTTTAATCTTTATAAAGGCTTTCTATGGATATGAAAGTGTATTACATTTTTGTGTTAGTTTTTGTACTGAGGCTGGCAGGTGGCTGGAAAAGGACTCAGGAGAGGTTAACACGTGTCTTTTCATAGCTTTAAAAATCCAGGTTTCATCTTTAACTCATTTGAAATCTCAGAATACTGAAAGCATTAGAATTTTCCCAGTCATTTTCCTCATAAGAGCACTATGATGGATTTATATGAATTATGGTCCCTCTCTGAGACCAGTTTCAAATGAGAATTATATATACACATACCTATGGTTTCTTCCATTGAAAGTTCTCAATTCAATTATTATGTTCATAATTATTGACATAAATTCTATAAAGGCAGAACATAATTATCAGTTCATATGGTAAAATTTCCCTCATATCTGTCAGGTTTCTGAATATATATGTATATATATAAGTATATATGTTAGTTTGGTTTTTTTTGGTTGGTTGGTTGGTTGGTTGGGAGTTTTTTATTTGGTTGGGGTTTTTTTTTGTTTGTTTTTTTCTGTGAAGTATGAATGAAACAGAGGTGAAAGCTGCAGACAAATGCCAAGCAACTTTTTCACATCACTGTTAAGGATATCCCAGAGCCTTAGAATGGTTCAGGTAGGAAGGGGCAATTAAAGAATATTGAGTTCAACTGCATTGTCCTGGTGGTTTTCACTGGGTCAGGTTGCTCAATCCAATATGACTATGAACATTTCCTGTGATGGCGGATCCACAATTTTATTGGACAACTGTGCTGGTTTTGGAATAATGGGCACTTCGGTAGCATCCATGGAAAGTTTCCTTCCCTTGTTCTAGTGTCTCACCACCCTCCTTGTAAACAATTTCTTCTTTACATCCAATCAAAACCTACTCTCTTAAATTGTCCCTTCCACTGATACTACAGGCCCTTCTAGAAAGTCTCTCTCTGTCTTTTTTTGTAAGCCCCCTTCGACTATTGAAAGTCAACAATCAGATATTTCAAGAGCCTTCTTTTCTCTGTGCTAAACAGCTCCAACTCTTTCAGCTTTTCTTCAAAAGAGAGGTGTTCAAGACCTTTGGTCACTGTAGTGGCCTTTCTCTGGGCCACTAAAATCTACTGGCTGGTTATACTGTGTTTGCTGCATCTCAGGATGGCTGTCAGGGCACACATCTGGCCCACACTGAACCTGTCACATTCTTCTCTGGTCTCCAGATATTCCTCTCCCAATTTGTACTTTTACCTGGCATGAGTCCAACCTTGGTGAAGTTGGCATTTAAATTTAATGGTCATATTAATTGTCTAATGCTCCAATATACCTAAATCCATCTACAAGGCACTTTGTCCTACATCTCGTAGGACTAGAGAAAGTTTTGGGTTGGAAGGGACCCCAAATACCATCCTGTCCTATGTCCCCCATCATGTGCAGGGACAAGACCCAATATCAGCAGCAAACTTTTTAACTGTGCCTCCAAATCCTGCACCCAGGTCATTGAAAAAAAATCCTGAGGAGAACTTTCCCTAGAATTGAACCCTGGGGAACACTGCTGCGGACCAGCTGGCTGTTTGGTGCAGTCCCATTCCCTACATTTTAAGGCCTGACCATAAGCCAGTCCTTCACCTAGTGTGGCTTGTAGAACAGTACATAGAGTAATGTGCTACAAAATACAGACAGCATGTACAGTACAGCTAATAGGAGATATGATAGGCATGCAGTGCATTAATAGGATAAATATCCTATAATGTCTATCTGTATGTGTAGTATTTATCTATGTCAGGGTGTATCAAACTCAACTTTGCCAGTCAGACAAAAGATGATTATCTTACTGCAACCTTGCCATGAGTGCTGAGTGCTGCTCTGGGACACACAACCTGAGAAACTTAAGGCACTCAAATGCATCCATAGGATGGCAACAAAGCTGGTAAACAGGCTGAAAGGAATGTCCTGTGACCAGCATCTAAAGACTTCGGAATTGTCTAATTTGGAGAAAAGCAGGCTGGGGGATGGCTACCTTGCTCTCTACTGCTTTCTGGAAAAGGAGTAGAGGGGAAGCTGTCTCTCCCTGGTTTCTGGGTTCAAGACATGAGCATGATTTAATAATGTGCCATAGGTTGTTCATACTGGACATTATGAAACATTTCTTTATCTCAAGGATGATGGTTAAACACTGGAACAGGCTTCCTAAAGAAGTAGCTGATGCCCCAAGTTTGTCAGTATTTGAGAGACATTTGCACAATGCCGTTAATAGCATGCTTTGACTTTTGGTCAGCTCTGAAACATTCAGGTAATTAAATGACATGATTGTTGTAGGTTGATCCTTCAAATTGAACATTCTATGCTATGCTTTATGTGCACTATATGCATGGTATATTTACTGTTTACTATACGATGTATGTAGAGGTTCAACAGTATATGTTATATATGTGCATGTGTGACTCTTAGATGATGAAAGAATATGTGGCAAAATGTGGCAGAAGGCAGCTTTATAGTTTTAGGCTGCATCGAATGATGCAAAGAAAATTTTCTCCTGACTTCCAATTTGCTGCTTTTTGTGTGGTATTTAAGTCTTCATTATAGAGTGGATAACATTGGGCATAAATAAATGTTGAAGTTAACCAGTGGAAGTGTATGCTTTAATTTTTCCTCAGACTACACAGGTGGAAAAGAAAAGGACTGCAGAGCTGATGTTCTTTCCTGTAGCCACTTATACTGCAGTAACAGGGACCACAATTCTGAGCTGCATAGACCACTGATTTAGGGCAATAGTGGTAATTTCTTCTGTTCTTGTTATACTACTTCCAAAGATGACTAATCAAACCCATAAGTGAATGACTAACTTGAACTTTTTGATAATATTTTCAGGAAAGCATATTGTTGTGCAGTTTCTCCTTTTCCCCACAAAGTACATGTATGCCCAAATCCTGTGATATAGGACATTATGAGGTATCATATGAGAAGTACAATTAACCTTTCTCACTATAACTTTAATGGTATGACATAGAGAATAAAATTAAAAATTAAAAGGCTTATTTATACCTCCATGTTGCAAAAAAAGCATGATGAATACCATTAATGTTTTGGCTTTCACCTGAGTGAGTCCTGACTTTAAAAAAAAAATAATACTCTCATGTATACAAAAGTAAGCATATGTGTAGTCCATCATATTGAAAAAAAATAACAAGAGAGAGCTATCTGTGGTCAAGTGACACCAAGTCTCACACTTTTTCTCTCCTATTCCTTAGGCAAAGTCTAAGCAGTATGTTCTGTAGACATACCTGACTTGTAGAAGAAGTTAGTCAGAGGGGCTGTAACACAGCCAGTAGAAGAGAAGATGATGAGATGCCCACTGTCTCAGCTTATTTACTGGCTATGCATTAGTTTCTACTTCAGATGTGGGCTAAGGGATTTATTACCTCACAGCCCTTCAGGGGTATATAGGGGAAGGGGATATTGTATGAAAGACTTGTTTCTAGGCCAGACATAGTGAGGTATTTGGATATTGACACTGGAACAGACTACTGTGTTTGTCACTAGACAATGCATCATTCCTCCTGTATAAAATGTTCAACATTTTCTGTCTCTTATTTTGTTTTTTCTCACCCTTTATCCAACAACTTTGTATCTTTACTTCTGCCTTAGCCTGTTTTCAATCCCTGTTTCATGACACACTATATGCAAAATTGTGTAAAGAAACTTTGATCCTTTTAGGTATTCTGCAAGGCAAATAAATTGCAGGTGTATTTTAATATTCGATCAGTTCCTAACTTCATCTCAGAGGTGGAAATTTATGACTACAACTATTATATCTCTAAAACTCCCAGAAATGGATGTCACAGTCAGGAAAATGGAGTTTCTGTATGAGCACAGTAACACTAATTAATGACAATTCCATGGAAGATTTTGTGGGAATGAAAGGAATACTTCTTATCTGTACTAGTGACAACTGAGATCCCACTAGTTATGAATTCTCCCATCATTTTGATACAGAGGATTTTCTCTTCACTACGACAGAAAGGAAAGAAATATTTAATGTGAATGTTTCCCTTCAGAAGCTACATTTTACACACAAAGACAGCATTAGGCTTTCATAGCTGTCCAGTAAATCCAATGCAGCATCTCTTAGCACTTTTTCACATATCACTTCAACTAGATGACAAGACAAGTAGGAACAGTCTTAGTCTAAATTTGTAAAACACAAAGCAGTTCTCTTGCCACAAGTGGAAGTGCTAATGAAAACATATAAACTGGGAATGTGAGATTGCCTGGAACTGTTTACACAGAAAAAGAGACATGGCTATTGTATCTGTTTTATATCTCTCTCCACTACATAAACACTCACAATCTGCGTATACATAGACATAAATAAAGGAAAAAAAAAAGAGGAAAAAACGGCTCACATGCATTTTCAAGGGCTACTAATAAGTGAATTTAACTTGAGCACCCTGAACAAAGCTTTTAGCAGCTGCTGGCAAGATTATTAGACTACAACTAGATTTATGACTAGGTATGTGGAAAAACTCTAGGTGAGTTACAAAGGCAGAGAGAAATAAGGTAATTTAAGACTGAATTAGTTCAGAAGAGTAAACTTGAACAGACCCATCTGAAGAAGACAGGAATTCAGTGGAAAATCATCTCTTGCAAGATATAGCATTCCATTCTGTATTTTAGCCAATATAGGAAATCATATGCATGAAAAATGTATTCATTATGATAATTTATTTTACTTTCCTTAACTTTCATGTCCAATTTATTTTTGTTTACACTTTTCTTCAATTATTTTTTCTTCCAATAACTGCATTCTTTAAGCGTTCAATGTCAAGTTTAAAGGATTTGTAGTACATAACACACATTCATTTCATGCCAACCCTTTGTAGTTAACCTACAGATTGCAGAGGCATAATGCATGTGTTACTTATGAAAATTAAAATAAAGAAAATACTTCAGCTTGCAAAGCTATAAATATCTACATATAAAAAAGTATAAGATTCATCTGTAGAAAGAGGGCAAAATGTGTGAAAACTCATGGGCTGACATAAAGACAATTTGACAGGTAGAGCAACTACTGGCACATGCTAGAAAAACAAAACATAGAATCAATCCACTGCTTCCTGTGGGCAGAGAGGTGTTCAGCTATCTCCAGGAAAGCAGGGATCCATAATGCATAACAGTGGCTTGGAGAAAAAACACCATGACTGAGCATTTTTCCTTTTTCCTTATTTTCCCCTACTTTTAATGCTGGGTCTTTTGGGGTCAACTGTCCCACCTGTGTCCCCTCCCAATTTGTGCACCCTCAGCCACTCAGTGGCAGGATGGGAAGCAGAAAATGTCCACTAAGAAGAACATTCAATCTATTCTAGCCCAAACCAACCATAAGTTGGTTTTAAGTTGAACTTAAACCCTCTTTGAAACAAAGATAATTTTTTGTTGCTTATGAAACAAAAGAGGCATCTCATACATTTCCAAGCCAGTTCTACCCTGTTGTACTCCACCAGTATTAGGTTAAAGAGCATCAGATTTCAGTCCAAACAGTGGTCTAAGGAATAAGAGAAGGAAATGAGAAATTTTGGAGATCCATATATTGCTATCACTTATGTCAATGATAAATTAACAGTAAACAATGAAATCATGTCTCTTAGTTATAATAACAACTAATTCTACAATTCCATTCATTAACCATTTAGCAGTAAAGATCCACAAAAATATACTTTTTTTGTCAATTCTGTAAAATATCTTTAGGTCCGTAAAAGCATTTTGTTAGGTCTGTAAGAAATCATGCCAAAAGAAGCAAAGCATGGTCATGTGACTGCTATTTGTTGTCTCCACCTAGCCTTAACATTTCCATACAAACTTCAATGGAATGTAAAATATTGATCATTACTGGCATATGGTGGGGATATAATTAGTGTATTTTTGGTTTCTTCCAGATGTGCAGCTTGTTAGAAAATATTTTTTTAAGTGTATAACAAAGAAAGATGAAAGTTTACTCTCTTTTCTTAAAAAAAAAGGAATCTTGTTCTTGTTTTAAATAACAAAATCTGTTGAACTTTTAAATTTTATTTTATCCCCATTAGATTCGAGAAAACCAAATTACATACTACCATGCATTATTGAGTACTTAGGGAAAAATATTCAACAATGTAATATTGCAATAATGACAAATCCTTACAGACCAACATCTCTGTTAGCAATCTCCTAAAAAAGACAACTATGACATGATTGATTTTTCTCCATAGGTTTGTAAAAAAAGTCACATGTTCAAGATTTTAGCATGGAAATGCAACCCTAAAGCAATTACAAAAAGAAATAAAACCAAGTCCCTATATTTATCTTTTCATTCATTTATTGAAATAAAGGTCAATGACCGAGACCATGATGCAAGGAAAACCTATGAAGCCAGCCCTGTTCTATACCATCATAATCATAAACAAACAAACAAACAAGCAAATAATCAGAGAGCTGTTTTTCCCTTGACTTATCTCTCTGAATTAATTTTTCTACTTTCCTCTTTAAACTTTAATAACAAAATTTCTGACAATTGTTATCAAAATAATGTCCGATGCAAAATGTTTCCTGCATATTTTTGCATTTTTGAACTGTTTGCAATTGTTCTACCCCATTATGTCCTTTAGTTTCTATTTTATTCAAGGTGTGAATATTTAGCTCTAGAATTCCTCATATCATAAAGGTTTCTATCAAAATCTAAATATATTCTAAAGCTTTACCCAGTTATTTAAAGATTTCCTCCAGACAGACAATCTGATACAACATTAGTTTCTCCTCACCTCATAAGAAAATGTAGTTTTTTTCCTAAAAAACCTGATTCTGTCTCTTTTTTCTCTGGAAATATTTGCTGCATTATTTTACTGCATGACTAGACATGATTTAGAAATTACAACTGCCAACAGAGAAGAAACTTATAGGGTCTGATTACATGATGTTAATAGACTATAAGGCTAAAACTTTCTCTTGAATGTTCTACAAAGGATTATGATCCTGTATTGGCCCTTGCTCTACTATGCACATGATGACGGAGAGGAATTTTTTAAAACCAGAATGATTTATACCTTTGTCAGCAGAAAGTGAAATTTTCCTTTGTATGTTAAACCTGTGAAGTTATAAGTAATTAAATCTGAACTATACCATATATGCTTTGGAATACATTGTATCCATTACCTCTGAATTTTACTTCAAGATGACAGACTGCATATTTGAGTTTCAGCTCATAGACTATCTTCTATGTTGAATTTTATATAACATGATGGTAATATCTATTTGTATTTTTTTTTTTTTACCATGAAATTAAAATCGTGTTCAGAAGGATATTAGACTGGCAGGATGGGAGTAATGACAGGGGAAAAAATACATTAAACAGATGCCACTTCTGAAATATTTCATTCTATCTTCTAAAACACGAAATAAAATTGAAGGACCAAATGCTTACAAATGCTGCAGTTTCTTTACATGCTATTGCCTGAAATATAGTCTGCTTTGTTTCCACTGAGATTGGAAGAAGCAGTTATGCAACTTTTAAAGGTAATTGGAAACAAATGAAAAAGAGTTGAACTCTAGGAATAAGTAGGAAGATGCAAATAAACCCAAAGACAATGAAAAATGAACCACCCACCATCACAGATACTGCAAGTCTTACAGGGAAGAATTGAATGTTTTGTACAACAGACTACCTTTCTACTGAGAAAATGGTTGTCATCATGTTAGGATCCCTAGAAACATGAGTGCAGCAACAAAGAGCAGGGTAAATATTAGTTTTACCTATTCCAGAGTGACACTTTGTTTTTAGAATATTAATTTTCTGTATAAAGTTATACTGTTGGGTTACATTTTTGTAACTGGACTCCAGATAACTGTTTTAGTTACATTTTTTTATAAAATTTTAGCTGAGAAATAATAAATTACATGTCCATGTACAAAGTGTGTTAAATTTTTTAATATAAAATTATAAGTATACAAGGGACAATGACTTTCATTGTGAGAAGGCATTAAAAGTAAATAGTTCCATGAACAACATCTTTTCCATCAAGATCTAAAACATCTCAATTAAAAAATGTAAACTGTCTGGAGCCAAGATTAGTCACTCTGTCTGTAAAGAGACTTCAAGAGTTTTCTTCCTCTGTGTTGTTCCTGTTTTTTTAGTTTATTGTTTACTTCCTTGCAGATGCAGCAATTCATTTGGAAATGATAGGTTGGTTGAATCACAGCTAAATCAGAAGCTTCAAGTCTTTCTTTATTAATCCAATTTCCTACAGAAGCACAATTTAGGACATACCCCTGTTTGCATGTCTTTGTGATAATTTTCCTCACTAGCAAAAGAAATATTGACCACCTTTGTGAAATCAGTAAAGACCTCAATGACATTAAATATATTAAATATAGACAAGTTTCCTAAGGCTTGATGGAATTTTGCAAAACTATCTGACTACCCTAGTCAACACTTTGTAATGTGCAGCATTAAGCTGCAATTTTTTTCCCCCTCCAATTTACATATTAAATAGATACCAAATTTACATCCTACTGTGGTGGTATGACCACAGCAGACAAGGGGAATGGATTCAAACTGAAAGAGTGTAGGTTTATAATATAAATTAAGAGGAAGTTCTTTGCTGTAAGAGAGGTGAGGCACTGGAATATGTTGCCCAAATTCTGGATGTCACACCCCTGGCAGTGTTCAAGAAGAGAGTTTGGAACTAGATGATCTTTAAGGTCTCTTCTGACCCTGGACAATCTATGATTCTAGGATCTGCTTCTGAGTGTGCTGCCTCTCAAAGCAAGCAAATTTTCAAGTTTGCCAGAGGACAGCTGACAACAGGGCTCAGTTGATATCCCCAGTCCTTCAACCATGAAGAAGATGCAAAGACATCTGGTGTAAATACTTCAGTGAACTCAAGGAGAATTTTCATAAGTATACACCTTGCATGTGCTCCTTTGGGTCCAAACATGAATATACTATGAATGTTGCTGTCTTAGATTCTTAAGTACATTAGCTTTGTAAGTAAGCTAGGCCTATATGTGAACTCCTGCTGTGCTACAGTAAACTCTATACAATCTTTTGTTAAATTGTTTAATTTGGGCTATGGATTAAGTGCTGTTAAGTTTAGGTTCTATTAAAATCTTTAGGCCTAAACCATTGATCAAGTCTGGGGCTAGGTTTGTCAGGGGAGTGCACTGTGAACCTGGTGACTTAACAGGGGGCCTCCTTTCTTCCTTTTTATACTTGCCCTTTCCCATCTGTGCTCTTTTTCTATCCCAAGCATCCACACAGATAATTTTAAATTGATTTAAATTTTAGATTGATTTATTTTAGATTTTAGTCTGATTATTTTTTCTCTTTGCTTTTACTATCTACTAAGTAGTAGAGTGGATCTTGCCAATTAATTTTGTCACACTCTCATTTTTATATTAAACCTGCTTCTGCCAATACCATTGCTGGCCCTTCTTTGAATGACCTAAAACATTCATTCACCACTGCCCAAGAGAGTATGAAAGCTTCTCTAGGTTCTGTATCTAATCTTTGGTACCACTCCTGTTTAGGGCACTTTGGTTTTGTCCTACTTGTTAGGTTATAAATAACTTGATACTTTGGTGAAAATTGAGGATTTTTTTACAGAATTAGTCTTATTATTACAAAGATATTCTGTATCAGCTGACAGCCAGGGAATGCCATATTTTTTTTTTATTTTCCCTCTTAAGATGGGTCTGAACAAATAAAGCATTGCATCTTTACATATATGTAATGAAGCATTAATCAAAGGAATTTACTGAACTGCTAGAACATATGTTATGAAAAAGCTAAATGTATTCTTAATACTAAAAGATCCATATGGAAATGTTATTATTATTTCTGACAAAGGTTAACTTTGCAGATGAATGACAGAAAACAGACATTCAGCTTGGATTCTTTCCCCTTCCATAACACTCAGCAGTCACAGAGATATTTAATTCTGAGGATGGAAATAGCTCAGTCTTTAGATGCTTTTATTTCATCTTACATCACTGAAGAAAACACAAATCTTTGCTTTAATTTTAATGAGCACAGATGTGCACCTACTGCAGAGAAATAAATTAGTTCTCCATCTAATGCAGATGTGTCACCTTCCTAATTTTGCCACCAAAACAGTAGTCCACTTTGTATGTAGCAGAAATAGCTAAAATAAGACTAGAGAAGCTGATTGTTTCTGAAGTGATGCGATGCAAAAAAGCCTCACTTATGGTTTATTCACAGCCTGTGATGGTAAAATTATTTTTATATGCAAAAATATATATTTTTAACAAAAGCTCCAAATAAGCAAGTATTATTTAAACAAACAAACAAACAAACAAACAAACAAAACAAAAAAAAAACCCAAAAAACAAAAAACAAAAACCAACAACAACAACAACAAAAAAAAACCAAAAACCAAACAGTAATATTTTGCAACTAGATACATGTATGGACTGTGTTATTGGGCATTCATTATATATTACTGGTCATAAAAGCATAAAAAGTTTGCCTTGTCCTCCAAAGCATGAGTCAATAAAATAGTGTATTCATTGCAGGTTCTATTGTGACCCCTTAGGAGAGTGCTTTCCATTACCTTATTCAGGTAATCATCTGAAGATTTTCAACACAAGTGTTTCTCTTTCTAAAGGAATGATTAATTTAGAATTAAACATGACCTTGTGTTTTTATATCAGAGAAGAAAAAACCCAAACCTTTAAAACAAATGTATAAAAACCATCACTGAGTTTATATAGAAGCATTTATAATCAGCTTTTCTTTGTCTCATCTGCTCATTTTGTCTTATTTTTGCTTTGTATATTTTATGCAAAATATATTTCATTACACCCATTGCAAAAATATATGCAAAGATTATTGACTGAGTTGTGGCAAATTAATCTAAAAAAAGAAAGCCAGTTTTATTACTGGTGGTGTAGTGAACAGCATGTGCCATTTGGTTATCATCTTTGTGTTGAGTGTATTTGTTTACAGCCATTTTACTGCTCAGTATTATTTCTTATTTCAGTGCTGACAGCCAAACACAGAATTTGTCCTCTCACTTCTGTCTTCTAATTAGATTAGCTAAATCTCTCAGAAAAACTGGCAGTTTGCCATACTCTGAGATTTTAATATTAATTCACTATAGGGTGTCCTGCTTTATCTTCAGCCCCACTGCTCTGTGCATCTCATCTCACCTTGGACCATCACTGAAGGCAGCTAATGAAATTTCTTTAAGACTTTCCATCATACCAATGTCATTTTTACTTGTCATTTATTTGAAAACCATTCAACAATTTGCTGCCTGATTGCTCCTCTGAATGTGAAGTCCTAGACCGCTGATATAATTAACTTTCTATAAGCCTCTTCAAACAGATCTGCTTTTCTGGAACTGCCTGTGTTTTACAAAACAGCCACAAACCTGAAGAGGTGACCCTTTCTTGGGAAACAAAAGTAGACAGTTATAATTCTCCAGTCCTAGATTTTTATTGCCTTTTGTAAAATTTAGGATACACTTTTGTATAAGTTTAAACTTATTCAAATATTGCTATGTTACCTACAAATCTGAAATTCTATAAGATACAGAGCTATTGTTCATGTTCATTTGATGTGAAGGTTATTATAAGCAGAATTAGAAACACTATTGTGTTGGGTTTGCATGTGTGCTGAAGCTGTCAGGGGTAGGAGGATGATCTCTGGTCTGTGATGGAGCAACCCAGCTCCAGCTGGCTCCTACTGAGTCGCTGCAGGGCTCAGCTGATCATGGCATCTCTGGGAAAGCATTTTTAAGAAAGGTCAGAAAATGCCATACAGACAGAGAGGAGGGAACACAAAAGTAAACTCTTCTGTGAACTCCAATGTCAGAGAATAAAGAGTGGGAGTGCAGTCTGTGGCAAAATCTAGGAGGGAGGGGATACCCTGTTTTACCCTGTGAAGGAGACTGTTGGAGCTGGTGTTTCCTTGGCAGAGCACACAGAGGAGGCAGTCACTGCAGCCTGTGGAGGACTGCAGACAGGAGCAGTTGCATATTTCTCAAAGAAGATGGCACCCATGGAGATGTGACATGGGAGCAGATTTTTCTCCTGCGGAAGCTCACCCAGTGGGAAGAGCTTGGACCAGAGTAGGATAGCAGAAGAGTGAAACTGCTGTGCTCCAACCATATTGTGCTGCTCGAGGTGGGAACAGGATTTGGCAATAGCAGAGTGAAGTGCCTGGGAGAGGGTGGAAGAAAGGTGGGAGTTTGATGCTTGTCTTTCTTACTACCCAAATCTATATTAACTGGAAATAAATTGAACTAAGTCTGTCAAGCTGAGACTGTTAAGATATCTCACTACCTTAATCCATTCGCTTTCTCATCCTATTCTCTCCTCCTGTACCACTAAAAAGAGTGAGTGAGCAAGTGGCTGGGTGGGAGTTTGGCCCTTAGCTCTCCACAACTGTTTTTTAAATAACTGTAGAATTTCTTGAGTCAAATAGTAATGCCATTGAAATACAGAGCCTTGATATGTGATCTATCTTCACTGACTAGTTCCAGACCTCTACAATTTAGAAATCTATGTTTGAGCAGGCAATATTAGGTCTCCTTCAAAATCCATAGAGAAAAATGACCATGTTATGATGTGCTTTCTCTGGTTTATTATAGTAATCTTATTTATAGTAAGATAAATCACACCATCCTTTCTATTGATTTGAAGAAATGTTTGCAAACTCTAATTCAAATTTTAGAGATACTACTGGGCCTTACATCTCTCAAAATTTGTTTATTTTTATGTGATTTCTAATTAAATATTGTCTGATTTGTCATAGGGTATTTTTAAGAAGCATCAAATATTCTGAATTTTCATAAAACTCTCCAAATATGAATTTCAGCAGGGACCTGCACTTCTGGTTTGCTAATATCTAGATTTTCTCTACTGGCATGTCATAAAAGGCTGCTAGATGATACATGCCTGAAATATGCATGAAGCTCAAAATGCTGACAGTCTCCATTTGTGGAGATAAAATCATCTAATCATCATGTGCCTTATGTTTGCTATGTATCAAAGTAGGTCTAGGGTAAAAGGAGGCCAGTGATTAAACACATTAAGTAAGATATAATGTGAAACCATTCTGACAAGAGTGTTGATTTATGCAGACTCAGCTTATTGCATTATGCCTTCAGTTGTACTAATAATTATGGGGACATTATAGCTGTAAAATACTATGAAAAAACTCAAACAGTTATTTTTAATTTTGAGGAACTTTAAGATACAACTCCACAGTCAACTAAATCCTTATGACAGAGGAGTTCATGTTAGGGTAGAGCTGCTGAGAAGGAGGTGATGCATATCCCCAGAGAAATGTGAGAGAAGCAGGAACATCAGGCACATCTGTCCAACCAGAAGTGCACATCTGCAGACCTACGAACACCACGAGAGAGAATTCTGAGGCTGAAGACAAACCTGGCCTCAAATTCCTGTATGTCTGTCATCCTGTATTTTCTGGAAAGGGCTCTTTTGTTCTTTTCGAGGCAGAGCTGTAACCAGACGTTGTCATAGAGGACACAAGTCTCACAGATGTTCCTCTGAACTGCTTTCCCTAAGATCTTTTTTGTTAATGCAATAAATCTGTCCCTCCTCCTTTAGTTGACAGCATTGCCATTTAGTATTATAGGAGAGGTTTCTTTAAGGTGGTGGAATCTATTAAACATAAATGGCAAAGATGTTATGGCTACCTCTTATGTATGACGGCTGGCACTTCACCATCTAAAATATTGGACATCATAAAATTCTTTTTCAACCACTTTCTCAGAATTGAAACAATGTTAGGATCTCATGTCTCAGATACCTCTTTTTTTTCAGGAGTCTAAGGTAATGCCAGCATTTGCAACCAATCTTTTGACTATTTACTAAATACAGTGCTCTTAAATTGCCATAAAAAATACACTCAACCAAACAAAAATAAAAAATGTTGATATCCCTCCAAATCTGCTGCTGTCTGCAAAATAATTCAGGATTATATGATCAAAGAATGTCCTTTCCTAACACTTGGAGCTACTCTTTTTTTATGATCTTTTTCACCTGAAGTTACAATGTATACGAAAAGTCAATGTATCAGCTTCACTTCCTTATTGGGCCTTGAAAATATCTTTTTCATTCATCCCAAGATCTAAGATTGGAGTCAACACTTCAGTTACATCATTCTCTGTCTGGAAAGTTTTCCAATGCTTACAACTCTTTAGAAAAGATGAACCAATATTTTTCCCCTAATTTCATTCAACTCAGCATCCCAAAACATTATAGATGACATTGTCAGTCTTCTTGAAGCCCTGCACTACAGTTATGTGGGCAGTTATATAGCAGGGATAAGCTGATATTCAGCAATCAGTCAGTGTCTCAGTTTCCTAATACGTTGCGTATCTTGAACTACAATTCTAGGATTCCCACATAGCTAAGAGACTCCCATACTGCCTCCATGACTATTCTATTTTCTGGAAAAAATAGGGGAGCAAATGGATGACTTCTTTTACTTGAATTACTCAGGGTAATTAATCTTTTTTTTGTATTTCACTTTAGACATAATCCAGGCTGAGAACACAAAGTGTATTAGGTTCTTATCTGATCATGAGCAACACAGTTGTTTCCCAAGAAGTAAACATGCCAAGTCTGGCCTTTCCTTACTTTAGGAAAAATTTCATATCAGTTCAAAATGTTGGGGGAAAAAAGAAAAAAACTCAACCAAACAACAAAAAATGCATCAGAGAAGTGGGAAACCCAACCCCCCAAAAATTTTGCAAAAGAAAGATTTAGCTGAGAAAAAATTCAGTTCATGAAATAATATGTAGGTCTAGGCTGAGCCTTTAAAGTTGAACATCTGGTTTCAGCATATTACAAAAAAAGATTCTAGAGAGGATATAAATGTAATAATATAAATGTATAAACTCACTTCCAAAATTCCTGAAGTTTATCCTACTTTGTGAGTGAAGGCTTAATGTATGCAACAAATATAACAACTATTATATATACAAATATTCTTTGGAGCATAATAATCTCACATTTTATAAAATTCAAATCAAAAGATAGCCTGAATGAAATATAACTTTGTACCTAGAACTCATACAAGTCAATTATTTATATTTCTGTATAAATAATGGCAGAAATAAACAGAAATGTAAGAAGTGTATTAGAGAGATGCATCCAAGAGCCATCATTAGGATTAAATAATTGTTGATAAGCAAATTTAAAAAAAAAACAAACCACAAACATAACATTTGATCAATTCAAATGTCTTGAAATTTCAACAGTTCAGATAACAGGCTTCTTGAGTTGCACTCTTTGCATTGAAACTCAAATTATTTCTTTTAGCACTATCATTTTCTAATGATATTATATAATGATATATGATGATTAAACCTGTTTACTTTAGACAACTCAGTTTTTGATTGAAGGATACATCTTTACAGTTTTGTGTTAACTGACTATAATAAAGATTACAAAAACTGTAATCATGAAGAAGGAAAAAAAGAAAGTAGAGTTTATGATTGACATTGAAAATATTTGGAGCTGGAATGGAAATATTTATATCTGATATAAGCTTATGTTACAATTGCTGGCTAGGTTTTTGTCAGAACCAAACAGCAGAGTGCAAAATTTTTAATCAACATGAAAAATGAACCCAGAAATTGTAAAACTTAAAAGCAGAGTAAATAATATACCCTATATAAAGAGTAAATAATATACTCTAAACTCTCTCTGCTCTTTTTTGCCACCATAAATTTCAGGAGTCACTTAAACCTGTTGTCCTGTATTTCAGAACTCCTCATTTCCTACTTTGGACATGAGAAGAAATATGTATGCCTACAGAATTAATTATTGTTTTCATAAAACTCTCTGCCCTTGTGAAGTATGACTGAGTTGTGATACTCCTCCTTAGTCCTACAGCCAATACAGCAAATGCATAGCTAGGCAAACTAGTTTTTCTATGTACTGAGAGTCTCAAAGGTAAAATAAGTACTTTCATTACCACACCCACATTGTGCAATCCACTTTGTACAGTTCCAGGGAACTATTGAAATAAATAAAAGGACAGGTACTGAACCTGGTTAGGATTGCAGCTAAGTGAATTCCATTAGAAACCACTTTAGCTGACTCACATCCTCAATGTACAATTCCTCTGTTGTACTGTATTTCAAAATTTCTCTGCTATGATGACTACTGGTGCTACCTATCTTTTGCTAGTAATGAAATATTTAGTCATTCAAGAAGCTGAAGAAATTAATCAAATAATTTTCACAGCATCTATTTTTTATTTTTGATAGTGAAGACTAACATATATATCTATAAAGTTTCTATCTATTCATGTTTCAGTAGTTAGTAAGGGTTGCATGTGTATGTAGCAAACAGCAGTAAGTGAGGCGTGCTTTTGTTCTACAGACAGAAGACAGAAAACAGACAAGAAAATAAATACTACATAAATACAAATAAATGAAAAACACAGCAGTGGTGTATTTCTTACCAAAACACAGTTCTTGCCTCTTGATTCTTTTGTGGAAATTAGAGTCATTTGAATGAGCAAGATCAAAGTGAGTAGCAAGGCTTTACTGCAATGTTTAAATGCAGTCTAATGATTTAAGACTGAGCAATGATGATGAAAAGGGGGCTTTCAGGGAGTTTCCTTTTAAGGAATTAAACTGCTAAAGCTTTCAGATGAGAAATTTAAAGCACGCAAAAATGGAAAATCAGAGTGACATATCTCCTGAACACAACTGTATTTCTAAAGAAAATTTTGACCAGTAGCCACAGTTGCTGTGATAAATTTAGATGACTTTCAGACTGTAATACAGGTATCTTAGAAATACTTTCTAAATGTAAATATTACTATTTTTTACTCGTTTAAGGAAAAAAACCCCATAAATTTTAATAGAACTATTCCATGGAACTGTTCCTGACCACATGAAAATTCTTTGTTCTGTAAGACAGATATGAATCTGTGGTCTCAATTTTATCAAGCTGTATACCCCTTAGCAAGTTACCATTACAGCAAAAAATAACATTTTAACTGGGGGAATGAATGCCCTATCTTTTGTCCAATACTACAATGATAAGGAAACACAAAAGTTCTTTGTCATCTTGTTCATTCAGTAGCAGAAATCTTGTATCATATTGCCTCACTTCCAGGTTTACACCAGACTTTCACAATTGCATTGTGTCAGGGACTCCATGGAACATTTCTCTGGACTTGAGTAGTCAGATCTCAGCTAGAATTGATGCTTTTGCAACCAGTGATTAAAAAAAAAAAAACTACTTAGATACCTGGGTGCTTCACAGCAGTGCCTGTGTTTAAGCCAGACATCTAAACAGGATTTCTGCATAAGCAAGGTAGACACTCAGGCACTTAAATCAGATGACTCCTAAATAAAAACATTACATGAAGCTTATTATTTTTTTCTGTTTGGTTTTTTTTTCGGTTAGTTTGTTTCTTGGGATGAATGAGAAGCTGCTGAGCAAGACAGGGAAATTCCTGTGTGCGGTTCTGAATGTCCCACTTGGACATGCATTTTCTGCTGCAAATTCACCATCTATTCACTGTCAGGAAAACATGAGCATTGAAGTTTAAAATAAAAATATTGTTAGGAGAATAAAAGCCACAAGGAAGTTAATGAACTGTTAATTAAATATCTTTTATTTTGGAACTGAGGTACTTAAGAGTTCTTTTTAAATCTTCACAATCAAGTCACTCTTTAAACTTAGAAGATCCAATTCATCACCTAGTAAATGTTAAGAGAATTTTTGTTCTCCAAGTGAGTAATCTCTAATAAAGCCTATGAATACTAAAATGAAAGAAAGAACAGAGGTCAAACTACAACCTGAATATTAAATTGCATGTCTTCCTGAAATTGTCCTTTTGAAGGTTTAACTGGAGGAGCTTGTAGGGGTATATATAGCTAAGAGTTTTGCATTTCACTGTTGCAGACTACTCTGAGTGGAAGGGACCCACTAGGATCATGAAGTCCTGCTCCAAAGTGAATGGTCCGTGCAGGATCAAACTCACAGTTGTGGCATTATTAGCACCATGCTCTGATCAACTGAGCAAATCTCAGAGGTTCTTCATGTCCTTGTGGCAGTACTAAATCAGTGAACAACGGAGTAAAATCTTTTCATTCATCAATCCTGAAAAAAAAAAAAAAAAGGTCAAATGAAAAATTAGACTAAATTAGCCAAACACTAAAAGAGTAACCTATACAAGGGAAGCAAGCAACTCCCACCCACCAAATCTTCTCCCCTCTGCTGTTTTGAGATTTTTCTGAGATAATATTTTTAGATATCACTCTCAATTCAGGAATATTTCAAAATATTGCAAGTACACTTTTCTTTTTAAAATAGACATTTATTGAGCAAATGAGGCAAGAAACTTTCCTTTTATCTGCCTTCAAGTCTGAAATCAGGATGAGTTATAGTTCTATAATTCCAACCTGGCTATTTTCCATAGAAGTAACTGACATTCCTTTAAATCATTCAAGATATAAAATAGTGGATCGTGACAGCTCAGGCTGAGATCCATTGATTAATTTATTTGGACACAACTAGAACTTTGCGATTTTGTTTTCCATTAGTTGAAGATGGAATAAAACAACTAGCACTTACATTGTTCACTTCTTTTTATGGGCAAAAAACATAGACTTATCCTAGAGAGAGGTGAATTCCCACAGATTTTAAATTCTTAAATTATGTTTTAAAATGATAACCCCTATAAAGACTACTGAAAAATTTTGCTTAGATAAAGAAAGTCCTGGGAGAAGAGATCACCATATTCCAAGTACTGAAAAGATGGTATAGAGTCGTCGTACTCTAAAAAGGTACAAATGGTAGAATTTTCTCCATCAAATTGATAAACTCAACTCTATTGCTTGCTTCTGTTAATTCAAGAACACTTTGTCTTTTCAGGAAAAGTGAATGGCAATTATGTCAAAGATTACATATTATAGAAGATATAGTGATGAATAGGATGCTGAATATATGGAATCAGCTTTAGAAAGGAATACTGTGATCTGTGACCGTAGATAATAACAATTACATCATCTTCCAGATAGAAATGTTCTGTTATGAATAAAGATTAATGCTTTAATGTTCCAAAATCCAGCATTTGTCCATTCCTTCAAGATCACATGGTTAGACTTGGAAACTGGGACTAAAAATGAAGACATATTCATTACATTGATGGATTGTTAAAGCCTCCTAGAAACTTCCCCCAGGATCTAGACATTAATACAAAGTAAATTTTAGATTCTAGGTCTAGATTCAAATATTATGGCAAAGTGTTTGCAGATATTTAGATTTTGCCCATATACTTTTTACTCAAGATATCTAGAAATCAGTCTAGAAAGAAGAAAAGATTGATTTAATAAGTCCTTAAAATCTGTGACATGATTTCCAGTCACTCCAGCAATTTTCATTTCTAAATACTGATTAATTCTAGTGATGAGGCAAGTTTAATCTAGAAAAAGAATAAGGGAAGTTAGGAAGAGGAGAGCCAACATGATTCTGATACATCTGCATGAATATTACAGAAGATTTAACAAGAGCAGTGATTCAAATGGCAAGGAATACCTTATTTGAATATTCTGAAATGCTGGAGTGCATTGAACAGCAGAAAGCTGAATTCCTTTTGGTTTTGTTGGTATTTTTTTTGTGTTTTTTTGTTGTTGTTGTTGTTGCTGTTGTTGTTGTTGTTGTTGTTGTTATTTTGGTTTTTTTTGTTTAATGACCAAAGTTTTGGTGACAGATTGCAACTTTATATTGTATATATTGAATATACAGTAAATGTTCTGTGATGTTGCTGTCACAAAATGTATTATAACGTATTATAAATGCTGCTGCTAACTGCAGAGAATGGCTAGCTCCTGGAGAAAATGCAACCACACAAACTGGATAGTCTTCTGACATATGACAATTTCAAGGATAGTTTTCATGTCATATGAAATTGTTCTCCAAAGTGATGAAGCTGAAAGCAGCCTAAGAAAAATACATATCTTAAAGGTACTAAGAAATAGAATACAGCACTATTTTGTGTCTAGAGAACAATGTTTTACCCTGTCCCTTAACTCTAATAGTGTGCCTATGGAGTCCTACATTAATTTATGAGTTTAGCTAGGATGTTGTGGAGACGTAATGGCAAATGTGATGATAGTTAAGAATATGTAATTTTTTCTTTCTATGTAATTTTGGTTACAGAATTTGATTTCTCAGTAAATATTATCAATTGCCAAATGTACCAAATAAATATTTTGTTATAAAATATCTTTTATATCTCATTTGATATAATACAACTGGGATAAAAGCATAAAATTGCATTATTTTATTGCTAAGTAACTTTGTTTTGAACTTTTGGGAATAAAGCTATGAGGTAAGACTATCCTACTGATGTGTTTTAAACTGGCACTCTTTGTCACGAGAAAAAAATGATCATATTAATGAAGAGAGAATGGTAAATGAGAGGATGAAAACTAAAACTCTGCAAGTTATGCCATAAGGTCTACCAAAAAGAAAAAGAAAAGTTTCTGAAAGTTGATGTCTGAAAACAGAAAAAGCTTTTCTCAAGCATGAAAGTAGCAATGTGCAGCTTCAAAAAGTTTTTAATTTTTGAAAAGAAAGAGAAAATTATTTCCCCTGTTCATGATAAAACACAGAAAATAGCATCTTTGTATGGATGAAAATTTTCCTTTTTCTTGCAATAAGTGAAGCTGAATTCAAATTTCATTACAGCAACCATAATTCATATATGATATGATTATTCAAAAAATTATGATTTCTGGAAGAAAGATGGTGTGAAGTGTACAATTTTGCCTCATACATACTATATCTTGCAATGGCAAGAATTGGCAGTCCTTGAGGAAAAAATGTATTGTGTCTATTTCAAGATGTTTGTCTGCCAATGATTGATATAGAGCTCTGGGCCTTGATTTTATTAGTTTGAGAACTCCTTTTCAAGGTGCTTGTCATCACCTCTGCTAACATTGGCAAAATTATACCACATTCTCATCAGCATTACAAGAGCTTGTAAAATTATCTGTTTCCAAAAGTTTTTTAGAGTGACATGTAGCATTGAAATAAAGCAGAAATTTTCTGACCAGTGGTAATTAAAAATGTAATACACGCACCTCAGACTGTAGGTAAATGTGCTTGAATATTTTCCCTTTGATCAATACCTTTGCAGAGGGATGTAATAAACTGTGGAATTTGGAATAATGCATAACAATTTTGCTTTTTCAGTTCAGAGCAAATGATTATAAAATTTAATCTTTGTCAGTAGGAAACTTAACACGTTGCAATTGACAAACTTTAAAGAAACATCCAAGACATTAAAAAAAAATTTAAAAAATCTCAAACTTTACCTACAACAACTTTAAGTAAAAGCATACTATTGACAGAAGTTAAATGATTTGTTATTTTTAAGGTTTAAACTGCAATGTGAATCATATTAATATCCAGATATCATCTTCCTACTGCCACTGCTCCCTATAGTAATAAGTGACCAGGAATCATTTCTCCATGTAAGTAAAAGATCCAGACTTCTAGCTTGTCCATGTCTGTTCTTATTCTGAAATCTGACACAGAAAAAGAAGTCTGAGAAAAACAAAGAGAGTAATTGATTTTCTAATTTTATATTTGTATAAAATCTAGGATGGTTTGTCAAAGTTATTGAGAGACCATATTTGCTAAGGTATAATGGATGTAGGTGTGCTTTTTCAGAGGTATGGGCCTCTAAACGTGTATATTAGCTCATGGCTGTTATTCACTCGTATGTCTGTTATGGAGAAGGAAAAGTGTCCTTGTTGGATCTCAGGAAGGAAGGGACAGGACCAAACTGCACAGAAAAAACAAACCAAAACCAAAACCAAAAATTTAATAATAAGATGGGAAGAGGAAGACAAATACAGAGAGCAAGTAAATTTTACCTCCCTTCAGATTCTGAGAACTGGATTGTGTGCAGCATCAGATGGACACATGATCAAACCTTTTGCAGCACACTGTGCATATCCTATTCACAAAGATGTTTGCCTTCACCTCTGCCAAGGCTACTTACATCTGATTTAAGACAAAAATTATGCATCTTGTCTTGACAGGAAGAAATCTAGTCTTTTTTGCGCCTATTAGAACATGTCTAGCTACACATATCTAAGAACTTCACACAGGAACAAGGGTTGTCTGTGGTATCCCAGCACATTCCCTTACTTTTTTATATATGGAGGAGGTTGCACTCTGGTCACACTTATGCAGGCTTTTCAAGTCCTAAGAACAAGCCCAAATGGACCACATTTGGGTCGCTCAAGGTCAATAACCCCTCTAATACAGTATCTTCCTCATGATTTTACAATCTCATTGCTTACATTGATGGTTTTATAAAGATCAGGGCTTGCAGGCTTATATTCAAAATGTGTTTTTGAATATTTGCAGCTATTTGAAGTATTTGAAGTATTTGAAGATTTGCAGCTATTCTAGATTTGGGGATGAATGGTTTGCCTAATGTCCATTTTCAGTTAGCAAAATCAGTAAGCCTGTCAGAAAAGTAGAATTGCCCTTCATTTGTAAGTCCCGTGAAATGCCTGTGTGAATGAAAGTGGAAAAAGTTTTATTAAAAAAGTAAAACAGTACTGATGCCCAGTTCTATTCATGTCACTCTGCTTAATGATTCAATTGCTATTCTTGTTCTTCTGTGAACAATGAAATAATAAATCTGTCCACATAATGAAATCCAGACTAACAAACTTTAGTTCTAAGAAACATTAAGACTTTATTAACATCAGACTGTTTTCAGGCATCTGCTTACAATTCGTGATTCTGTCGATGGAAAAAAAAGGAAACTGGTAGACGTCTGAGTCTCTTTCTTTGTTGTTGTTTTCATTGTTGGATGGTTGGTTTGGTTGGTTTTTTGGGGGATTTGTTTCTTTTTTGTTTGGGGATTTTGTTTTGATTTTTGCTTGCTTTATTTTGTTCATGAAGAATCATAGAAATATAGATAAGGTAGAACAACTTCCCTTTCATACAGGAACTACTGCCATAATATACCAGTTCAGCTGTAGCTTTGTCTAGTTGGCTCCTGAAAAGGTCGAAAGATCAAAGTTCTGCAACTTCTTCGGGCAACATGCTCAGATTTCATCCAAACTCTTAGTGGAAAAGTCTCTTTCTACTGCCCAAACATCCCAAGTTCGAATCTGTAGGTGTTATCCATCATTATATCATCTGCTCCCAACAAGAAGAGTTTTCTGACACTATCTTAGCAGCTTTTTCAAACTGTGGTAGGAAACTATTAGATTATTTTGAGCCTCCACTGCCTGCAAAATATGTCAGGTATTCGAGGCCCCTGACAGTGTGTATGATCTGCTGATAATAACCACTGAAATGTGGTCCAATCTGTGGTTTGCCATATTCCCAGTTAGAACATTTTACTGCTTTATAATAAGTATGGTGACAGGACTAGGGGCAGTGCTTTGAAACTGAAAGACAGCAGGTTTAGGTTAGATATTAGGAAGAAATTCTTTACTCAGAGGGGGGTAAAGCACTGGAACAAATTCCCTAGAGAAGTTGTAGAAGCCCCATCCTTGGAAGTTCAAGGCCAGGTTGGACAGGTCCTTGAGGAAACTGTTCTAGTGACTGGCATCCCATTCCATGGCAGGAGGATGGTAAATAGGTGATCTTTAAGGTCTATTCAAAGCAATGCTGTGATTCTATAATATTTTTATAGAAATAAATTCTAGTGGTGAATTATTTTCTTTAAATAAATTTATACAGACAGAAATATAAATTAATATTTCAGTAGTACTAGTGTTTAAAACCAAAATTAAACTTTGTCTAATTGTGTATGATAATTTGGCAGTGTTCTGTGGCTTTTTATGTCAACATAAGAAAAAGTCTGTAGGAATTCTTTATGTTTACTACAGGTTTTAATGTGTTTCTTCATATAATATGCAAACATTGGCATAAAATATAAGGTAAAGTCAAACAGTTTAGAATAATTTAATAACATTATTTAGTTACTTTAAATCACAAATGTACAGTACATCTATGGACCAGACATATGTTTCTATTGGACTCTTTCTATGCCTAGGGAATCTACAATTGAACCCTCCCCACCAAACCCAACAAATCTTTGTTCAAAAGAAACATAACTTCTAACCACTGAAACTATTTTAGAAGATTGATCTTGTTCTTTGACCTTTCAGCACCATGCACAAAATTCAAGTTTCAGGCATTTAACTTCTGTTAAATTTCTTCCTACTATCTTAACAGCCAAATACACAAATATATTCTGGGAAGGGTTTTTTTCCAAAGATGTTTGCTCTCATTTAAAGTGAAATACATGCACTCAAGGAAGCTCTCTGAATGCAAGAAATATTGAAGACATTAAAATTAAAACAAATATTTTATGAGCAGTTTTTAATCAAATATTTAATCGAACAAGTATTACCATGAGTGATAGCAATAAGATGTAGTTTTAGCGAGTATATATTTTTGGTTTCTACATATATATGATGACCCACTGAAAAGTTAATGGAATACAGCCTTGATAAGAAGCTAATCTCATTTCACACACTTGACACTTTCAGCATGCTCTACTGTTTCTGCACATTAATTACTTATGTGTAAAAGAGAAATAATAAAATATCTTTAGTTTCAAAGTACATTGATAATAAAATAATTGATAAAATGTGTTTCTGATTTAGCGTACAGCAATATTAGGAATTTAGATGGAATATATAATATATTTGAAATCTAAGAAGCTGCCATGATTTATGATTGTTGAAGGGCTGCTGGCATTTATTATTTTCCCTTTTTTTTTCTAAGAGAGGGTGTAGTAAAATTTCTGACATTGATGAATGATGTTGAATGAGGTGTAATGTCAATTCTAGATGAGAAGGTACAATACAGAGCAAAGAAACTGTCCAAGCGCAATATCATGACTGAATCTAGGTGCTCTTTGAGTGTCCACTTCAATGGAAGTCCACTAAAACAATTAATTTTTTTAAAGAATCTAAGTATTTATTGCAGTTACATCAAAATCTGTACATGGGGAAAAAGAACACATCATTTATATGGACCTAATAAGTTACTGACACCCCAATAAATATTTTAACAGAATGATAAAAATGAAGCCATTATAATAAATCCTTCTACAATAATAACTACCTTTCACAGTCCCAATCAATATAGAAATCAGAATAATAATACTCTTATTTTATTATAAATGCTAATAGCAATTGTCAGATTAGGCCAAGGCAAGTTCAGTAAAGTCCTGAGTGCCTGCACTGTCAGGTCAATACAAAACTCTTATTTTTTTGACTATTAACAGTGGACTTATTTGTTTGTATATTACAAAATCTATGTGAACCTATTTTTATACCAGTCCTTGCAAGCTTGTTTACTTCCTCATGTCTGGGCAATCACCTATCCAATTTTAATGTGCAGATTCCCATTTTTGCTGATATATTTAGCTTTCTTTCAGCAGAATTTGCATCTCGTGTCTTTATTTATTAATAGTCAAGTCAAGCTTAGATAAAAAAAATGGAGAGAAGTCTAATTATTTTGAAAGAAAAGGAACTCTAGGGGAAGTTGAAAGACAGTAACATTTGAACAATGCAAAGCAATATAAATAATTTTGTTGTTTAGACGATTAATTTTGACAGAGCACGTAGGATGCTGTCCCTTGTGCAAGTCAATAATATCATACTTCTTTAGAAGAAACTCTCTGCTAGACTTTTTGACATGGACCATAATGAAGAAAACAACCTGGTATTATTTTAGGAAGACATCATCTATACACAAATTTCCCCATCTTATCTTCCCCAAGAAGACACCTGACAATTGACCCTGGAAAGAGGTGTCTTTTCACAGTTAAATCTTTCCCTTTGCTAAAGAGAATCTCATCCATTTTCAACAGCTGTAATTCTAAGATAGTTTTTAATGGAAAAAACTGAAAACATTTAAGAAACCTGTTTATTTTGCTACAAATTTGCTGCTGCATTGTCAGGTTTATCCGTGTATTGGCCCTATATCTGTGTTGGTTTAGAATATGAAACTAAGATTTGCACATGCTGTTCAAGAATATAGTCCAGTAATAGGCTCATCTATTTTCTTAGACAGGTCTCTCTCTATGCATTCTTGTTGAACAGAATCTTGTTGAACTTGTTCTACAGTTTATGACCAGCTGAACACCAGCTGCATGAAGACATGAACCTATTTCCCAACACATGACTGAGAGTTCTAACAAAAAGCTACTGAATTGGTGCTTTTCCTAGATCCTTTCTGTGATAGGAAAATTTAATTAAATAACTGGAGCAGAGCCAAGGTCAAATTACCAGATTTTTTTGCATTGCAAACTTAAAAGGACATTTTATTGGTTTATAGAAAACTTTAATTCATTACAAATTTAAAATCAAATAAGAAGGGTTCTTCTTTGGCCAATATTCAAAGTAGACAAACTTTGTATATAATAGTGTGTCTGAGATGGTTTGAATGAGATCATACATTGCCTGATGCTTTTTAATGTTTAGTATCTCTTTATTGAAAGGCTCAGCTCCTAACGAATGTAACAAATATACGCTTATGGTAAAGAACCCAAATCCAAGGATCTCTTTGTGCCACCAAAGACCTTAGTTCTCCATCTCCTTATTATTCATTATATTATTCATACTCTATGAGTGTTAAGGATATGGCCTGTTTCCTCTAGAAGAAGGTACTGGCCCTTGGCTTGCAGGTGCAAAGAAATAACCAGTAGAATTCATACATCCGGAAGCTTATTTCAAGATTCTAATTTAATGTAGGAAATAAGTGGGACCAACTAGCAAATATTCAAATAAGGAAAGAAGTACATATATCCCTAAATGTAAAAGCCTACTACTGAAACAATTTTCAGTATCTTAAGTAGTCAAATATTTGCAGAAATATTTAAACAACAAGCCACTAAATGATCAAACCCGTTTTGGTCATAATGCTGCAGATTCTTTGATGCACGTCTGTGTTTATGGAGTCATTCTCATGTGACTTGACTGCCACTGTTAGTAAATCTGATAATTTCTTTCAGAAATTACATCAAAGACATCCAGGTCCTCTTAAGCTTAGTTCAATGTGCTGCTTCTTATTTATTCATTTATTCCTTGATATTTTTTTCCTCATTTTCAAAGGTTTCATTGATTTGAATTAAACTGTCCCCTGACTCAGTTTGGGAAACTTTATTTCCTTATTCTGTTTTTCAAATTTTGTTTGTTTGTTTGGTTGGTTGGTTAGTTGGTTGAGGGTTTTTTGTTTGTTTGTTTTGTTCTTTTTTTTATGGTTTAGGGATTTTTCCCCCTCTTTTCATTGGCAGCATGTTTTCTCCAGTTTTTTGGTTTTTTTTTTTGTAAGGTTTCACAGTTCTGCTAACACATCCCTTCCTATTAAGGATGGTGAAACTATAATGGCAATTATAGGACTGCTAAGCTTTTAAAGAACAAGAGCTCCTGGTCATTAAAATGACTTCTCAAATTTTTAAATTTAAATTTAAATTTAATTTTAATGTACTTAGAGCTTTTCTGTTTGTTACCTTTTGTTCTGAATGTGGACTGCTTCTTCAAACAAAATATCCTCTCTCATTTTAACATGCCAGAAAAAAACAAAACAATTGCACTTTTTACAATGACAGGATCTTTTTTAAGTTTACCAGATGCAAGAGTATGTAACCAAAAGTATAAAAATCAAGTTTCTAAGCAGATTATGGGGTTTTTTTGGTTTGTTTGCTTATTTATTTTTACATTGCATAAGCACACATAAGAATATTGACCTGTGTGTTTATGTTTAATGTTTTAGGAGGAATGCTTGAGAAGTTCATAATTTCAGGTCTTATTAGTGAAAGAAAATGGTATTACTTTTGCAGTTAAACTTTTCTACTTGGTGTGATTTATTTATCAGCAGTTAATAACAGCTGCTCTTGAACTTGTAAGTGGGAGATAAAGTCCCTTTGACCACATGTTGAAGACTGTAGTCAATCACTACCCCTGCTCTATCTCCTCTGTTGTTGTAAAGATTAATTTTCAAGTATTATGATTCTAAGAGCTTTCACAAGTATTACATGGGGTAAATGGGAAAACTCATGATGTGTAAACACATGATTGCAAAGCATAGTAAAAATAAAAATGTTTAATTTAGTGGTAAAGATTTGCTTTCATTCTTGAACTCATCTTGATATTTTTTAATGGAACTTCAAATACTTGATTTTCATGGTCTGAAAAACACTGATAGTGAAGAAACCTTAAGTGATGTTCAAGGTTTGGAAGTTGTCTAAAATCTGGACATGGACTGCAGAGATTTCCCATGTCCTTCAGGAGCTTGTGTTTGAAATGGATTAAATGCTCTAGCTAGAAATCCAAGATTCCTTAGCATCTCCACATTTGAGGAATGGATTGTCAACATCTTTCTAAGCAGCAGAAATTATATTTTCATTGTGCAAATAGAATAGAAATCTGAATCTTAATTTACAGTTATCTAAATTTGGATATGTGTAAAACTGTATCAAATGATTAAAACACAAAGGAAATTAAATGATAGTGCATCTAACCTACTGATAAGTAAGTGTTATTTCAACACAATGATAACATTTTGTGGTAAAATAATGCTTATTTTGAAGGTAATGAAAACTTATAGGGAAGACAGCACAAAAAATGCAGATGTTAAAAAGTAATTTGAAATGTAGGTCCTTTTTTTTCTATACATAGGATGGAAAACTTAATGTCCATCCTGTCTCTGTACACTAGCTACTACATTGCCTAAGTCATATTTCACTCATACTTCAAAAGAACTTTCATTGTCTTTTTCCTTGTCTGATTTTTGAAGAATTTCCTGAGTATAACAACTACACTATCAGCAATTCAACAGGAAAAGGGCCAAGGCTTGCAAGGTTTTTTTTTTATTATTATTTTTAAATATTCCAGATCCAGTTGCATTAGAAATACTTAGATGGTGAGAATTTTAGACTGTGGCCCTACTTGAGAATCTATTATGGATGGAATTTTTCTATAAAACCCATCCACAGTAATGTTCTAAAAATCTGATCCTAAGTATTGACAATCTCCCCTTTTTTAAAAAAAGAGAGGTAGTAATGAAACTCATACTTTGTTTCATTATTCATATTACAGAAACCATTAATTAAAAAACACACCAGTGTGAGAAATTAATTTCCTTCTTAGTAAAAAGAAAGCGACAAGATATTGTGCCATTGAACTGTAATGGGTTTTTATCCCAACCAATTTGTTCTCTACTATAGCAAAAGCATTTTTCTCTGCCAGTCAAAAAAACATTTTGTCTTCAATGTTTCAAAGTGAAAAATCAGTTTGTCAGCAGCTATTAATATCTTTTCCCCATGATACTATTTTCTCATTGCTAGCATTAATTAACAGTTTTCAAATATTATATCATGTTTTATACTTTAAAACATGCAAATTCATTGAGTATATCCACTTTCTATAATATTCCCAGACTTGTATAACCTCTACAAATCTGCCTCATTTATTAATAATAACAGGAAACAGAGCAGTTCTATCTCAGGTCTCAGCTGCCTGTGAGAACTGAGAACATTAGGAACATTCACAACAGGCATGTGCTGTAATCCATCTGCCACAAGCTTATGCTGTCACTGCTAGATGAGAGGGATGTGACACATTATATTAGCTTCCAACTATTTCTCAGTCACTGTAATAATGGGGGGAAAACAAAGTAGAGAACATTGCCTCTTTCAGATATATTCACCACTTTAAAAATGCAGCACAATGTGTTTTTCATGGTTTCACTTTCAGAGTTGAAATTACCTTTGGAAAAAAAAAAAGTGCAAAAATATCATTGCTCTTTTGATTTTTCATGATTTGTAATTGCTTTGTGCACTCCCACATATGAAATAACAAAGTTGAAAATTCCTGCTTCTCTGAATTACCTAAACTAATATCCATTATTAACACAATGTGATGTGAAGATGGACTTAATCATAACTAACATTTAAAAATGGACTGTATTTAATTCTAATTAAATGGAAACTCATACAAAATACAACACACAAGCACACTGAGCAGTTGATATACATCTGTTTGTCTACTTAACTTTCATCTTCTGGGCCAAAAAGTTTAGATCACATAATAAGAGGAGTACAATTTTGATTTAAGAAGAAATAGTCAATTCACACATTGATGTTTTTGCTGTTGGTTTTGTTTTTTTTTTAATATAAATAGCGAATAGTCAGTTACTTGGATTTCATTCTCTTCCTTTGAATTTTCTGTTCATAGTATGGACTCTACCTCCTTTCCTTATTTTTATTTCTTTCAAATATTAGAATTTTTTATTCCACTGGTGTGATTTTGATTTAAAGAACATCTATGTAATTTTTCTAGTTAACTTTACAATCATTTGCAGTTTATTAGTAGAAATACAAATCCTTACCAGCTTTAAAAGTAAAAAGATTAAATTTCAAGTGATATTTGACTCTTTAATTGATCTTTTACGAAGTCATATTGTGATAAAAATATTAATGTAAGGGTCAAATCCACAGATAAGACAGGAGCAAAAATTTGTTGTCTCCTATTTTTTGTCCCTTCACAACACATTTAAAGAGTGTGATGGTGATGCTTTTGATGTGACATATCCTGGTAGAAGTGTTAGATAATAAAGGTCCCCTTTGATTTATAAACCTGACTTTATGCATTATTTCCACTGTGAAATTGTCTGGCAGTTGTGAAGAGCATGACAGTAGTACTTGTTTAATTAATAACATGTTCCATATTTCCCGGTTTAGATATTTCATTTGCATTTGCTTTTTGACATTTGCAATTGCAGATTTCTCATGTTCAGCTCATAAGCATGAAAAAAAAGATTGTATCAGAAAAGCAAACTATTTTTAAAGTTCATGAATATAAAAGAATAAAACTATCATGGAGTCAAAGAAAAAAATCAAATAAACGGCATCCTTCTTATGTACATGCACATCATTGGGATCATGTTGTTGTGCAGCACCTGACCTGGCTAATAGTTTTAGGTCTACTTTAATAAATGTAATATTTTCTATAAATATTTTAGCCATTCTTTGAGATAAAAATTGATCATATTTTTTAAACTTCACTATTCTAAAAGGAATTTTTAGTTTTAAAGTTTTTTTGATGAGGGTGGGGCGTAGGCAGCATGTGGACATAGGCCCTTTCATGCTAGTCCCTTTCTATAAAATTACTTCTTTCCAAAGTCCAAATCAGTGAGCCAGTCACAGTCCTTGATTCAAATTGTCTGCACTTAAAAATAAGTATTCTACAATAGGGCCCTTATGACTTGTGCTAAATAACTGAATATCTTTTACCTCTTTTATCCTTCTTGTTCTTCCCATTTCCACAAATGCCTGAAAAGCACTATCATGTTCTTGTGGATTTGTTCTTAACACTTATACTGCTAAGTGTTAAAAAACTGAGCTTATTCACTAAAGCAAATATGTAACATCATGACTAATACCATCTCACTGCTTCTTTATATTCTGAATGCAGCTTCTTACATCAGTTTTCAGTATCTTCTTTTGTATTTACATTGTGAAATGTCTGTGGGATACGTTCACCTTTTTGTTCACTGTTTGAACTGCTCAAGGGAGACTTAGACTGTGACAAGGGCCCCTAAGCAACACAGTTATATAAAAGGCAATGCAGGAAAGGGAGCATATTTCAATATGACACATCTAAGAAAATGGAACTTCTACAAAATAATAGAGAAGACATCACTACCTATAAAATTGTGAACTCTTCAGAGAAAAGAGCAAATCAGTCCAGGTCAAAAATGAGTATTGCACATGATGGATGTAGACAGAACCTTCTGTCAGCATAAATGAGTCTGACACCTTTTTATTAAAGGTGCATCTATAAGAGTATTGGTGAAAATTATATTTTGCCTAAATTTTAATTGTGATGACTGACCTGAGCTGACAGGTAAGATCCCACAGAGTTGCCCAGTTACTCCCTCCAATTTATTGCTGGGCATGATCTTATGTGCTGTGAGACATATATAAGTATCTAAAACTTCGATAAGCCATCAACACTGATTTAGTCATAAATCTAAAACAGCCATACTGTGTGCCATGAAGAAAATAATTTCATCAGAGCCAAATCCACTGCAACAGTGGACTTGATTTTTTCCCCATTTTTAAAAGATGTGATCATTGAAAAACTACATTTCATCCCTATCCTAAATATTCTATCCTTTTTCTAATTGCACGAACATTCTACAAATTATGTATATGTTTTAGGACAACTTTTTAATAACCTTTTTGTAAAGGGTGTTTTATAGCACATTTTTAAAATTACTTTATTTAACATTGTCTTGTTCATTAATTCCATGGCTGAAGTGAGATTACTAGGGGGAAATTATCTTCAAATCAGACTATTGAGGAACTGTGATCAATAATTATTTTGGGATAATTTAATGCATGTGAAAATGTGATGCATTCTCATAGACATTTAGCTAATGGAGCTGTTCTTCTGTGGATCCTTTTATTTATTCTGAGTGTGGAATAAGTTTGAAACAGTAATTACTTTGTGGAGAAACAGTTGCAGATAAATAACAAACTCTGGTACAATTTGGCTGTTTTTTTCTAGAAAGATAAGGAAACAAAGCAAATGAATACAAACTAAACTACATCCAGTTGCATATTTCCTAATATCACTACTTAAAAAATAGGAATTTTAATTCAAATAAAGATACAATTTTTAAATATTTTATTCGGTAGATTTCCATATATTTTGTTCCAGAAAATGTCAGGTTTATATGTTGTCAGTCCCATATATGAAATTTCACCTCTTTGAGAAAATTCAAGATATGATGACAGATGTTTTGAAATATCAGCCTGAAGTATGTGTATGCCAAAGCATCCACCAAAATGAAAACTATTTAATACACCTTAGAAGCAAGAGCCCAAGTTTAGTCTCTTACAAAGGTAGCTAATACTAGGATAAGAAACCATCTGGATGTAAGAAGTACCTCAGTTAAAGCTACAAAATAGTAAATAATACAGAGAATGATACGTAGAGAACATGTGGTGAGAGATCATTGAGAAGAAGCTTTAGTTACACTTCAGTTGAGACTAACAATTGCACAGCAAATGATTCCTGGCCTTTGTTAAAGCAAAGAGACTGGACTCCTTTATTTATCCAAGAATGTAAATAGAGAAGTCCATTGGACAGATGGAAATCCTGCAGCCTTTGAAAGACTGGAAAATTCTATAGGGCTTCTAGTGATATACCTGATAATATTAATGGGCAGGCCCTGAGATACAAAATAGCCTGAGCGAAAGAAATTCTAACTGTTCTTGGTACCTTAGACAACAATAAGGTTGAGAGTGTTTGTAGATACGTCGAATACTAGGAGCACAATCATTTAGAAAGAAATCCATAGGCCAGTTTGTGTCTGTATGACACAGCCAATGCAGGAGATATGGAAGAGCAGCATGGGTCAGCTTACTCACTGTTTGCAAAGGACCACTTTTAGCATGTCACAGTTATAAGGTGTCAAGGAATATCACAACAGTATCACTTAAGTTACTGGAACTGTTTCCCTCTTTTTATCTTTTCACTTGATGAATTTTCTAAAGTATGATTTACTATTCAGATAATCACAGTTTGAATCCTCAGCAGTTAAAAAAATCCCAAAAGATGCATACTGCAGCCTCTCCTCTAGGAGACTGATCATTGATTCAAGCTCACCCAAATTTCTTAGAAGGCTCATTTAGAAATTTTAGGCTCTGGAAAATCTTTTATTATTCACTCAATTTTTATACATGCCTACTCCTTGAAACACCAACACTTTAAGTTCCATCCCTATATTTTCACTCCTAGAAGTAAAATAACCAGTTAGTTTAAATTAAGGAGAAGTAATACACTAATTACAGCAGAAATTAATTCTTTTTTTTTTTTTTGTACTTTTTCTTCACTGTGGCTATTTATTTTCCCCTGTCTTTATCAATACTGCCTGTTTTCAGTTCTGTGGTACATTAGGTTCTTGCATCTCAAGTGCTGTCACTTATCTTCCTGTTTCACATTCTGCCAAACTCCTGAGGCTTGCAAAACAAATGGAAAATGCATGAACAGTTTCTTATTTTCTAAAAGAATGTAAACAAGTAAAAATAAGACATCAAATTGCATTTCAACAATGGTTCTGATGCCTTAAGTTTTAGCTTTCATATTTTTCAGATTCTGTACTGCAGTGGTGTGTGACTCTGAACTTCATATAAAGTGTTAGCAAGCTCTCCTCAGAGTTTAGTTAGACAAAACAATCCTTTTCCAGCCTGAGAACCAAGGACACCACAGGAGGTTCAGGCCCAAAAATTTTAAACAGTGAAGGGAGGAGAGTGATCTGGGAGGGTGCCACTTCATAACCTGAAGCTGTAATTGCTCAGTTAACCCCAATATGTAAATTGACCAAAACTTATAAAAATGTGAAAACTTGTGACTCAGGGTACATCTTGGTTGTTGCCATGGCTGGGCTCTTGTACTGCCCAAGCTGTATCCTTTGAAGGCCTTTTTTTATACATACTACTTTATTACTTTATTCCTTTAACACTGTCTAGCCTCTGTTCCAAGTAGCCTCTTTGAGCATCAGTTCAAAGCAAAAATTTGAAATGAGATTGAATTCTGACATAAAAAGATATTTTTTCAATATTTACCTTTACAATAAGACTCACATGACTTAAAGTCTTTATGCTAGCTGTGTATATTTTATCTAGTATTAATAGAAACAATCACATCCAGAATTGCATTATTTTTATTTGAAGAGAGGTATTTAACATTTCTATTTTAATGTAAGGAAAACACATAAAAAATGTTAACAAATTCTAACTATTTCTAAAGAATCTGAAAACAGTGATACAATACCTTTCTTAAAATGAACAGATGAGAAATTAGGATAGCAATCATAAGATCCAGAAGTAGAAAAATTAATAATACAGACTTTGAAACAAAGAGTAGGAGATACTACGAGATCCAAACCATTAGTTTTCTTCCCTTTTCTCCTTTCTTGTTTGACTAAGTCCTGCTTCCACTCATGAATCAGATTAATTTCTCTCTTTGGCAAAACACATTTCTAATCTACAGATTACATGATCCAATTTAGGAACCATGGTAGTCTGCATTCTGTTTCTTTTCAAAACTTAATTTGCACCTGTATTTTCAATATCTAGGATAAAGTATGATAAAAATGAATAAGCTAAACACATTTTGTGTCTGGCAGAGAACAAACCAGTGAGCCTAGAGTTCCCAAATAAACAGACTCAGAGCAAACACAGAGGTAGGCTTCAGTTGTTCAAACATCAGTCTCTAAATTAATTCCAGACTTGATGAAATACCCTTCCTGGTCTCCAGCTTCTCCACTCCAGATGAATGTATGTCTCCCATAAGTCTCCTGTCCAATCTGCAGTTCTATGAAGATGAACTGTTGTTCTAGAACATTTCATGAATGTTCCTCCTGTTCAGCTTGGAACTTGGGGTTATTTCTCTGCAGGGGGTCTATAAGGATCCCATCAATCCATTTTAATTTCTTCTGGTGCTGCAGTCTGTTCATCTCCTCCAGAAGCTGAGGTATATTTTTGTTTCTGTTTTTCGGGGTTCTCTTGGGTTTGTTTTATTTGGCTTTTTTTTTTTTTCTGTTTTTGTTTGTCTTTTTGTTTGTTTGGTTGGTTGGTTTTTTTTTTTTGTTTTGTTTTGGTTTTTTGTTTTGTTTTTGGGGGGGGTTGTTTTTTTTTTGTTTTCTTTGTTTGTTTGTTTGCTTGTTTGTTGTTTGTTTGTTTGTTTTCTTGTTGCTGTTGTTGTAGTTGTTGTTGTTTTGGGTTTTGGTTTTTTTGCTAGGCAATCCAGATTTTCAGCCAGAGCACAGATGCAGGTGTATGCACCATTTTCACTTGTTTCTGTGGAGACCTCTGGGTGCCCTGCAGCTCAGGCTTTGAGAGGAAGTCTCCGATGTGTTGAGATGGTAGCTGTTGTTGAGGCTTGTGTTTTGTGCCCTGTGGCACATCACAACATGTTGAGCAGTCCTGTGCTGTCCTCATTTGCTGCTGGATCCCTTCCATATGCCCTTCTGCACAAACTGCTGTACAAACTACTACATTTGTGCATTTGTATTTGCTGTGCTCTTATTTGTTGCTCACCCTCACTTTAGCCTGCAGGGGTGTTGGCCAAGTGTACTGGGGGTGAAGATTTTGCTTTGGCTAGGTTTACCAGTTTATCAATAGCAAAACTATAGAGAAAAAAGCAGTCAAAATGACTGCAGAGAAAGATATTTTAGAGTTAGAGTTTATTTTTAACATGCAGGAACACATCAGCATATTTGCTTTTACATTTAGCTCTGCTGTCTAGCCCTTCTTTGCTTAACATCTGGGTTTGGAAATTTCAGATTTCCCCTTTGGAACCACCACAGACTTGCCAACCCTCAGAAAAAATCTTTTGGAAGATCTGTCTGCAGTGTGAGACACCACAGGGTGCTGCAGAAGCACAGAATCATAGAATCATTGTAGGTGGGAAAGGCCTTCTGCAAATCATGGAGTCTAATCCCCTCTTATCAGAGCAGGGTAAAACACTGCAGGTGGCTCGAGGCCTGTTGGGTTTCAAGGGACAGAGACTCCACAACACCTCAGGGCACCTCATTCAGTTTTTTGACCACTCTCGTGGTAAAAGTGTTTGTATGTTGAAATGCAATTCCATCTATTTCAGTTTGTCAGTCTTTTCCTGTCATCTGTCAGAAGAGTCTGGCTTTAACTTCTTTGCTGCCCCTCATCAAGTGTTTCCTGCAGACTGAGTGTCCTTCTCTCCAGGCTGAAAACTTCTAAGGCTCTTGTCTTGACTTTGCTCTAAGTCCTTAGTCAACCAGCTCTAGGGTGTCCATGTCTCTCTCTTGTTGGAGAGCCTGGACCTGGACTCAGCACACTAAATGTGACTTCGGTAAGGGGAAGGACTTCCTTCTCCCTCATAGCATGTAATTGCCACCTCAACCTGCTGAAAATTCTTTTCCTAATGCAGACCAGAAGGTTCTTTGCCACAAGACCACTTTTCCATGATTTCACTGCCATCAGATTAGATAATGAAGTTAGTCCCTGGGAGAGTTCTGGTTGGCATAAAGCCTGTTTCCAGTCTCTCTTGCCAGCAAATATAGACTGTGAGACTATGGCAGGGAGATGAAGAAGAAAGAGAACACTCATAATTTGCTGTCTGGTGTCCCTGCACAACAAACAGGGTGGAGGGACAATTCCAAGAGCAATTTCTCACCCGACAATGTGGCTCCTGGGCCCCTTTAAACTCCCCAGGTGTGCTCTGTGTGCCCTGTGAGACAGAGAAGGAGGGGTGTGTTGCACAACATGCTGCCAAGTCATTGCTGTGCATGAGCAAACTGAGCAGGGTCTGTGCCGTGCTGGGGCCTGTGCCACGGGTGTGCAGGAGATGCAAGCACGGCAGAGAAAATTGCCAGTCAGCTTTTTAAAAAATATGAATGCAATTTATTTTAGATGCCAACGCAAGTTTCTGATTGGAAAGGCAGAAATATTTATTTTAGATAAGATTAGTACTATATTGAATTAGGTGTTCTGTTGCATCCTATGGCACAAAATACAAGATGTTTTTAGGTAAAGTACATTTCTTTAAATAGAAAAAAATATCACAATGGATTTTAAGAAGCATTCCTCTGTGGAAGGTGGTCAGTAGGCAGAACACCGAAGAAGTAAAAATAACAAACATTTTCAGATAACCAATCAATACATTGAATTTGACTGAAGGGTACTGGTAAACTGCAAAAGTTTGAGTTTGTTTATAGTCAGCCAAGCTAGCTAAATGCCAGAAGGGAATTCCTGACTGAAAATACTAATTTCTTCCTAGATTTGCTATGACTTATTTCTTATAGAATTGTGGGGCTTTTTTGTTTGTTTCCACATAAACAAGCAGTGAATAATTGTTCTTTTTTTTTTTTATTTTTATTTTTAACTTTCCGTCCCTATGGATTAGTGTGGCTAAATTACTTGGCATGTATCCCATTGCCAATTCAACATGGCTCTGTATTGAACTATTGTTTCTGCTTTTGAAAACAGAAAACAAATCTCAAGTCAAAAACATGCAATATTTAGACAAGATGCAAACAACCTGATTTATGGGAAATGTTTTTCACAAGAAAAATCTATTAGTCTTAAGATTACATATTTAATGTGTATTTTTCCATTAAAATTTTCCCACAGCCACTTTCTATATGCACTCAGTCTAAGATAAAGGGCTAGGCATTTTATACAACTATTACAGTGTATGCAAATTAATATTTTTATTTATTAATAAAATGTGGCCTCCATTTGAAGTCCACAGGAAGAGATGTGCAGGCCTACATTTACTATTGACTAGTCTGAATCTATGATTAACTTGGCAATATATACATTAATGTCAGTTGCTGGCCTGGTGCATGTTGATGGCAGCTCTTATTGAGCATCAGTCTTGCCGACTAAGTGAGAATACTGAAGATGTATCACCTTTTTTTTTGTTTTTAAGTGACTAAAGCACCTTTGGTGGGGTGCCTCTTTCATATTGACTTGTCCACTTAGTGATCTGTCTTCAAAGTGCTTTTTAGCACAGGTGGAGATGTAGTCCCTGTTAACACGATTTCTCTATTTTTTGAAATGTGGGGCAACCTATCTCAAAAAATAGATCAGAACACTTCAACATTTTTTAAAGTATGTTTCAGGAACTGGGAAGGAGACTGCAGAGGGGAAAAAGACTTTGATCAAGCTGGATGTCTATTTTTTGATATTTCTAATAAAGCAGCTATTATGCATTGACAATAGCATTTTTGGTTCTACAAATAAAAATTATTTAATGACTTTATTAATCCCAAAATTGCTTATGAGAACAAAAAAAAAATCGTGCCATCTTTGGTGAAATATTAACTGTTGAACTAAATATTATATGTTAATAGACTAGAGGGGGAAAAGGTAAGCTCCTTCCCAAAGCAAGGAAATGTCTTTGGCACATACCTTAAAAATCAGAGTTAAAAAGAAACTGACATATGTATTTAAGCATCTAAATGTTCACATTAGTATACTATACAGAAATCTTTTGCAGTATCTTTTTTTTCATAATTAAGAATATATGACTGTAACAAAATCAAATATTTTGTAATTAGAGACATTGGAATCAGGGCTTATGATAAATAATTAATTCTTTACTTGATGAACTTCTAACCATTTTTAAAATTAGTTAATAGGATTACATGAGCGGGACATTTTTCTCAAAAATTAATCCATATAATGTTTTCTAGTCTAAGCAAGATGTGTAGGTTGCCTGTATAGTTATTTCAAAAGGAAATCAGAGGGAATCATTTGCCTTTATGAGACATATGCATTCTTAGACAGACTGGAGTAGATGTTAAATTTTCACATGACTAAACATAAGTAAAATAAAATTGTACTTTAAAAAAAAAAAAAAAAAAAATTAATTCCTCCAGCCTTCCCATTCCCCAGACGTTAATTTTTTTCCAGAGCAAAATAGTGCTCTAAAAAGAAATTGCCGTGTCATAGAGAAGGAATTATTTCTAAGTATGAATTCTTCCTCACTTACTGAAGAAGATGTATTTTCAATAGCAAATATGGTAGGGGACTACAAGGAGAAAATAAAGAATGTTTACAATTTCACGTTTGACAAGTGAATTAGCAACTTGCTTGGAAATAAGCAAATTCCAAGAACCATAATGTGTACAACACAGAAAATCTGTTCCTCTCACCTCAATATAAACACTGTTGTTTGATCATCTCTCCAGATTTCACTGCTTATCTTACTGGAGGGCTCATTGCTGCTGCCAGGAAAGGCAGTGCATACTATGTGAAACATAATTGTGCTTGGCAGATACTTGGTGCTATTGACACAACACGTATTCTTTGCGTGGTTCAGGAGTGTTGCTCCACACTTGGTGTGGTCTTACCCCAGGAACTGAAAACTTCTGCAGCTGCAGCACAGCTGTGTCCCTCTCATGGCATATCTTCTGAGTCAGGGTAAACAAGAGGGATCCAGTTGATGATTCCTGAGACTGCTACAAAATGGCCAAATGAACAAAAAGAATGGAAAAGTGAATAAATTGCGTCAGTGGCGCAAGAGATTCAAATGCTCAAATGGATATCAGGCCCTTACCTTGTGCTGCATGGTCAGTTTGGAGGTTGGGACTGAAAAATATTGGAAATTTGAAATGTTTGGAAATAACTATATACAATTCCATTAGCACATCAAAATCATTTCAAGCTGGCTGCCCACAATTGTTCAATGATTTTAACCTTGCTTTCTCTGATATTTGTAACTAAAGAGAGAAATTAGGTATAGTAATACCTCTTGGGCTGATCAGGGAGCATTGAATGATACATTATTATTTCAGTAGGCATTTTTGCATTTAATTATGATATCAAAAATTAAACACTTCGATATCATGCACCATTTCATGGCACCAAATGCAGGACAAATTTTCCCTTTCTCATTTGGAATTGAATTACAAAAAACATTTAAAAATCCTGTGTAAGAATTTCTGATCCTGTTGAAGCAGACTTGCTTTTGTTGGGTTGAGCATGTATAGAGGATAATTTCACTAACAGTACCAGATATGGAAAAAGAGCCCAGTGATCTGAATTTCCTTTTTATTGAAAGCTTTTGCTCCCATAAAAGTATTATTACATAAGCAGCTGACAGAGTTTGAATTATTTTTTTTCCACACTGTTTATCTACTAGCAAGGATATATATATATATATATATATATATATATATATATATATATATATATATGTACATATGCTACATTATCTGCTTACAAATCTAGACACAGAAGTTCAGACACAACATTTAAAAAAAAGAGCCTATTATTATTTTGGTTAATTAGGCTATATGCAGGCATTTTGTAATATGATTACAAAGATAATCACATAATCATTTTCTTTTCAACTATAATTAGCCTATATTTCAAGTTAATCATGATACATCTTGCAGAATGTCTGCATTGTCAGAAATACACACTGATATGCTTCAGATCTAGGAATGTAGATAATTGCCCTATGCAGAAAATATGAAATATTTCAGTGTTCTTGTTCTTTAATTATAGTGTCTTTTTTTTTTCTTTTTTTTTTTTTCTTTTTTTTTTTCCCTATGAATTGGTATGGATACTTTACCCTGGAGGAAAGTGAACAGTTAAAAAGCTTTGAACTCCATATTTTCAAGGCTTTTAATAGGATTTCCCAAACATTCAAAATTAATGTGTGCAAAGCAAGCTTATCAGGCAAATTCTCTGCAACCCCTGGCAAAAACACTTGGGGGTTTTGTGTGTATTTTGAAAACTGCTGTAGACTCAAAAAAGGTCAACCACTTGACATTCTTTGACTGTACAGAAAATTATTCTGCTAGGATTCTCTTGTCACTCAATGCAAAAAGATATCAAATCAATAAAATTTATTCAGTTTCTCTAAATGTACATTAAATCTCGAAAAAAACCAACTAGTTTGCAGATTCAGGAAGGGGTTTCTTGGGAAAGCATATGTTTCCAAAGAACACAGCCCATTTCCTCAGCAAAAAAAGCTTCCTGAAGCTTATCTCAAGTGATTATTTTGTCTGGCTTTCTTTTGCAAGCATAAGGAAAAAGAAGATGTCAGGTTTACATATTTCCATAAATATATGGAATGCCAAAAACCCTGAAAATAGGTGGGTTTGATTCTGTGATACAAAACCATGGCTGTTACCATGATTTTGAAGTCAAATAGAACAACTGTATGCAGATTATCCATACTACTCTTCAGCAATGTACAGGAGGGACAAAGCAACAGGCATGACATACAAATGCACAGGCACAGCTCCAAAAAGGGCAAAAACTGTAGCAGAATTAGAGCTGATGTCTTTTCTAACCTCCACACAGGAGGCTGCTGTGGTTGACTTGGCTATTATCTAATTTAAACTGGGAGTCATAGAAGGTGCATGGCCTTTACATGCTCCTTGCTGTTGTAATGGGATCATTCCTGCCTGGCTGTATGACACCGAAAACTGGTATCAGCAGGAAGAGTTACTCACTGGCATTGAACTGCTCATTGTTCCTTCTGTTATGATGCCTGAGCTCTATGGCAGCACTGCATAGGAACCAACACATTTGAGAAAAAAAGACTGAATTTACAAAGCCATGAATCTATAACCCTTATTACCAAGAAGCAGAGTCATCAGTTTTCCCATTATTTTGAATAAGGTTATAATAGAGAATATAATAGACAAAAGAGCCTTCTTTCTAAAGCAAAGATGATTCAATTCCCTGGTTGAGAGATCTAAGCAGAATCCTCCCCTAATAAAGTCCATACTCCTTCATATGCCGATATATTCAATATTTGTCTTAAATTTTCATAAATAGAAACCTTTGACTTATTCTCAGAAGGATAAATAATAAGGAGAGAGACAATCATTGAGACACTCTTCTACCATATGGAACAGTTTCCCACAACTTCTAGACTTGCCAGATTTATTGATAATACATTTCCACCTCCATGACCACAGAAAAAGGGGAGATGAGGAAATATCTGTTGCGAGCTGGCCTTTTTTTCTCCTACGCATGGATGATGCTACCACTGCACTCTAAATTCCACTTTATCAGAGCTCTAGTAATGCTGCTAATACTTGACCTACTTGTGCTCTTATCCCTCTTTTAGAGATGAAAAAGGAAGCATAAGGATATAAAATTATTAAGATAAGGTCACCCAGGAGATCGGTAGCAGACATGAAGCTGTCATCTGGTATCCTCTGCAAGTGTCTACATTAGAGTCTTAGTTCAGAATAAATATGGTCCAGCCCATGTGACCACTTTAGAACTCATCATAAGGGAACCCTCTAAACCTGCACAGAGCTGGCCATAAGCAACAACCATTTCTCTCTACAGATTCACTTCTATTGCAAATCAGAACATGTTAACATATTTGTTGATTCCAGGCACACAGACACACCAAATAAAATCACAAATGTCCTTGTTTAAATGAAGACAACAAAAAAACCCCAAACCAAACCAAAACAAAACAAAAACAAAACAAACAAACAAACAAAAAAAAAACCAAAAAAAAAAAGCCCAAATAAATACACATATATACCCTTCTCTTTGTGACATACAGGCCATCCTGTATACCAGGTTTGGGCTTTTTTTTCTACTGCTAATCAATCACAATATATAATCTAGTGTAATCTCACGTTTTCAGCCAGAATTGCCTCTGGCAAAGGTCTAGGAAATATTGTCCTCTGGCTTCTCTTTATTAGCAGAGAAACAGAAACTTCCCCAGAATGACTTCTAAAATTTTAAGAGCTATCTCATGAATTCTGTTCTATCTTTTTATTTCCAAAGTAGAGACCTTTCCAGGGATTAAAATATATCTAAGAGGGAATAAAGAAAAAATGCTAAAATTAATCATGATCTTTTATCCTCTTCTTCATATTTTGTGAAGGCATTTCTTCACATGCCTTGCAAAGCTTTGAGATATTTGCATGAGGATATTTCAGATTATGCATTATTGCACCCTAAGCAACTGTTATTCAATCTACACAAATCTGAATTTTTAAAATCAGCTATGCATTAATATTTAAGAGGTTTGTGTGGTTTTAGTAATGGCAGAGTTGGGCTACAGGGTGGTTTCTGTGGGAAGCTGCTAGAAGCTTGTTCCCCCATGTTTGCTCCATTTGGCTCTAGGATGGACCTGCTGCTGGCTGAGGCTGAGCCAATCAGGAATGACAGCAACACTTCTGTATAATATATTTAAGAAGGAAAAAAAAAAATTCTATTTGACATATGTAATTGTGGGCAGAGAACTGCAGAGTGAGAACATGTGAGAGGAACCACGCTACAGACACCAGGGCCAATGGGGAAGGAAGGAAGGAAGGCAGGAGCACCAGAGCTGAGATACCCCTGCAACCTATGGTTAAGATAATGGCAAAGCAATTGTGCACCTGCAGCCCATGAAGTTCCATGGGGATGCAGAGATCCTCCTTCAGCCTGTGGAGGAGGTTCATGGAGCAGGAATATGCCTGAGAGGAGGCTGTGTATCATAGGAAACCTGTGCTGAAGCAGGTTCCTCTCAAGGACTGTGCAATTCTGTGGAGAGAGGAGCCCTGGCACAGGCTTAATAGTGTGACTTGTCACCCTGTGGGAGACCCACACTGGAGCAGGCTGTGCCTGAAGGACTGCACCCCAGAGAAGAGTGATCCACATTAGAGCAGTTCATGGAGATCTGTTGCCCATGGGATGGACTCATGTTGGAGAAGTACATGGAGAACTGTCTCCCATGGGAGAGACCCCACAGAGGAGCAGGGGAAGGATTTGTCTCCCTGAGCAGAGGCAGAAATGCGTGATGAACAGACCATAACCTCACTCCCTGTCTCCCTGCACCACCTGGGGAGAGGAGATAGATCTTGGGAAGGAGGGAGGGGTGGGAGGAAGGCGATTCTTAAGACCTATTTTACTTCTCATTATCCTGATTTGATTTTGTTCGTAATAAATTAAATGAATATCCCAAAGCTGAGTCTGTTTTGATGATGATGCCAATCAGTGAGCGATCTCTCCTTGAGCTTACCTCAACACATGAATTCTTTATAGTTTCTCTCTCTCATTCACTTAGAGAGGGGAGTGATAGAGCAGTTTTGGTGAGTGCTGACATCCAGCCAGGGTCAACCCAACTACAACCGAATATTAACTGCTGTCCATATTGAATATTGACTTTAAGAAAAAATAGAATATATATTCATTATTAGTTTGTATAAGTTCTGTTAATTAAAAAGAAAAAAATGATATAATATTTAAAAACATTTAAGTATCTAGAGTAAATTTCAAATTTGTTTTAGTGGAAAAAAGATCCTTTTAAGATAAGTTTTGCTAATATCAAAAGACACATACAATCCTAAATTATTTTTTTAAAAAAACCTACAAGTTCATAACATTGAAATGTTTTATTCTATATCTTACACAATATTTTCATTGGGAAAATAAATTTATTTTTATTTCAAAAATTTCAATATTTGTGCATGAACAACTGTTCATTATGGGCTGATATAGGCCAAATGGCAGTGTACGTATGAAAATCATTTATTCATTCTCTTTGCCTATAGTTAAGCAGACGAGGGGAAAACTCATGGCATTAGATAAGGATTAGGAGGAAACACTTTAAGGGCAAAACAGACTCAATCTTAAAAGGTATAAAGAAAAAGAAATTTTAAACAGAATTTAAAAAAGATAATGAGAACTAAAATAAAGCTTTAGAACACCTTCCCCCTTCCCCCTTCCCCCCCCCCACCCTATCCCAGCCTTTCTTTCCTTCTTAATGAAGTGCAGGGGGGACAAAAAATGGGATTTTTAGTCAGTTTGCCACTTTTTAAGATCTTTTTTCACTTCGCTTAGGAAGAGTCTCTTCTGCTATATCATGGGGTGCTCCCTTATGGGAAACATAGTAAAATATGTCAGATAAAAGTCTAATAAATGCAAGTGATTACATTTATTAGATCACTGAAAAAATACACAATGAAACTAAGGCTTCATGAAAACAATAGTTGCTGAAATCTGTGCATAATGAAAAAGATGTCAATGCCAAAAAGTGAGTAACATACATTCAGTGCAAAGGGAAAGCACTGGCAAAAATTCAGGAAAAAAAATGTGCTAGTGGCTTTAATATTATTTATAGACTGACATAAATACGGCTTTTGCAATTCCATCTACACACAAAAAAATTTTCAAAAGACTGATTAATTCACCAAAAGATACAAATAAGTGCAAAGGGAAGATATCTATGTCATTTCCTCTTTATCTGCCATTTCATTATTCTGAGAAAGTTATCCTCATCAAGAGACTGTAACAAGATTAAATGCCATCCCTCTTAGTGTTTGAGACAGATGTGACAAATTTTCATCTTAGAAAGAAAATGGGCTGACCGTTTCAGCAGGGTAGAGATTCCCTGAGGGACAGGATCTATTAAAACAGTTGACAAAATATAAGATTTGATGGCCAGAAGCGAAGACACACACAGTACGTGCAATATGTGCTATTTTTCCTATGTGCAGAATCATGTTGGCAGGAGGCATTGTCAGCCCAGCCTTACTGGAACTGGTATTTTATAGACAAAAGGAAGGTTATGAGTCTGGGCAAAGCTTATGGAGCTGAATTTCACACAGCTCTGGGTTACTCTTGTCTCCTCTTTCTAGTGAGAATGAATCAGGCATCGCAGCATGAAATTTCTTGTCCATCAAGGAGAACATTGTAGACATGCAGGCAGAAATGTATTTTTATCAAGGATAATTAATAGTTTATTTCTAAATAATTTATTTAAATAATACAGTCCACTTTAAGAGTGGACTTCTTAAAGTAGATTACTAATGCACTTGCGTTGGTTGGCCTTTTGTGCTCAACAGGGTATGTACACATTTCTTCATAGGAGATATATCTAAGAATTCAATAGATTTGGAAGAATTGCTTTCCCTAAACCTAAATTAACCACATATTAAGTGTGAGTGTATCTGGAGATCTTCCTTCCAGCACGTAAATTAATAAAATATATTAAGATCATTATTATATATTTATAATTGTTATAATAATATATAATATACAAATAATTATTGTATAAACATAATCATGGAAGTTAAATAAAATTATTCATGTCTATTATGCAAATTATATACAGAAAAGTAGATCTACAGGAAAGTGAAACCTGAGCTGTTTACATTTTTAAAGATTTATGTGTTACTATGAGCAAATTCCTGCTCAATGATGATTTTACCTATTACTCTATTTCAGCCCTGCATCTTCAGCTATAGAGTTTATGCCACTATAATTTTATGACCATAGTGTTATACTGCCATCCAAAATAAGACCTCTAACCCTTTAACTGAGGCTTTTAATTGTGTGTCTGAAGAAGTAATATGAGGCAGGGCATAAAACATTGAAAAATAGTAGGAGAGTAGGTACCTAGGTTTTTATATAGCTGACAAGATGCTTCAGCCATTAGCCAAGACAAAAATCCTGCCTGTTTAAATTTCCTCTCTGACTGATGGACCATAATTAAAGATTCAGTCCTGCACCTATTGAGATCAGTGAAACAACTACCAGTAATTTCTTAGGCCAGTGAATTAGGACCTAAATTCTCTCCTGCCCTCCTGGGACAAAAGGCCATATGGCAAGCTGACTGCTCTTGCTCACAGTCCTACCTTGGAGGAAAAAAAAGGCTATGTGATCAGACATGGGTACTCTGCACCTGCTCCTTTCTTTTTCAGCATCACTTCAGAGTGGAAGCTGCTTTCACGGTTGCTGAGTATAGGAAGTGAGAGAAAGAAAGAGAAATAATGGATAGCTGTATCCTTTCAGTGTCATCACAATAATTTGCATTTTATTTAGAGATACAGAACACACAGCTCAGATTTTCTGAAAAAAAAAAAAAAAGGAAGTTAATTCTATTAGTTTTGCTTATTTTCGTTTCTGAAATGTTTTATTTTTGATTTGTTTCTATTGACTTCAAAGATTTTAGATTTTTTACTTATTCTAAGGGTGAGTTATTTTCCATTTTCTAATTTTCAGCTGCATATTTTAAATTCTGAATTTGTAGTGCTTTTTGTTTAGAAAAATAGCATAATATATCATGATTATGGTAGTAGAGTTTTCTAGCTGCTAAGAATCCATGAAAAAAATTCACTCTATTATTCCTGATTAATCAATTTCTTCTTTATATGCCAGATGTAAACAGTGATTAATCATAATTTAAGGAAAATACTAGAGTTTTAATATTTAAATGAAATCTAGTGCTATAAGACTTAATGAATGTAGAACAAGGCAAATTAGTCACACAGTATTATTTTCTGAAATATATATCCTAAATGCCACAAATTAAATATTGTAGGGTGAGATAGTCTTACTCTTTTATTGTTCTACCTGTTGAACCAATGTTTGTATTTGATATAATACAGATTTGAATCAGCATAATAGAAATAGCAATAAAAAAAATTCTAGGCCAGCTTATATTTTAGATTCCTTTTGTAGTTGAAAGATCACCTTGCCATTATTACAGGGACTCAGATGACTTTAGTTGAAAGCTGCTAATGATAACACACATTTAGTAAGCCCAATATTAATTTACGTGGCACAGCAAGTTTAGATACCTGTAGTTCCTTCACAGAGCTATCGCTTTTCCTAAACTTGCACATTTTTGAAAAAAACCCCAACAATCCTCCCAGAAAAAACCCAAATCAATCCCAATACTAAACCATAGAATTAAACCTTAACAATAGGCATAATCATGAAGACATGCAGCAACCTGAATTTAAGAAAGTGACACAAAATTCAAGGGGCAAGAAAATTCTGTTCGAATATTGTAGAATAAATAGGTTTATTTAAGTATATCCTTAGCAATGGGAAATGCAGATCTGCCTGTAGCACCGTCCAGAAGGAATTTTGTTTCAGGCAAATGAAATCCCTCTTTAAGTTTTGAGCTGAGAATAGGAGCATACAACTTATCTACCAACTTGATCCTTTCTTCATCTCATTTTTTCTTCAGAGAACCTCATTCCAAAAGCAATGAGAAGACTCTCCTAGCTTATCCACACTTCCTTGTGAAATGCCTTAAAAATTGGCAAAGACAGCATGTGTATCAAACACACGAAAAGTAACCAAAATCTCTAGGGGGTAAAAAAAAAAAAGAAAAAAAAAAGAAGGATGGTAAGTCAGTGGTAAACAAACCAAAATGTTTGTTGACTACCCTGCTACATCTTTGAATAAGAATGATAAGCATTTTTTCATTTGGATCACTCTTTAGAAGTGGAAGTATATATTTCAAAACAGTCTCGAAGTCAATAGAAATCAAGATAAGTTAATTAACTTATGCACATTATCATACCAGTCTTCAGTTTTATTTTTGAGACACTGCTCCCAGCTATTATAATTTTAAATATATTAGAAATGACACAATTATAAGACAGATAAACTTGCAATGGGATTCCTGTAGCAATTGATCTATCTAAATGTAACACCCCCAAAAAAATTTACTAATAATTTGCTTATCTTTTTTTTTTTTTTTTTTTTTTTTTTTTTGTGAAAAGTTGAGAAAATAAATATTTTATGAAGCCTTTATTATTAGGTTGTTCAAAATTCAGCTTAGCACTTGCAGCACCTTGTGTGTCTTTTGTCCAATTGACATATCAATGTGACTCCAACATATCCTTTCTCTCTCCATCAGAGTATCTGTAGTGAAATTTAGGTCAGCTGTAACAAAAAGTTTCTGCTTTCTTGAGCCATAGGATCTGTTCATTCTATTGCAAATAATGTCATGCTCTCATGAGTTGCAGGAAGAAAAACCTGTCCTGTCTTTTTTTTCTTTTCATTGTGTTTTTGTTCTCTGTTTTGCTCTATATACCTGTATTTCATTTTACAGTTTCCTAAAACTTTAACAAAGCTAAACAGAGATATGCAAACTTTCAGTGCAACTCAGTGGAACATTTTTCAAACATTTGAAATAAACTATTAGTAATCCTTGATAAAAACACATTTCTTCCTAGGTGTATATGGCATTCACTTTGCCAGACAAAAAATTTCATGCTGCTACTCCTTTCTTCTCTCCTTTCTCTGAATGGGCAAACTCTTCAACTAGTACCTCTGAAATAAAAGTCTGAATCAAGTCCATTAGATGTTTCACTATCATTATTTACAACATACATTTGAAGAACCAAAAAAAAATTATTTATACTCATTTAGACAATCTGTCAAAGATATTAAATTTAGGTCTGTATGTGTGCAGTTAGATAACAGTCTTATGCAGTGAACATATTTGAATCCTAATATGTTCAGTACACCAAGAAATTTCTTACAGCACAGAGTAAAAAGAAATTCTGAAAGTAAATATTCATATGTATTCTGAAAAAAATAAAGAAATAATAATTACCAGAATAATGCCACAGTTGTTTTAATTTTAATGTAATACATTTGTATTTAAAATTTAACTATAATAATAGAAGGATCCAAACTGTATTAATTTGCTCTAAATTGTCCTCATACTGATATAATTTGTTAATGCTAGCACCCAATTTAGGAGATCAGAGTTTAGAAGCCATAGAAAAAGGCTCAGTTAGGACCTGAGGAAAGAGGAAATTTGAAAAAAATGCATATGTATGCAGCTACATCTTACAGCTAGCAATATGATTCATTTATTTGGTTTTTCATCCTCTGATAAGATAAAAACATTAAGAAATTGATTTCTGAATGCAGTGATTTGATGAGTGAGAAAGAACTACCTCTATTTAGGGAGATATTAAAATAATTTTTGAAGGACTCTACACTCTGATTAACTGTACGGCAAAGGATTACACAAATTATGCTGTTAAGGCACAATGCAAAGCTCCTTTGCCTAAAGTAAGATTTTTTTAATGCTCACTTTCTCTTAACGAAGAAATTTTATTTTCTGTTTAAAAATTCATAGATTTAATATGCAGACAAATCTCAGTGACTACCTGAAGTGTAAGTGATAACACTGTCTTTTAAGGCCTTAGCAATATAAATAAAATGATCATACGTTTTGGCAATATTTTATAATCTCCTGGTTTTATTCTCCATAAATTGTCATAGGGCTTCAATGTATAAAAGCTCCTGATGACTCCATAAGCCCTAATTACCTGATGGGCGTTGCTTACTTTAGGGTCAAACCTATCTGTAGGTTAAATAGCCTCATCTTTTCACAATTTAAAATTAATTATAAGAGATATATACCATAATGGACATTAATAAAATTAATTTTAAAGCACTTCCCTGATATCTGAATGAATAAATACTCTTTTTCTTTGTTGCCTTGTTATAAGGGAGCTCATATTAATCCCACAAGGAAGCAAACCAGCCCTCAGCATTTTGAAAATCGCAATTTGAAATTTTTTTTATCAATCAAGTGAAAGACAGACAAATTTATTTCTCAAATATGACAAATCAGTGTCATAATAATGACAAAGGTATTTGTCACTTCTGGAACTGAATCCCAGTGTTTAATCATACTGAGTCACCCCTATTCAATTAGTAAGTATCTATCAGGGGCAGAAATGGAGGCTGGCTGTATAGTAGTCTTGGTGAAGTTATGTAGAAAAGAATATCCAATTTCTAATCAATTTATCATTAATCAATATTTATGTAGTTAGGGAGCATCTCATATCTCAGCCTCTAAAGACAACAAATAAATTATGGCTATTTTTGATTTGCTGATTCTTCAGGAACTATATGAAAGGATGGGCCTTGCCCTCCTCCTCCACAGTTCACTTTATACCACACGTCCAACTAGTAAAATACATAAGTTTTATGAGCTTTCACTGGCACCTTTATTTCTATATAATCATTGCATTTCTGCTCTTTAATGGCATCGGATGTGTCATAATCATATTAATTATTTAATTTTATATTCAGCTTCTTTTTTGTATGCTTGCACCATAGATAGAGTGACACCTGAGATAGAAAATAGAGTATTTTTAATATAAAGGTAGAGTTGTGAAATCTACATGAGGTGATGTACAAATAAAAATGTCGATGGGGATAAACTCATGCACTCTCAGAAACTCCTTGTTGTGGGGGAAGTGTCTCTACCACTCTATTTCAGGAGATACCTCCAAATTCTATCCAAAATTATAGATGGGATAGCTAGGGCACTGTTCGAAAAGCAACAACTGTGGTCCCAGAAAAAGGACTTAGATTCAAGGTTTACACACCACAGAAAATAATCTATTTTGAAAAGCGAAGCAACAACAACTGCAACAAAAAAACCTAATTAAACAAGACATTACAACTAATTTTCCCATAAGTAAACAAAGCGTTTATCCTTAGGAAATTCTGAGACTGTTAGTCTCTTCTTTGAGTTCCCTATTATTATTAGGTTAGAAAATTGCAAAATTTTGTACACTGGATGTCCTGAGGTGTGATGAAAATTTTAGTAGCTAAATTCCACCTCTCAGGTCAGGTTCTTTTTGCTTGAGCTTTACTTACTACTTGATATACACTAACTTATTTAAAAGTGATTTGAGGACCTGTTCATCATGGTGTTTCTCATTTCCTGTATCCATTTGTTGCCTTATTGGTATAAGCTATATAATTGCTGACCACTTATAGCTGTAACTGAAAAATCAATGTAATTTAAAATTCAAAGAAATGAGGTGCTACACAGAGTTAATACATATTGTTGTGTGCTCCGTACACCACTAGAGCATGTAATTTTATTTGGCCATTCAAAACATGCAGAGAGCTTAACCTTAAATAGTGGTCCTTCCTTTGTAGAAATAGGATGGCATTCATTTTCTTATAACACTGTTGTGAATATAAAGTACTTGATGCCTGTAAAAACTGTTTCTGTGGTGCATTAGTCCATAATTCTCTGTTCACAGCAGTGTTCACACAATGGGAGCTGAATGAATTGTGAGATTTCAATTTGAACAATGAGTAGAATAACAATCTACAGTCATAGTTGATCAGTAAAATACAGTATAAACTCCAGCTAGGTAGAAAATGAGACATATAAACAGGTCATTAAAGTCTATATCACAATGCACATAAACAAGCAATTCTGTCAACATTGTACATTCTAAATGAATGACAGACTACAACAGTATTGAACTTAGTATATGATAGGAGGAGAAGCTTCGTAAGAGATAGGTATTCTACAGATTTTTCCAAAAAGAAATCAAAACTATGGTAGTAGTGTAGTTTGTGTTTAGACTCTGTGAAAGTATCTCTATGCTACAGTCTGCACATGTTAGATATTTAAATTTCCACCATAGTCAGCAGAGATCAGAGTCTTGATTCATCTACCCAAGCATGGAGGTAGTTGCGACATCTAACAGATATGATTGCTGCAGATCTGGCATAGAGCCTATTGGAGACTCCAGTGTGGCACTGGGATGACAGCCACCGTATCCTCAGGCACCTCAAGTGGTGTGAGACAGCTGGGGCTGGAATGCAGCTAAATAAGAGCAAAAGTAGTTGATTCAATTTCTAGAATAAATTCCAGCTTCCCAACTTGTCCAGGTTGAAAAGTAAGAGTTGGTCAACAAGGCTTGAGCATCAGCATAAAAATAAATCTTCCACAATCCTTAAATTTAACATACTCATTTGTATATTCTTTCCTTATGGACTCTTTCTCTGACAACACTGTGGTGTCAGGAATAAAACGTGGGCCAAGGATTGTTCTCAGCATTTGATTTGGATAAGGCCATCCTATGTTAGAAAATTAAAGAGAAGGAATTACATTGACCTGAACGATTGTGTGTCAGTTAGCTCTAGTTTGAAGTTTCTGGTTTAGATAAAAGGTGTGTGCTTTATTCACAATCTCAGCTGATTCTTCAGTGAGCATACTTTTAGAAACACCTGATCAATAGAAGTAAAGAACTTGGAGATAGACTTTAGATTCCATTCTCTGCTTTAAACACTTAAACGAAAATGTTCCTCCAAGCCTTAGTCACAATTGAAAAGGGGTGAGTTAGCAAATACAGTCTCAGTAAATACAATGTACTCTTTTTGTGAGGTCAGTTGAGGCTAATGCTATTCAAATTCACTTTGTAAATATATGCCTAACAAAAATTACTTGGATTCCTCAATGGCAAATAGCTCACAAGACCAGGTGCACCATACAAAAGAGGTTTGTATTTATCAAGAGAGGAGGAGTCTATTGACTTTTTCTACTTAAATAACATCTACATTTCTTTCAAACTTCCTTCTCAACATAATACTACATTTTTAGCTCTTAGAGAAAAGCATGAAGAAAGTGTGCCAGTAGATAAAAGAGCTTAGTTCTCATGAAGGATTTGTGCCCTTCTGATGCATGAATTTTCTCAAGTTTGACACAATCCTAGTTTTTCTCACAGTACATAGTGTTATTGAGAATGATAACAAAAGACAGTCCTAATGAAAATAGGCATAATTAACATTTGAGAGGTTTTTTTCTTTTTTGTTTACTGTGGGTCTTTAAGGTGAACTGTTCATGGCTAATGTGTGTTAATCATGTTCTTAGAAGTTGAATCTTGTCTCATGATCCATGTGGATTTCACTGCATTTTAATACATATCTTTCATCTCCCTGCAATGATGAATGTGACATATCTGCCATTGGAAAACTCATGCATTCAGAGAAAGTTTAATAAGTAAAGCTAAAGATATGTGTACGAGCAATATAAAATAAGGAATTAATTCTCAACTTCCCAGGCAAGTAATCAATATGAAATCTACATGAAAGCAGGGCTCTATCACATATAATGGCTATTTATGAAGGCGAAGTCCATTATCCCAAACATTCTCCCCCATTCTTTAAGATATTTATTCACTATATTCAATTATTAATAATGATGAAGCTGCCCTCTTTCAACTCTCTCTTCTATAAGAGATATTCTAGATTGTTTTTTTTCCTCACTAAAGCCTTTCCACATTGTGTTAATGCCTTAATGTGTTTATCAAAATTTCTGTCATTGGTCTCCACTACTGAAAGAACATTTTCTAAAGTTTAGGTCTGTAGTATAATACAATTAAGAAAGCCTAAGTAATTTTGAAATTTCCCATCTGATCCTATTGTGGTTTGGGCTTTGACTTGCTGTGTTTGAATTATATATTTGCCTGCATGCATTCTATTTATTTATTTATTGTGCTGCAAGTTATGCAGTTTATGAGGACAAAAGAAATACACCTCATACTTAAAGCCAAGACTTAATGATCAATCTAATTTTAATCTCAACTGTTTAATTGTCTTTAATCCAGATCTAATTATTATAGAAAAGCAAATAAAATTGAAAAAAATAAACCAAACTGCAAATCCAAAATCAGACAAAGCCAGACAAAAAACCTCTCTGATGAATGATTTTATTAGACTATCAGTGCTTCCATTTTGTGCATCTACTCCTTCCTTCTGCTGTTGCTATGCTCACCCACTGCCTGTGTGATTCCTAAACATGATGCCCTCAGGGGGTGTGAGGGTGTGTTATGTCAGCTTTATGAGCCCTTTCCCATGAGAATATGGTATTATGGGGAAGTGCTTCTTGTCCCTAGATTCTCTACTAATGGAGTTATTTCCATGCCTTTTGTAACACTGTCTATAACTTGATATTTCTCCATAGCTCTGCAATTCCTCATTGGGTCTTTATTTCCTATATATGTTGGGGTTTATTTTCTTTGGATACTTGTTCTGTGGATACTTGTTCAGTTACTGCTGAAAAAAAAGAGCTTAGCCCAGCTTCCAAGGTTGCATTTCTTTTATAACAAATCAAAGGTGGTTTGTTTATATTTCTGGAACCTCTGGTATCATGCCTACAGCTTCAAAGCATTTGCTGTCATCATAAATTTACATTTCTGTAAATTAATTGTTTTTTAATTTTAGGGCTGCAGAGCATTTATTTTACACAGTGAGTGGTTTTTATATGGTAGTTGTATTAATATTTCACCGTATTAAAAACACTGCTAAATGGAACTTCGTAAAATTAAGTTGTACTACAGTTCAGTAAGAGTCATGAGGTTTAGACAATTGGTGCTACACCCAAATGAGCTGAAACAAAGTTCTAACCAAGACCAAAGTAGGACCAGACACAGAACACATAACCAGGCTTAATTCAGAGGTCTCACAGAGTTATCATGGACAATATCATATTTACTGAGTTAGTCACAGCTCCCTGTGTCCAGGCTTGTTATTCGACCCATTTTTCTTGTATCAGCCATTAGTGTCAAAAAGGAGAAAATGCTTTCAGGATGTTCACTATCATTTAACTTCTTCCAGTCACCTTGATGTTTTTGAACATCCTGATTGAAGATTAGCTTTTAGATGCCTTTAAGGATTTCTTGTTAATGTGAGATTTTTCTAGCTCACATTTTCCATCCAGAGGGACCTTGACAGGTGTGAGAGGTAGGCCTGTGCAAACCTCATGAAGTTTAATATGGCACGTGTACAAGGTGCTGCACATGGGTCAATCCCAAGCACAAACTCAGGATGGTCAGAGTATGGATTGAGGACAGCCCTGAGGAGAAAGAGGTGATATTTGACAAGAAACTCAAAATGATCTGGCAACGTGCATTTTCAGCCCAGAAAGCCAACTGCACCCTGAAATGCATCAAGAGAAGAGTGGCCATGAGGACACATGCTTCATTTTGTAAGTCCCTCCTGGAGTGCTGCATACAGGTCTGGGGTTCCCAACAGAAGAACATGTACCTGTTGAAGCAAATCCACAGGAGAGATTGATCAGAGGGCCAGAATATCTCTCCTATGAAGACAGATCTGGGCTTATTCAGCCTGGAGAAGACTCTGAGGAGATTTACTTCAGCCTTCTAAATCCTACAAGAAAGATGGATAGGGATTTTTTTCAAGTGCATGTAGTGAGGGCAAGAGGTAATGCTTAAACTGAGACAGGGTAGGTTTAGGCTAGATGTTAAGAGAAAGTTCATTGTTGTAAGAGTGGTGAGACAGAGCAATTGGGTGCCCAGAGTTGCAGATTTTCCATCACTGAAAGTGTTCAAGGTCAGGTTAGAAGGCGCTCTGAGCAACCTGACCTAGTGGGAGATGTCCCTGCCTGTGGCAGGATCAGTAGAATTGCACGATCTTTAAAGTCCCATTCAACAGAAGCTGTTGTATGGCTCTGAGTTTTTATGATTGTGTCAGTATCTAACTGTGAGAGATGCAGATTATTTTACACTACAAGTTAGCAATCACTCTGTCACAACCCATAAGCATGTGTGATGTTCATTATAAATAACTGACAGGCTGCACACAAACATCAAACCATGTGACAGGGAACTCCTAGCTTTACTGTAAAATCATCTTAACTCCAGCAACTACCTTTCTATTTAGTTTCAAAAGTGCTGGCTCACAAGCTCTAAACTTTTATAATAAACTTTACCAAGCTCCCAATTCTCAGAACAAACTTCAGATATGAAGTAAGGAGTAGAATATGAGTAGAATATGACTGCTGCACTTGCTGGGATTAAACAAGAGAGAAAAGAATAAGAAAAAGAAAAGACAAGAAAGAGGAGGGAAAAGACCATTCCTTAGATCCCATGTCCTCCTTGCTGCCAAGAATGGTTTGGATCTGGAGTCACTGAAAGAAAAAAGAGAGAGAAGGGGACAAACCAGTTTACAATTTACCTTATTTACCTGGTATATGCCTCGTATGTAAAATGAAATTTTTGCACCATTTGTGTCAAATTGTTTACACCTGCACAGTTAGCCCTTTAGAGCCCCCAGAAAATTAGATGGGGAAAACTGGGAGTCTGGGGTAGTACTGAAGCCCCACTTAGTGAGGTACCTGGGACTCCATCCTTCCCTTGATGCAGGTGAACTGAGTATGAGTCTCAAGGCAACCTTGAGACCCAAGCACCAAAAGAGAATTTAGCTCAGAACAGCACTGCCTCTCCTCCATGGGACGCTCTCTTCCAATCAGAACTCTCCTGTTGCAACAGTCAGATGCTTCAGACAAATGCCTGGTCCTCCATGCTGCCTTCTCTTGAAGTCCACACTATGTGTCACCTCTTTCTGCTTGCAGAAGGGACTGAAATCTGCCCTCAGTTTTAACTGAAATTTCTCACCATATTGTTGTTTTCATTAACTTTTGTGTTGATTTCTATGCTGCTTTCTGTGTTTAGGTTTTTTTTAGCTTTAGTTTCTGTGTAGCAGTGCCAAGAATTTGTAAATGCTGATACAAGCTGCTGAACATGCCTTTGCAATTTTGGTAGATGACCTGAATTTAAAATTGATGCAAATATAATTAGTTTGTGCTGGATTTATTGTTGTCAGGTTTTTTTTTTTTTATTTATTTTGCCATCTGGCAGGCTGTGTTTCTTTTAAAAGGAATAGGATATTTGAAAACTAGGTCAGAAATATTGAGAACTATTCTGTGAATAAGTATTAAGAATTAAGTATTGATTCCTCTCAGAGGCTATTATTGGTCATAATGTGGGGGATGAAAAGGTGACAGAACTGGTGTTTGCCCCTTTCTTATACCCTGATGGAACATCTTTCTGTAGAAGTGACATTTCAGGAATCTGGTCCACAAATAAGAACAGAGCGAATTCCTCCAAAGTCTGCCTTTGGCAGTGGCCAGCAGCAAATGCCTAGGGAAGGAGTAGAATAACAGAGTGAACTGAGAGTAACACGACAGAAAAATATTTTTCACATAAAAGAGCTTTTGTTTTTATTTACAAGGGACTGTAGAAGCACAAGATAAAAAGGTGTGCTTCAATCAGTAATCATACTCCAGGAAATGGACTAGGTAAGCTTCTGGTGAAACAAAACTCCAGCAGATTTTATAGTCAATAATCAACAAATATAAATTCCTCTCTAGAAATATAGTGCATAGTAGACATGATAAAGGAAGCATTAGCAGTACTGTTACAGAAAAGAAGGAACAAATTGTTATTGCTAGACAAATAGAACATCCACAAATAAAATCAGGTTTTGCCATTAACTTGAATATTGTTATACACATGTATGTGTATGTCTTGATATTACTTCTTACTTTTAAACAAATCTTTTGAGTTACCTCCAGGTCCATTTAGGTATTCCACTGTCACCAGAAATCAATACAATTGATTGCAGAAGAAAACTTTTTTCCACATTGGAGTTGCCATTTTTGCCATGTAAGTTCTTACACAGTCTGAAACAATAATTGACTGAAGTATCACATGACTATGTCCAAGAAGACACAAACTCAGTAGCTGCATGGCAGCTTGTATTTGGAGACATTGAAGAATACCCCAAAGGCTTATTTACACCAATCCATAGTTACATCACATGTGTTTCTTAATCCCAGCAAGTAAATGCCGTGAATGAAAATAAAGGGTAATTTGCTGATCATAAATTGCAATGATTTTATATGCCTCTATCCACAAAAGATCTTGTATTAAAAATGAAAATAAGAAGACAGATCTTCAGTGGAATGACCAGTGATTGAGAGCTCTGTCTATATTTAAGTCGTGGTAGTCCTAGGTGACAGTAGACAGCAGCTGAAGACTTCTGCTGTTTCTGAAATTTAATTTATTTTCCCATCAATTGACTGCTCAAGAACTCTAACATCCCAGCCCTTTGGACGATGGAATATTGTATCTATTTACTTCCCTGATCATATACTGCCTATGCTAATTTTTCCCCTATAAACTAGGTGATAGGTTGAGACTAATTGCAGGAAGTAAAAGGCCCAAGCAGCAGCAAGCTTCATGAGGACAGTGACAGCTGTAAGGCTGGTTGAATTCAGAGGAAACTGCTTAACTTTTTGCCGTTCAGCAAAACAATTTTAGTGGCAATTTAAAGCAAGAAATTTAATTTACCAGAAAAAGTCCCATACTAACTATTATTTTTTTCTAACATCACCAATGCTGCCATAGACACCCATCAGATACCTATCATTTCAGCAGTAGAAAGAGTTAGACCAGATTATACCAGAACAGATGGACATGCTTTTAAAGCCCCTGTGAGGCTATTTTAAAAGGATAAGGAAATCCTTTTCGAGTTTTATCTTGTCTGCAAAAAGCTGCATGCAAATAGTTAACACCATCAATCTTCTGGCATGAAAAGAAATAGTAAATACCTAGGAGAACACACAACATGAATAAACAAGGGTGGCATATAGGTAAGTGTGATTCATCTCATCTTAAAACAGATCTGTAAAATAATTTGGATGAATTAAATTTAAGAAGTCCCTCCTTTTTCTATTAATTATAAAAGAAGTCAGGTCAAACAGATCAGAGCAAATACCTGTACAATAGCTAATGTTAGGTGACATGGATGTCTCTTCAAGTATCTGAAATCATGAAGGTGGTTCAAAATATGGTTCTAAAACCACAGGGAAGCAGAAAATAAAATTGCATTCAGGCAAGCTTTTTACTGTTTTGTACACTTCTCTCTCACTAAGGGAGACAGGTCATAAGTATTAGTATTATTAGTATTATTCAGCTGTGAATTAATTACACTCCTCATAAAGGCAGGAATATCAGAAAGATTTTAAAAGCATCTTTCAACAATCCTTCGCCTAATTAAAATGCTTATGTAATGTATTCTTATAATGATATAGTTGTCACTAAAAACTTAAATATACTTCTCAAAGCATCACAAAAACACCCAACATAAACTCAAACAGAGAAACAAACAAAACAAATTTATAAGCACAGAATGAAACTTTTTTTAGTATGAAAATTAACACACTAACCAGACAGATGTTTGTTGTAATGCTTAATTAAGATGTGTTTTACACATCCTACAATCCTGATGTCAAGTTTTTCTCATGTTTCTGGTTTCTGGGCTATTACAGGAAAGACGGGAATATCTTGTAATCAGTCTTTTTGAAGAAAAAAAAAAATGGACATTCAAAAATGTTCTGTGTTCTTCATCTTAAGTGAAGATATAGCCTTGCTAATCTGATTGATGTGCAAGAGCTGTGTAAAGAGATGGGGATTCAGGCATTTTCTGGAGTCTATGTCTTTTAGTGATTAACTTTAGACAGCATTTTACCTTTTCAGGCTACAAAACCTCCTCCAGCACCAGAAGTGGTAAACATTAGGTTTGTATTCTGCTTTGAGGGATAGGCATCGAAATATCAGTACCATCTTTGTAGGAACCCATCTGCTGTTGGTATGGCATGTAGAAACAACTCTACCCAATTTATCCAGTTTAAAAGATAAATGATTGCAGCTTGTACACAGATAACAAGCAGCACATCTGAAACATATCCAGAAGAATTTGGAGCCCATCTTCAAAAAGCACTGCAGGAATATCCTGAGTGCTTTTAGTATCTAACAGTAAATTGCCTTATATAGGAGCATATATGTGTGTCCTACATAGGCAATTTAAAACTTTATATGTGTATTAAAGGAGGGAACTTTCTTCTGGGTTTGAAAAAATATATATTAGGTCTTTGAATTTGAAATAACGTGATCTTCACTGTTATTGCAGTGGAGTTTTAGGGTTGAGGGCGTTCATGGGTTTTTGGGGGGAGCATGGAGGTGGGTTGTTGATTCTGTTTATCTCCAGGTACTTTTAGTATTTATTATATTTGTCCTGCCTACTGAGTTAGAAAATCAGCTATCACCATGCCTTGACTTTCAGGTTAAATTTACTCAGTCATAAGTACAAGCAAAAAAATGTTTTAAAAGATATGATATTTATTACCTACAAATCACCGAGTATCCAAGGAAAAAAGGTTGTAAAAATAGCAATTTTATTACAATATCACTCATACAATCCCTCCATTTTAAAAGAAGGAGAAAGAAATGTTAAGACATATTTTAGAATATGTGAAAGCCTCATAGTGACAGAATATACAGAAATTTAGGCTAGTCTCAAAAAGAGATAATCTTCACCTGGAGAACATCACATTATTTCCAAGAGTTATGGTCACCATATGCCTAAGTAATTCTGACCTATAATATGAAACTAATGAAAAAGTAAAAGTACAAAGGATAGAAAATCTCTGAACCATAAAATATTAATCTTAACAGTGAGGCAGCTTCACCATATGATTTGAATAAGTATTATGGCAAAAAGTATTGAAATGAAAAGGGGTGTATGGGGTGTGGTCCTATGAAATAAATTGTATACTGAAAATACAGTCTCTGAGCACTGCAGAAATTCAAACCTGTTGATACAGATGCTTCTTTAGTAAGAACTTGCATGATGATAATATATAAAAAGATTGTGATTAGGTTATGCCTTCTACATGGGTAGCAGAAACAATTCCATAAATGTTAGATGCAAGTATTTAAAATTGGCTTCACCTTAAATCAGTAAGAGGATTTTTTTTTCAGAAGAGTGTTTTCAGATACATAAGAATTTGGAAGTGGAATTGTGTTAGAAGGAGAACCTGAAAGTTTTTTAAGTCTCTTTGATACAGCCAAAGAGATGAAAAGCAGCTTCTCAGGTCATAAAAAGTCTTATAAATTTCACAAGATTCAACAAAATATTTTTGCCTTCTTGCATATTGCAGTGTAAAAACCCTGCATGACATCACATCTCTTAACAAAAATGCAGGAATTAGCTCTATCCTACCATTTACTGTTTAGTTGTATTTGAAGTGTTCACAATAAAAAAAAAGTCACTTTAAATTTAGATGGAGCCCATAAAGAGGATGCTAGAATTTATTTTATTTTTTAAAATATAGCCTACACAACAGTAAATACTTTTTCATGAACACCTGAAGGTTTAATTTACTATTAAATAATCTCTTCTAAATATTATCAGTTCTAAAATCCATCTAATTTATTAAGTAATCACAATGTAGACAACAATAGCTTGGAATCTCAGCAGTATGGGTTTTTTAAATTCTTTACTTCCTAGTTTTAATTCTCCTTTGATGTTTTGAACATTGTGGTACTACCAACAATAGTTTCAACTCAAAGACTAAACTGTAATTCCACATGAAATATTGTTCATTTTATGTTCTATAAGCAGTGATTTTGTCTATAAGTCATTACAAAGAAGGAGGAAATGAAGAAGGGAAAAAACACCTTTATATACCTGACACCTTTTAATTCACTATCAAATCAATGGATAATAAATAGTCTTTGCTCACACACTTCAAACAACCCCAAAAGGGTCTGAGCTGAAAGGTAGAGTACTTATCTTTAAAATACAAAAATGCGTTCATTGCCTCTAACTTGTCTGAGACTTTCAAGGATACTATAAAGTTAGAGAACATTATTTTAGACAGTCTATCTCAGTCCTTCACTTCATCCATATGTAATAGATACATAAGAAACTCATCCACTCCTGAGATTGGTCACCCAGACAAAATCTCATAATCAAAAGGAACAAAATAATGAGTAATCTAAAATGCTGGGATTTTTATGAACTCCTGTGCTTTGCCCTTACTTGCTGTATGGCTTTCAGGGGTAAACCAGCAATTCTTAGTGTGATTCTGCCGTGACAGAGAGTGAATATTGCAACTTCATCTCAATCTGAAAATAAAGGCACCCTATTATATATATATATATATATACTTATATACTTATATATATATATATATATATATATATATATAAATGTTGAGAATTACACATGTGGATTGCAAGAGACCAAATCTTTTTCTTCAAGCAAGAGGTCTGGCCATTAAACAAGATGTGCTGGTAGAGTTTTGTGCTTTTTTACTTAATGGTAATGGTCATTATATGTTTCAGTAACAGACACTGTGCCCCTTCATCCAAAAAGTAATAATAATAAACATTTCTGCAGTGAGAACAATCACACTTCTAAAATTAACACAGAGATTCAAAAGCAAGGATTGAGAAAAATAGGTTGATCTCATATTTTGATTTAATTGCATTTAACAACTATAATGATAAGTTAAACAGGACAGAAGAAGGTTTCTCATCCTGACTTTTTTTACCATTTTTGATATACCTAAAAAGTTGTGGAAAAAAAAAAGACACCTTTGCAATATCTGCTTAACAACACAACAGAAAACCCTGCATATTTCTTTGAGTCTAATAACTGTTGCCTCAGACAGACCCTGAGAAAGAGTAGATGTTCACATACATTCATTTTGATTCTTTTTAAAGAATTATGAGACTGGATTCTATGGCAGAATTAATGAAAAAAGTTTAGTAAGTATGCAGTCATCTATAAATCTATGGCATTTTGTAAAGAGATAGATATAGGATAAAAAGAATGTGGGGAAAAATAAGTTTTAAAACACATTGACATGAATGACCAAAGATGTTCAAATTCTGTTGGCCTCTTCTCCCAGGCAACTATTAACAAGACCAGAGAAAATGGCCTCAAGATGCATCCGGGGTGGATGGACTCAATGAGGAATTTCTTTACTGAAAATATGGTTAAGCACTGAAATGGGCTGCCCAGGGAAGTGTTCAAGAAATGACTAGAAGTGAAAATTAGTGCTACAGTATCAAGGTGGGACGGTGTTTTTGGTCAGGGGCTGGACGGGTTTTCCAATGTTAATGGT